>NW_009258966.1:87789-126248 GCF_000687185.1 Egretta garzetta | reverse complement strand
AGAGATAAATGTTGTTATAAATGTCTTGCAGTTACAGCAGTCACTGGGAACACGATGAATGAGATCTGGGGCTTTGCATTAACAGTATGTAAGCACTTTCAGGGAAGTTCTCTAATCGTTGCTTTATCCACACTAGAATAAAACATACATGAAACAGTCTTTTATGGGCCAGATCTCATGTCCCATACAGTTATTTTCTCATTATTGTCTCTTTTCTTGTTTTTTTTTTTTATTTCATACTCTGCATTAATCCTAAACTGAATCAGTACATATCCAGCAAAATACTTCCAAAAGCAGCAGAAAAGTGTGCTTGAGGTTCACTGTTTTTTTCTTCCTCTACTTAGCAACTAAGGACTTCATATGGGAAAATATTTAAAAATGTTTAATGAATTAAGAAGAGTTATGTTTTTCCTATTGGTGAATGCTGAAGATCAATAAGCAGATATGTAATTGTTTTTTATATAAATGTTGTAACATATAATATACATAAACATGAGTGCAACGTACAGGGTCTTTAAATTGGTCATAGTGGTCTCTGTGGAGAACAGACATTTCACAGGTTTGTTTTGAAGATTTTTTCATAAGAAGTCTGATTTGATTCAAACACTGCTGAGAAATCTCGCAAAATGGGTAACAGTTTAGATACTAATACAAGATATATATTAAGAGTTCATGCATGAAATAAAGTTATGAAGCTAAAGCAAAAGATAACACTTTACCAAATTATCTATGTATTTCCTTACAGGAGCTGTAAGTAATGGAATGTTTTGAACCAGACTTAGACAAAATAATAATTACAGAGATTTTAAGAGTACAAGGTCATGGAAAAAAAGTCAGATCTGGGGGAAAAAGATGATACATTCAGTTTTGCTTCAACAACAGTGTCTTGGAAGTAGCAGGTTCTGTTACAGAATAAACCTGATTATTTCTCTATGGCTAAGACTTCATGTTAGAAAATCTTCAGGTACCACTGCAGTGAGTCTGGCATCTTTGAGTTAACTCCAATGACAATACAGTGGTAAACAACAGAAGAAATTGATCACAGTAAGGTCTCATTATGCCCATGTGTGTTGCATCTCTTATTTTACTTGTGATTTTGGTTCAATCTCTCTACAGATCACAGCTTTGGGATATACTAAAAATCTCACCACCACCCAAAAATGAGAGAAAAAAAAAAAAAAAAGTAATCTTAAATCATTGAATTATTGCACCTGAAATGTCATGTTTAATAAATATATTAAAATCCCAGTGGTCAAGCTGCCTGTTGAGAAGCCATGAATGCACATAGTAAATGCAACAGAGCTGGGGAAAAAAATAGAAATGAGATGTCTAGACTCTAAAATGATTTTAGAGTAATTTAATATGTTCCATTTATTCAATAAGATATGAAGGAGTCCTGTGTATGGAAAGGGAGAATTCATTGCACTGGAAGGAAAAAATGAAAAAAAAAAAAAGCCAAACTACCCAAACAAAAAAGCCCAGTATGTTTCATTCCACAGCAGAATATTTATTTCCACTCCTGTTATGAGGACCTACTAAAAAAAAAGAAATAAAAAATTCACATATATTACTTAAATTCTTTGTGCCCTATGTTTGGGATTTAGTCTGGCATTTCTGTTATAACCTTACTGACTAGAAAATGCTTACTAATGTGTCTGAAAGTATACTGAAATATTTTCATGAAGTAGCATCTGAATTCATAAGCTGAGCCACCACTGTACCATAAGAATCCTGTATTACAGAGTTACGGAATGGCTGAGTTTGGCAGAGACCTTCTTGTGCTCAAGTAGTGTCAGCTTGAGCAAGTTGCTGGTCCTTCCACGATGCCCTTCTTTTTCTAGAAAATTTAAAAAAATGAATGCTTGGGTATGAAATGGCTACTCCTTTAGGTTAAACAATTTTATAACAGATTCCACTTCCAGTCATCATTTATTCCAGTTTGTTGGCAGTTAATCTAATGACTTAGCAGATAGATTTTTTCAGGCTGTTCCAGAGGTTTATGTGGATTACGCTACATTGTGAAGTTTAAAGAGTAAACCTACTACAGGGTAATAATTGGGGGAGTAACAGAAAAAAGGACAATGGGAAAGTGAAAGAAACACGTAACTGTACCTGGAGATGGTAGGAATATTCCTTAATGAGGAAAAAGCAGAACAAGGCATTATGGAGAACTAGTAGTGGTCTTAAAGTTTCCTATCTTGTCCTTAGCTTTCATTTGACCTGCTGCTCTAGCTACTCACGGTATTTCCAGATGGAAACAATACTTTACAATCATGTAATCAAGTGAAAGGTCTCTAGCAGAGTTATCTATGGCAATCTTAAATTCAAGTAACCTGTCAAGTAACCTGTGTTCAGACTGTCTGTGATATCTCAATTTAATTCACCATGAATATTGTTTTCAGCTAAATTGAGCTATTTTCAGTATTTGATTGCGCTTTCTATCTCTGGGGAAGGCCTGCAAATCCTTTCCTGAATTAATGACAATGAAGAATTTTTGTGGGAAAGCTTAGACTTTCTTAATTAACGCATGTTTAGCATGAGACATTCTTAAAGGAATTCTGGCACTTTGAATAAATTCTAGCTCCTAATGGCATCTTCATGAATATAAATGTAGAAGCACTGCAGGGAACTTTATCACAGCTTCAAATCAAGTTGATTTTGTGATGCATTTTTTCCATAGTAGTAACAAAATGCAGGCTTTTTGAAAATCAATTCTGGGTCACTTTGATTTGATTTTAAGTTAAGAAAATTAATTACACATACCTTTTAAAATGGTTATTAATTCCATTTTTGTTATTGTGGAACATGATGAAATGTATTCTGATTCACAAATATAGTAATCCTCTGTTTTTGTAAACAGAACTGATGATATTTAAGACTTTACATGTGTCTTGCTGAGGACATATATATTTTTTAAATGGTAACACTGTAAGAACTATGTACTACTCAAGTGTCCTGGTTTCTGCTGAGACAAAGTTAATTTTTTTCCTAGTAACTGGTATAGTGCTGTTTTGGATTTAGCACTAGAAGAATGTTGATAACACACTGATGTTTCAGTTGTTGCTAAGTAGTGCTAAGGCTGGCCAAGGACTTCTCAGCTCTCAGCTCTGCCAGTTGCACAAGAAGCTGGGAGGAGGCACAGCTGACCCAAACTGGCCAAAGGGCTATTCCACACCATATGATGTCATGCACAGAAAGCTAGGGGAAGAAGAAGAAAGGTGTGGGGGACATAGGGCGTGATGGTGTTTGTCTTCCCAAGACACCGTTACGTGTGATGGAGCCCTGCTTTTCTGGAGATGGCTGAACACCTGCCTGCCCATGGGAAGTGGTGAATGAATTTGTTGCTTTGCTTTGCTTTCACGCGCGGTTTTTGCTTTCCCTGTTAAACTGTCTTTATGTCAACCCATAAGTTTTCTCACTTTTACTCTTCTGATTCTCCCCCCCATCCCATCATGGGAGGAGTGAGCGAGCGGCGGGGTGGTGCTTAGTTGCCAGCCTGGTTAAACCACATCAAGTTTTTTCAGCATCTCCATTTCTCAATGTTGTACCTACAGATTTTACATTACACTGAAAAACATGTCTCACTTGTAATGCTCTGTACTTGATATGAAAGGGTAAAACCTGGAAGGTCAACCTGGAAGGTTAAATACATCCTTCTAGACCATACAATTACTTAAAAGTTCTTTATTGTAGAGTTCATGTCAATGCCAATTATGCCTTGCTGTATGTTGAGTCCATGTAATATGCAATTTGCCTCCTGGCAACACTATTAAATACCTGGACTGTCTTATCCCAACAAGGTACTGAAGTCTCCAGGGCTCTTACAAACAAAGGAAACCAGCCTGATCATGCTTACCATGATATCTAGTTGGATGGTGTTGCAACTGTTTGCTTCTCAACTGTTTGTTCACCAAGTTTCATGGGTCTTTTGCAACTAGCTTGTCCAATTACAATAAGCTAGAGAAACATGTTTGTTCCTTTCATATCCACTGTGGTATAATACAAAAGGGCATAACTTCCACTACTTATGTAAGTTGCCAATATTTTTTCATCAACTATTTCTAATGATTACTGATTGTTAAGTCACTGCCAGCAACATTGTATTGGGTCGAGCAGCATAGGGATGTGTTTTCTGTTGGTATGTAGAAAGGGGTTGATAACACACCCATGTTTTGGCTACTGCTGAGCAGTGGCTCTAGTATTCCCCCCCCCTGCCAGTGGGCTGGAAGGGGGCAAGATCTTGGGAGGGGATGTAGCCAAGACACCTGACCCAAACCAACCAAAGGGGTATTCCATACCATGTGATGTCAGCTAAGATGTAAAAACTAAGGAAAAAGGAAAAGGAGGGGGGACATTCGTCTTTTATGACATTTTGTCTTCGGGAAGGAACAACTATGCGTACTGAAGCCCTACTTCTCGGGAAATCGCTGGACATCGCCTGCTAATGGGAAGTAGAGAATAAAAACTTGTTTTCTTTCCTTTTGCTACCACACGCGGCCTTTGCTTTAGCTTTTTTTCTTTATTAAACTGCCTTTATCTCGACCCATGAGCCCTTTGATTTACTTTTCTCTCCTCTGTCTGGTTAGAGGGGAGTGATAGAGCAGCTTTGGTGGGCCCCTGGCATCCAGCCAGGGTCAAACCACCACAAACATGGAAAAGCAAGCTCCCTGAATCCTGTCACTACCAGAATGGCGACTCAGCAGTTAATCTATTCTGGTTGTATGTTTATTACACAGATTTTTTCTTAAAAAGTCACAGACAAATTTCACCTTTAGGAAACTTAACAATCCAAAATGTCAATTCAAGATCACTACCCAATTTATATCACTAAATTTAGGTCACAGATTAGTAATATATATCTGCCAACACTTCAGTTAGATTCCTGGCTTTATTAGCTGTTTGTAACCCCAGTAAATACTGTGTTGATTGAAATAATCAGTAAGGACTTGTATTTTATTGTGACTAAAACTGGATTGTCTTGTAAAACTGGATGGGCATTTTAGAACTGCTGCAAATATCAGCTATTGCAAATTTAGCTTTCCTTTGAAGCACAAAGACTAAGAAACAGTGTCTTAATGGTATTTAGTGTCCTAGCTCCTCTCAAACTAAACAGTTATTTTGGAAGCTAAGTATTTTGAATACCTGGGAATAAAAATTCTATTCTCCACACTCATTGTAACATCTAGTAAACAGTACTGCTCCAGTCAGCTACTGTATTTTCCCTAATTAATTTTGTATGACTTAAGAGATCACTAAAAGGCTAATACTCATGTGGGAGGGAAAAGCATGTATAAGAACATTTTTCTTTAGTGAAGAATGAATTTAGCGATGTGTGTGACTAAATATCTAGGCATGGAGCACAAGACTTGAGTAGTTATACTAATAAACACTAGGCATGTTTAACATGTATCTGTGCCAGAAATTAATGACCAGGTTCTCACTGACTTAATCAGAATCCGAGTGAGCCTGCAAAGTGTGTTGCTGTGCTGATTTTCATACCTATGCAGTGAGTAGCACCTATAGAATAGTAGCATCTGTAAACATATTCCAGCATCATAAATATTTTCTATCTTGTGCTAGAAGAAAGATAGGCTTTAATCATAGAAAAATACATTTTTTTTCACTTGCTTTACTTTGGTTTGAAAATTCTGCACTTTGGTCTGCTCCTGTTCCTTCTACTAGTACGCTGTTAGGCAGAAGGCCCACAGGGACAATTATCTAGATGATTAACTCCATGGGAGAAAAATGTTTGATTAAATTGACAGTAGCTTTATTTGCAAAATAATCAGAAATTTCCTGATTGTTTTCTCTAGCAAGTGGTGTGCTGGAATTATGAACTTAAAGAAGGGTATCTAACAGCTGTTGCATGAAAGGACGGTATGTTTCTGCCTTTGAGGATGATGCAGAAAAAAAGCCCTTCTATAGCCATTATCAGCATAGAATCTAACATAATATGACATGTAGAATGTAGGGTGCAGCTCTACTGGTACATGAGAGAAATCTGTAATTTTAATATATTTATGTTATTGCACGTTTTGGCAGTTTTAATCATTGGGTATGGTACTCCTTTGCTTGGGTAGTTATCTTCCAAACTTCAGATTCATAGATGTGAGAAAACAGTAGGAACACTGTCAGATGAGTAGTGAAATATTAAGCTGGTTTGCTACACTTAAGCTGTATTTGACTGACAACAGAAGGTGTTCATCCAGTACTAAAGTCTGCCTGTATGCAGCAGCTGGAAGAAAGGCAACTTGGCTTCCTGCACAGAATGTGGCATGTTAGAAACAGACCTGGAAAACATGTGACCTCAGTAGCTGTATTAGTTTTGGAGGCCTGACCTGGACAGAAATTTCAGCAAGACCTTTAGAATGAGAACATAAAAATACCTGAAAAAAATTCAGGCAGAGAAAAACCTTTGAGGTTTAGAAGGACCAAATGGTTACTTGTTGTGCGGTAGAGCATTCAGCAAAACTAAAAAAAATTGAAATTAGTTGCATGTTATCCTGAATAACAGCAGGATTCATCGTCATGTGGTCCCTAAGAAATGTACCCATAAAACCTGAGGTATCAAATTTCTTCATACCACAAGCAGGTAAATGAAATACTTAAAAGAACATTGATAATCTTACAGCCATTCACCTTTCTCTCATTAATTAAGACTGCAGGGAAAGAACTGATGAAGGAACTGAGCCCAGACATAATTGCCACTGATCCTACCTGCTACTGAAAAATCCTGATGAAGACAAGGAATCAATAGGACCTAATTTAGGACTTCCAGTCTCCAACTGACTCCTGCAAAAACTAGCTATTAACTTCCATTATCCTCTAATAATAACAATTATCTTCCAGACTCTGTTTTTTTTGTGTAACTGATATCTGTGCTTTACAGCTACCTTTTAGAATTCTTCTTACACCATTTTTGAGTCAGAAGCTGATTATGTGGTGAACCAAGACATACAGAAATTTTATGTCCTGGACCATCAAATTATTTTTAGCATTGCAAAGTTGTCAGTATCAAATAGATCACTGACTGTTTATGACTGATGGCAGAGAATAAAATTTGAAGTATGGTGCCACCAGAGAGGTGTCACGTTGTTCAAATGTAAAGCATTCTTGAATAAAAACTAGCCTATCAAGAAAATTGTCAGTACTTTCATGAGATTAAAAATGCTTTTAGCAACTTTGGCAGCTCTTCAGGTCTCAAAGGCTGGCAGACATGCTAAGTATTTCACAAACAATTTATTTTTCCACATTCAGGAATATCAGCCACAAAGCCTTTACGGAAAAGTAAATAGCAGATTTTTAGCACCTCTTTCTACATCTGATATTTCTCACCTCTGTTAAATTTATGGATAAGTTATGTAACACTTGTTTTCTTTCACTGTTTATTGTATGTACAGTACCAGAGTTGCTCCCAGTTCCTCAGACAGGCAGGTGCTGGCTTGGTACTGAACAAGGCACACTTATGAGACTCAGTGAGTGGGATTATTCACTTGTCTTTATTTCTCAGCTGAGGAAATGGGAAGAATCTTTTATAAATTTATGAATAAACCTCTATCATTCAAATGGAAATCTACAGTCTGTATTATAGTAGTTCTAACTGCTTAAAAGCATTTCACATTTGAAAAATTAGTTAGAGTGAAACAGAATGCACATAGGCTTCATGATCATAAAGGAATATTTAGATGTCATGACTCCAGTCTGCATCCTCAAAACCACAAATCACCAGCTAAATTTTGGCCAGCAGAATCCCCAAGACTGCTTGACTTGACGACACCAAAGAATTAGCTGCCTCTCTCTTATGCAAGGTTCTTTGAGAGTCATAAAATAAGTATTCCCCATGCCTGTCTCAAGCTCACAGGGTACTAAGCTTTTTCTCTGAATGCCTGCTGCTTTGAGATTTGGAAAGCCTCAATGGGAGTAAATACTAGGCCCAACAGCCTTTCTGCTAAATAGGATTATGTGGGATGTAGATGACAGGTTAAAAATACTGCCTTGCCCACAGATGCTTGAACAAACGCCTGCTTCTCAGGAATGTGTCTTACTGATGACTATGAGAAGACTTTCTGTGATGTGTTTAAGCTGTTTGATTTTGCATTATATAATTAAATATTTATGAATACACTAATGGTAAGGGCACTCATCTGTCTCGGTTTACTGTCATTTCTAGTTTAAAAAATGTTTGGGCTATCTAAAGCTTAGGTATCTAACCAAAGTGGGAGTTTATTTTCTACAAAACTCCTTTACAGATACAGCAGAAAAGCAAATATGTGTCCAAGATCCACTTAAAGATTAGACTAAACTTAGGTATCTCCTTATTTCTTCCATCACTAGGAGTAAGTGTAAGCTCTTGACCCTTGAAATCTGGGTTTGCATTTTGATCTGATAGAAAATAAAAAAAAAAAGGTTTGGTTTTTTTTTTTTCTATTTCTCCTCCTAGTGTGCAGTTAAGCAGATACACAGCAGATACAGTGGTGGATAGTAACAGTTTGCTAGGATTCATGCAAACTCATAAATAAGCAGGATGGTATTTTTAAAAGCACTCTGCAATGATGCTGCTTTTCTTACACTTGAAGTCAACTGGAAGGCAGAGACACATGACTACAGTTAGAAAATTCCTTCTCTACTTAACTTAAGCATGCGGCATATCTACTGGCTGGGTAAGTTATTTCTTTTTGTAAGGGGGAATTTTGTACACTGTTATTAAGCTTTCTACAGACTGTATAGAAGCTTTGGGTGCCAGATGCAGCTGAAGTTTCTACTCAGCAGCAAAAGTTAAACATGCAGTCCCTGTGTTATTTTTTGAATATAGCCTAATAAAAACATTTTTAAGATCGCCTCTATGTATTACAGCTCTCATTTTTATTCCAAGTAAAGCTGATGGTGAAATTTAAGAGTTCTATACAAAACTGTGACTAAGTTGGAATTTAAAGATACTTTTATGTATAATAGTGTCATGGTTTCACCTGGCTGGCAACTAAGCACGACACAGCCGCTCACTCACTCCCCCCACAGTGGGATGAGGGAGAAATTTGGAACGGTAAAAGTGAGAAAACTTGTGGGTTGAGATAAAGACAGTTTAATAGGTAAAGCAAAAGCCACGCATGCTAGCAAAGCAAAGCAAAGAAGTCCTCCCCTTGCTCCTAACCTGGCTGGCAACAAGGGGTTCCTGCTACAGTAATTCCCACACAAGCAACTCACATCCCAGGCTACAACAATTTAAAGGCAGTTCCATTACAATATCCACCCTCGTCTCTTTGGACCAGACCTTAGGGTTTAACACTGTGACGAACTCGTCCTCTTGCCCCTGCTCCGGCTTGGACTTATCCACAGCCTGCAGTCCCTTAAGGCTATACCCACTCCAAGTGGAGCCTTATCTATAAGCCACAGTCTCTCCAGAGGTATACCTGCTGTGGCATAGACTTATCCACAGCTGCAGTCACTTCGAGGTGCACCTGTTCCAGAGTGGCCTTCTCCATGGGCCACAATGTCTTCGGAGATGTACTTGCTCCAGTGTGGCCTTACTTACAGCCATAGTCCCTTCAGAACTGAACTTGCTCCAACATGACATTACCCATGGCTGTCGTGCTTACCCTGCTCTGTCATGAGCTTATCTATGGCCACACACCCTGAGGTGCTCCTTCATGACCTCATGCACAACCAATGATGCTTTGAGGTGGTACCTTCTCCAATGTGGACTTATCCTTGGCCCACAATCCTTTTAAAGGTATACCTACTGTAGTACAGACATAACCATGGCCACAGACACTTTGAGATATACCTGCTGTGGTGTGGACTTACAGCCACACCACCTCTTTGGGGTGTCCTGCTCCTGAGCGGACTCATCCCCAGGTCACAGTTCATTCAACTTAAGTTCACACTGGAGTTCCAGCCTGTCCAGTACAGTAGCACAGAAACAGAAGCGATGCCCTGGCCATCTGCCAGCCCAGGCACATCGCCATGGTGGTTATCAAAATGTTCCCAGGCACAGCACACTGTAGTGATAAGCAGCACAGCAGTACAGCAAGCAGGGAAAAAAAAACACCCACTAACGAGCACGAGCCTCTGATTTACAGTAAGGCAACCAAACCCAACGGCAAGCACAGGAGCCTGCCGATTAATAGCTAAACAGAAATAATAGCTATAAATTCAATCTAGCACATTTCAGTCAAAACTGTCATTATCTCAAACCCTTCAAGCCCCATGTTGGGCATCAAAAAAGGACTGTTGTGGTTTAACCCAGCCAGCAACTCAGTAGCACAGAGCCGCTTGCTCACTCCCCCACAGTGGGACGGGGGAGAGAATCAGAAGGGCAAAAGTGAGAAAACTCATGTGTTGACATAAAGACAGTTTAATAGGAAAAGCAAAAGCCGTGCATGAAAGCATAGCAAAGCAAAGCAAGGAATTCATTCACTGCTTCCCACTGGCAGGCAAGTGTTCAGCCATCTCCAGGAAAACAGGGCTCCATCATGCATAACGGTGACTTGGGAAGACAAACACCATCACGCCCTATGTCCCCCCTTCCTTCTTCTTCTCCCAGCTTATATACTGAGCATGACATCATATGATATGGAATAATCCTTTGGCCAGTTTGGGTCAGCTGTCCTGGCTGTGCCCCCTCCCAGCTTCTTGTGTATGTGGCAGAGCTGAGAGCTGAGAAGTCCTTGGCCAGTCTTAGCACTACTTAGTAACAACTGAAACATCAGTGTGTTAGCAACATTATTCTAGTACTAAATCCAAAACGCAGCACCGTGCCAGCTACTAGGAAGAAAATTAACTATCCCAGCTGAAACCAGGACAAATAAGTCAGTTTGTCTTCAAAAATATGACTGTTTCAGCTCTTGTTTGTTGTGCCCTGTGTGGAAGAAAACAAATTTAAGTAAACAAGTTTGAAAACTACCATTAATATTGCTGTCATTAGATATTAACAATAAGTAGTTCAGAATTTTTACATATATACAAACTATTAAGAAACTGTTGTTATCTAATATGAACTATTGATGACACTAGAATAAGGATACATAGAGTAAACCCCACTGTATTATGGCACGTACCCCTTTGAGTACAAATACAAATGACTCAACACTGCCAATGATCAATTATGGATGTAGAGTTGTACAACAACCTATAGATGTTGATAACATAAGTGGAACTGTCTTCAAGATGTCAAGACTGCAACAAAAATTACTAGTTGTATGAGTGCAATAGTTGCAGAATCAAGCATATGGAATTGATCACTGGTATCCTCAGACAATATATCAGTATTATTTTGTTGTTATTCAAATGCAATAAACATCTAAGGCTTGTGTTTGGCCTAAATATACTGTCCTTGAGGCTGGGTTGTAATTTAGATACAACATGTGACAGAAAAAATAGCAGACCAAGAGTGAAACTTTAACAGAGGAGAAACTTTAACATAAGTACTGTGTCACTGCAAGGATGTTTGTTATCATGTTGTCTCACCTGACCTTGGCATATTTTTCCTAAGCCTCCTACTTTCTGTTCAGTTTGGATAGACCATCTTACTCTGATTTACTTTGTCATCCTTGAACTTCACCTGACTTGCACTGAATCATTTTTTCAGCTCTGCTAAAATTCCATTCTCATTTTATCAAAAATATATAGCTATTTTATTTCCCCCAAAAGGAGTAGGCCATGCATCACCTTTTTATTGTTATTGCATGAATAAACAAGTAAAAATTATGTGTACCACTATTAACACTGTAAAAGAAAGTAATTTTTCTCTAAAGAGTCACTTAGATGCCATATGTCATCAACTTACACTTCTACAGTAAAAAAAGTAGTATTTTCTATACACAAAATATTAATTGAGTATTTAAACCAATATTTTAATATGTCAGTGAATAAGTTCCTTGGTATCCAACGTGTCTTTCATTGTACATTCATCCAATTTTACTAATGGTGACACTTTAAACAACAGAGAGACACTGAAGTGTGGTCATTGATACATGAAGAAAGGTAAGATGTTCTCTCTTGGACTGTTCAATAACATGATATTCTCTATACCTTTCATTTTCTGTTAAGCTTCTTCTGCACAGTCCTTTTAGTCATTCAGTGTAACATGGCTTTCACTTCTGAAAGTCCGTCCTTCTTAACAATGAAAAATAAAGCAATCTGCAGCCTCAGATTGCTAAGTATGATTTAACAATGCAAGGTGAGGAGGAGGACTTTTTTAGTTTCTTTCAGTGTCATTGGCTTTGGATAAGTGTTTCACTTTTGGTTTAGTCATTATTATATTTCAGTGGTCAGTTTTCTACGTGTTTTCTCTATGAAAGTACAGGTTTCCTTCTTCTATAACAGTAGCTTTCTATGAAAATATCTAAAAGCAATATAAACAAAGCACAGATAATTTTAAAATGAGGATTGGTTGTTTTTATTTTCTTGGCTGAAAAAAAAATCACAATGGGAAGTTTAGTTTTTAAGTCTGAATTGCATTATAATTCCCACATTTATTTTTCAAGCACTACGTTAGGTCAGGACCCCAGAAATCAGACCTGAAAACCATTCTTGCTTCAGAACATACACCTTAAGGGAACAGTGAAAATCTGACTGTGTACCAAATTAGTTTTCCTGGGGCTTAGTCTTGCAGCAGCCCAATTCTAGTTGAAAAAATTCTTTGAATGTCTGTAATTATAGCTGAATAAACTGGTTTAGTTAAACTAAAGATAACCTGCCTAGGTAAAACTCCTTCAAATTTAAGCCTTTATAACTTCCATTTTGTTCCCTGTCCATTTAGGGAGAAAACTCTTGGAAGGGAAGTCGGACCCGGAGTAACGATGGAATCTCGATATGAGTATGGTCGTTCTCATTTATTGCGCAGTTAGCAAAGCATATGTAGGCAGAAAACAATAACAGACACACGAGTCACACTGTGATTGGTAGAACACCGCTATACACACGCCTCTATCACTACCATGATTGGGACAGATCATCTGTCCATGCGGAGGGGCTTCTCCATCTCTTCTGCAGAGCATGGGCTGTCAAATGGGACTAAGTTGTGCCCATTCTCACTCAGCCACTCCTCCACAGAAAATCATCACTCTACCTAGAAATATTTTAAAACACTTGACTTCTCCAGTGTTTTACAAAGTAGAGAGAAAGTTAAAGCTTCTCAAAGAAAGGCTAGGAATATTTCTTCTGCATCAATCTAATTCCAACTGATGATGAAAGATGCTCATCTGAAGTTGGCTTTTTTTGTTCTTTTGTTACTTGTTTGCCTCCTAAAGTAAATAACATTTGAAATACAAACTAAAATATTTTAATTGTGTTCTGTTAATGTAAATCATTGCTTCTTGAGTTGTGATAGCTTTTTGTAGTTCAGATACCTGTTCTTCATTATGAATTAGCCTACTTTTCCAAAGAGGCTAGCATCACAATACACCATAACAAAGCAACGAATTTAATTCAGTCCAGAGAAAATGGCCTAGTTCAGTGTAGAGGTATGATTCATCAAACCTCAGCTCCTACAGAACATAGAATTGTGCATCTTTCACAAAGGTACTGCCAAAGATATTAGATTTTCTTCACCATGAACATTCATTATTTTTTGCAGTCATGACCAGCTATTTTTCAGTTTTCATCTAATGATAAAGACTAGTAAAACAGAACATTCTGGTTTTATATTGTTTTGCTAGTGGAATGTTAAATTTTGACCACAAGTAAAAAGCAATCCCCAAAGACTCTTCAGGTTTTGATATGCAAAGATGGAGTAAAGAAAATGTGAAAGGTAATTACAACACAATTAACGTTGAGATGGCATTTACAGACTAGACAAAACACAACCATTGACTGAACTGCATTCTGTGACCTACAGGCAGTGAGATCTCAAGTTACTTGTTCAAGTTCATCCTTAGCTACTCCATTGTGTAGCAAATTGCTACTTCTAATACTCACAGGATTCCCCTAAAATTGCTAGTGTTGTTTTATTTTTAGCATGGAGCTCCTTTTATTATTATAATAAAGTATTGGAAAATGTTCAGGTGTTATCATTTATTACCCACAAATCATTTATTAAAATTAAAAATAATTCCTTGTAAAATAATTACCTATCAGAACTTTTAGAATGAAATCTCCACATAATTACAGTTGATTTTTCCTTGTTAAGTTTATACAGAAGCCATAAAGATATTTTTCTAGATGTTCTATTTGTTACTCCTGGGAGTAGCAGGTGCTCAAATTGCAGAAGGAAGGTATACCACCTTCCCCTGGTTATAAATGTTTTTCAGCCAGAGGAGCATGGCCTTATGTAGTACCACAATACCTTAAGTAGTCTACTGGTTAGTAGACTGCAGATTACAAACAACATACAGATCTTTCACACATATACAAATATTGAATCCGAGAACAGCCATATGATCGAATCTACTGCCCATTAAAAAGGAACAACAAGATCTGCAATGAATTTGCAGGATAGTAATCTCTGAAGGTGTGTCATCACTAAAGGTTTCTAAACTATCTTCCCTTGAATTTGTCTCTGAGGTTTGCTGAACTTAAGGGCAAGCAGCCAAGCTTCAAAACATTTAAGTATCACAAATTGTTTATGGAGCAGCAGATTTATTATATTGACTTCCGACAATATTAGTAATGAATATTTATGAACTTCCTTTTTGATGTATGGATTGTCTTGAAAAAGGTTCTGAATTAAAATTCATTCACTGTACCAAAAAAAGTTTAATTTTTAAAGTATTTTAGTTTTAAATAGTATGACATCAAAACATCGATTTGAATTTAAACATCTACCAACTCCTTCTGAAAATGCTGTTGCAAAACATTCATAAAACAAACTTCTAAAGGCTTTATTTCAACAAATATCCACAATGTCAAGCTGAACTGAATGGCTACTTCTCATTGATCCTAAACAATCTATGCAAATAACCTAATCTACCCTAAATACTAGGTCACAAGTCAATAGCAACTGAATTTTAGTCTGTGATACTTAAGACAGTAGAAGAACTGGATTTAAAACATGACTTATTACAAACAAGATACATATGTGTATATAACAGGAATCAGATTAGGGACAGAGCTAAAATTGTGCCTTGAAAAATGACAAGAAAAAAAACAAGTAGCAAAGCTTTTTGCAAACTGTTTATCAAAGCAATATATTGTTCACTGAGTAAATTTATGAACACAGTCAAATTATGCCTTTCTAGGTATGAGATCATTGGAGAATTTCTGGTTTACACCATAATTTTATTGAATTACTCGATTTTGACAGCTGGGACAGCACTGATATGGTAAATAGGCCATGGTAGAGGAAGCTTAAATATCTGAGCTCTTTTCAAGAAAATACAGAGATATAAACATTTCATGGAAATTGGGAGAGATCAAAACTCTCCAGAATGTGTTCACAGAAGGAAGAATCTCTTGCTGGAGGTTTTCTGATGGTGGGTTTGTTTGCTTTATCCTAGGCCTTGCTGGCTAGTTATTACATCCTTCTATTCTGCAAAATGCCAGTTTGCAAAATGGAAATAATTACGTTTACATAGTTTTATTAAATGTCTTTAGACATATGAAAGTGCTAGAAATTTGCTATCTTTTTCTCCTTAAGTCACACGAGAATAGATGCACCTTCTATTTAAATTACACTTTATTCATAACATACAAAAACATTCTTTCAATAAATATTCATATCACAGAAGTTATTATGAATATTTTAGTTGAAAACAAAGTTGCATTTCCCATCCCACAGGACCGAAAAAGACCTATACACCTAAGTCTATTTTGAGTAAGTAATATATAGTCATGTATTACATATTTTATTCTCTAGACCTTTTCACTGGGCAAGTTAATTTTTTTCCCTCTATGTGAAGTACAGTTATATGCAGTAATATGTATGGCTATTGTAACTATTTTCCTTCAAAAGCTGCCATTTTGCCCAGAAATTTGTTTCTTAAAAATCAAACATAGGTGGAGAAATTCACCTATTTGTGAAAAGTGCAGTAGTTTACAATTAGAAATTTACTGTACCACTGCATTCTTGGTTATTTAATGTCTGTCTGAATTTAATGTCTGAACTGAATGTCCAAGTGTGGTTCTTCAAGGTTCTTTTGTGTCTCAAATGATTACTAATGATCAGGGAAAACCTAGTACGTCCTGTGATTCTGTTTCTAATCATCATAATTAAATCTTAAACTGTGGAAAAGTCCAAATTTAGAAACCACAGGTATCTGCAGAAGTCATTCCACCTGCTGACTTGTTCTAAAATATTGAAGAATTATTTGACCTGTTTTTATAAGTACAGATCAACTGGCTAGTAACATGTCTTTTAGTTTCAGCAGAAGTCGTAAAAAAGTTTCTGATGCTTCTCAGAGTAGGCTGGATTTTCTGGTGTTGCATTTGTTTGTTTCCAATAAATAAATAAATAAATAAATAAATAAATAGATTTGTTTCAGTGTGTTTATCTGAAGCTTTGTGCAGCCCATATATTAGCTTTGAAAGTACACTTTTCAGCTTTGGGTTTATCCCTGTGCTCTTTTGTGTGATAGGCCTAGGCTATGAAAAGTCGATATTTAAAATTTTTAATTATTCAGAAGAAGGACTTTAATTTGTAGTTCATACAAATTGTGTGTGGCCTAATTAATGGCCCACTGTTTTATTTTAACTAAATATGTTGTCTGGACATAACAGTGTTTCTGTTGGGCTGATTTTAATAAACAAGTTGAGTCTTTCAATTAAAAAGATTTTTCTGCCCCTTTGTTATGGCTTCACATATGTTCTGGCTTAAAAAAAATGCACATATTTATATATTTCATCCACAGACAAAAATAATATCAAATCATGGAACTGCTACTTTTACTTTTGTCTGATAACTTTTGTCTAATGTCTCTTGTTAGCCTTACTTGTTTCAGCTGAGGAGATTTGCAATATAGGTCATGGTAATGGTGAAAGCATATTTGCAGTCACTGTACCTTTCATTAAGCAACAGTGTGAATGATTAGCCACCAGTCATACAAGGGCATGGGGATGCAGAAGGGTAATTTTGTTCATACGCAAATTCACGTGACCACTGGACAACAACAGCTTGCATTTCATTAGGGAAACTTAATGGGACATATCAAGAGACAAGGAGCAATATATGCAGCAAAAATCATTAGGATTCATACATAATGCTGAGTTAAAACTAAAGCTGATTCCCTCTAATGCAATTAAAAGGGATAGTTGACTGTGGGTGACTTTATGTATTGGGCTGCAGCTTCCAAGCAACTCACTCTCTTTATATTTTCTTTCCACACTATTCCTTACTGTGAGAAAAGGAGTACCAAAATTTGACTTTGAAAGCCTTCCTCTTAATTCCAGTATCTCCTGTTAACTTGCTCATAATGTTTTAGTCCTAACTCCTAGCTACAAATTGATGAAACATTCTGTTGTAGGGCAAAGCCCAGACAACATTCTTCTGTGATATAGTCTGACTAAAAAGTATTTGCTTTCCCTGATACCTTTTCCACAGTAATGAACACATTAAGAATCAGTGAGATATTATTTTTGTGACATGAATGAATGCTGTTCTATTTTCACTGCTATTACTCAATGTGATAAATGCCTATTTCAGTCTGAAAGAGAAAGATTTTTTACACTAAATGTGTGTTCTTGTGGTAGGGTGGTTATTTTAATTGCATGCTTTTGTTTTGCAAGGTACTTTGCTACCTGCTCCCTCCTGAAAAATTGGATTCAACTTCAGTTTTAACTAGTTCTATCTAATGGTAGGATATTTTACAAAGATAATGCCACTGTGTTAAAAGTCTCATATGAACTGCATCTTGGGATTTTTATTTATTTGTTTATTTAATCAGCCCATTTCATTTAGTCATTATGTTTGGATTGTAAAGGAAAGATAAATTGGGTGATAAATCCACAAACTCAGAGGTAGTATGCTATTAATTTTCAGCAGCAGAGGACACTTAGAAAGTGTGAGACTCTCATACAAAAGGAAAGTTTCCCATCCGACACTATCTGAGAATGGCTCTAAAGCCTGGGAGTTAACTAGATTGAAAACAGTGGAATATTTTTACATTTTAAAAGCTGAAGTGGTTTAAAAATGTTTTTTTCATAAGATGATGCACATATATTTTGAGTACTGCAACATCCTACGTGGATTTATAAAAATAAATACAATGAACTTATGTCCCTGTAACTAATTGTTAAGAAAGTCGGACATTTGGGTAAGGAGGAATCAAATCATTTGTGTTGTCCTTATCCTTTACAATCATTGATGAGTGTCTACAAAAACTGGTTTTCCCTTTCTAGGCCCAAAGGAATTTATTTTTCATTCAGTCAAGAACATTGTCTCTTGCAAGACAGCACTATCAAATGCAAAATCTGGTGAAAGACCATGTTGAAATCCTTCTTGGGTCTCAAAGTTGCACTCAACACCTGTGTACAACCTGGACTGCTTCCACCTACTGATATAATAGAGTCAATAGACTTCACCCTGTTTCTGTCTGTTTCCTTCCATCCTGTTCTAGCACAGCACAAGTACAATGTATAAACGCTGGAGACAGCCACCCAAGAAATCAGCCACCTATTTAATATGTAGTGTTATTCCTTCCTCACTATGCAGGGTAATCCCTAAACTGTTTTAAAATGCTCAGCTAAACTGACTTAAGCTTTGAAATAAAAAGAGCATCCAAAGTCACTTGTATGGACAAAAGTTTTGAAATTATGGTTTAAACAATTCTTTCTTTCAAATGTTCTGAAGCTCTCATACTTAAGTCAGAATCGTTTATTCATCAGACGGTGATCTTATAAATCAGATTTATCTCTGGACAAATTTCATTTTTTTATAAATCTCAATTATTTATAAAGAGTTATTTATTGAACTTGCATTTGAGGTGGGGGTAAGAGGATGTTATATCAAAGCAATCCTTCAACTACATCAATGATACATATTTTTTAAACTTTTAATAGAATTCTGTCTGTCATTAGAGTATCGATATACTGGCTAAAGCAATAATGTGAAGTACAATTATCAGAAGCTTACTTTTATCAAGCACTCTAGGTCTCAGCATTTTGACATTTAAAGCTTCAAAATTAGAACTGTCAGTTCTGTTAATAATTTTGGAAATAGATAGCGGTGCTGCATACATCCTTTAAAATTAATTCCTAATACTCTTACAAAAGTCTGATCCTCCTATTTTAAAATGCATTGCAGATTATTTTGATAAATTCAAAGGCCTATTTGTTTCTACTTCAAATCCAGAAAAGGCATTTTTAGAACAGATAACAGAAAGACAACATCAACCAAAACAGATGACTTTAGCAGTCATCATCTATTGCCTCTGCCTCAGCTATCATGTGTCCAAGATATCATTGTTCATTTTTTATACACTTCTAATAATTTATTTACACCATGGGAGCATTCAGGCATGCTGGTCTAAGTATAAATATGCAGGAAAACATGGTCCCTTTCTTCTATACCAAAATACTGCACACAAACAATAGCAACAATGACAACAGTAACAATAAAGACAATAAAGATAAAAATATATTAATAAGCAAGATCAAATGTAAGTATGGTTAGCCAGCCTTGCTGCACACCTGTAGTAATATTTGTCTAAGTCCTCATCCCATCATTTCTATGCTAAACTTCCATATGGTCTACATTATTGGCCATTTCTTACATTAGTTGCTAAATTACTGGAGCCATAGATGGTGTTCATCACCAAATGAACTCATCTCAAAGTTTATGTCCTATAATCTGCCTTCTGCATCAACTTTTGAATAAAGTTTTTTATATTTTCTTTTCAGCACCCCTTGCTGTTACCAGTAATTTCTGACAGTCTGTTGCATTTCTTTATCACTCTTGTGTAAAGAACAAATACGTGTTAGAGTTCACTGTATACAAATATAAATGGTTCTCACCATGCACAGTTCCAGTAATATTTTTAATGCCTCTCATTTCATATTATTACCAAGAATACTATCACAGACCTTGAAATATCTTGAAAAATAATTAATATTACTTTGGCAGTTTATCTCAACATTCTTGGTTGAGAAATAGCACTCTGATGTGCAGTGATCTGGAGCAATGGAGTGGAGAAAGTATTTCATAATGGTAGAAAATACACAACAGTTTGTTTCTGCTCAGATCTCTTTCAGTCAAAGGACAATAGCTGGTCCCAGGAAAGGCTGAAAGAGTTGGGCTTGTTCAGCCTGGAGAAGAGAAGACTGAGAGGGGACCTCATCAACACATACAAATATCTTAAGGGTGGGTGTCATGAGGACAGAGTCAGACTCTTTGCAGTGGTGCTCAGTGACAGGAGAAGGGGCAATGGGCACAAACTGGAAGATAAGACATTTCAGTTGAATATGAGGAAAAACTTCTTTACTTTGAGGGTGACAGAGCACTGGCACAGGCTGCCCAGGGGGGTTGTGGAGTCTCCTTCTCTGGAGATATTCAAAGCCTGCCTGGACGAAGTCCTGTGTAACACGCTCTAGGAGAACCTGCTTTAGCAGGGGGGTTGGACTAGATGATCTCCCGAGATCCCTTCCGACCCTTGTGATTCTGTGATTGTGTGATTTCAAGGAGTACACACATAGTTACAAAATGAGTTATTTCTTAAAACCACTAAAATAACTAACTCTACATAGGGGTCAAGAAACCATTATTACAACATGACTAAACTACCAAATGCTATTATTGGACAGGTAAATTTTTCAGCTATCTGCAGGGCCAGGCTTTGGACACCACCACTGCTGCTGCTGTAATTTTGTGTTAGAAGAAAGGAGTGCAATCATTAGTTAAGGGATAGGCCAGACAATTACCAACACCAGTTTTCCTTCTATAATTTGCTGTGTGAACTTTGAGCACTGAATTTCTGTAATTTGAGATAACTTTTATCAAAAGGTGTGCTATATTTGCAGTGTTTATAAAGAGGATGGATTATCTGGATGAATAGAATTTGATTGTTTAACTTTCATGCTATTATATGGTTTAATTTTTATTGAAGTACATGATAGCTGAAAGATTTCTATTTAAATTAATGATTACTCAGCTAAAAGTAGCTTTTGTTGCTGTTTCTTCATTGAATTCTAAGGAAAACCATGGCAACTACATACCTAAAAAAAATAAAGCATTGCTTTAGTATTTAAAGGATGGGATGTATTAAATTTAAAGTTAAATTACAACTGATTTTCAATAAATTTCTGTTTGCCCTTATATTTTCTCCTGTCCTAAAACTAAGACCTGGACTTTGGCAAGTTTTTCTTTCAGTTCATGGAAAAGGAGAAGAAGAAAAGATGGAGAAAACTGTATTCACCTCTGAGAAATAAATTTCAGATTTTCCCTTCATTTTTTCAAAAGACTTCTAAGGAGGACCTCAAAAGAGGTCTCAGGATGACTTAAAATACTCTTCATCCTTTATGAAGAACTCCCCAGAGCTTGTAACACGTTTGGGGTTGCTCAGATAGGAGGACATACTCTAGATTTTGTTATTATATAACCCCATAGTATAAAGTGGTTTGATTTTTTTAACCATGCATACATATTCAGTTACGGTACTTCAGTTAAACCCAGTAAAAACTGACTGACTAAATACTAACTTGTAAGGTGGTGTAAGGGACTAGAAACTTGTCTCAACATTGGTGGCAGGCAAGTTTAACTACCGAAGCCTAATCACCATGGCAACTGAGAGGGGCAGTTTAATCACCAAGGCAGCCCACTGAGTCCCACCCCACAGGAATGTGTGTCCCGTTGTCTTGGAGTACACATCCTCTGCGCATGCGCCCGGGCCCAGAGTCGACAGACAATGGGGAGGAGGCTTGGACCCTCTAGAACTTTCGAGCATCCTCTAGTGACGGTACTGGGCACGAGCCCCACTGCCGAGTGGGAGGCGGGGGTACGCAAAACAGTTATTGACTATGCAAAAGGACAACCCTATAAAAAGGGGAACCAGTGGAGACCACGAGGAGCGTTCTGGAACATCTCCCCTCGTGGACTCGAAGATACATCGGGTTGCACCAGCGCATGGATCGCACGCAGACCCGTGGTGGTAACTATTGCAAAACTGCCATGCTGTTTGTTTCTCTTTCTCTCGTTCCCTTTCTCACTTTTCCTCTCTTTCTCTACCTTTCTCTCATGTATTTGTTGTCAGCCAAATAAAGTGTCTTGGCACTTGACTCCATTTTGAGTCTTAATTCTGTTTCTGAGAATGTAAAAGGAACCTAGTCATGTTAAAACATTGGAGTTAATCAGAAGTTAAGCCCAGCTGCCCCCAACCTCCCAGAATTATCTGAGGTCAGTTGGAAAGCAAGGGGGTTTAACCTCTGCCAAATTGTTCAACCTAACAGTGGATCATGACAGGTGGTTGAATCCATATCTTATTTATACAAAATATTCAGCAGTTAATAATATGACAGTATTAATAAAAGTAGAAAAATAAAGCTAAAACCTTGCTAGTTCAATAGCAATTTAAATATTTCTTCTCAATTCTTCTGATATTACCATTTCACTGTCTAGTCAGTCTAGAGAGTTCACCTTAATAAACAGGCCATTACACACTCTGAAAATTTTAAAATTCTGTATCCTGGAGAAACATGAAGAGTATAAACCTAATTCTGATTTTCCAAAAGTATGAATCAGCTTGAATCAAATATGTGTGTTACAGATATGGCTATAAACAGGCAGAGAAAAACAAAAAACTTTATAAAACCAGCAATATTGCCCCTAAATCTGTAAAGTCCAAGCATCTGGTGTCTGCTAAATATTCAGAAAATTCAGGGGAAGTAGCTACTGTTTATATAGAACAGAAACTCATCAGAGATTAGGTTTAGTATTCCATTTCAGGTGCTGTTCAAAATCCTTCATTCTTTTAATGAAGGATGTTGGCCCATACACTGTAAAAATATTCTTTCCACCCCCTTTTCACCTTCATTAGTACAGCATCAGTTTATGTTAACTTTTAAATTAGCTTCCACCCTGAGCTATAGTACCATGGCATACTGTGGAGGCTGTAGCTTTCAAAATTTATCTAGCTGCCTCTGGAGGACTTTTTGTGACCCAAAGGAATCTCTTCTATCTTTGCAATCTCAAATGCCACTGACATCTCCAAAAAAAAAAAAAAAAGAAAAAAGAGAAAAAATAAATTTAAAAAAGAGTCAAAATGTTAAATAACTGTAACCTTTTCTTACAGGCTTGAAACCATTTATCTAAAAGCTTATTTTTTTTCCAACTATGTCGGTGGTATAATAAAAGTGATATTATTTCTTCCTACAAAATGGATCCCCCAAAAAAACAGTATCTTGATGATTTGTTTAATTGTCAGCTTTACTGAACTAACATTAAGTTTCAACCCTGCCAGCATGGCAAGAAAAATCGAAGGGCAAAAGAATATGACCAAGTAGAACTGCTCAAAGCCTCTGTAACATTTGGAGGAAAACTGAGAATATTCAGTGGCATTTGGTTATCTGTATTTCAGTATAATAATTTTTTGCATATTGAGGTACTTCTAGTTTTAAATTTTTTGAGTGCTCGTGTTTCAGTAATTCCTGTTATCATCTCTGTTGTCATTCTCTGATGGGAAGGCTAAGACTAAGAATTATCCCAAATCACTGAGATTTGGCTTAAGCCTACATCTACTTAAAATCAATTATAAAAAAAAATTTACAGAGATTATTTGCAGCAGAGTGAGCCTGATGCTGAATGTTTTGCAAAAACTCACTCATTATGTTATAGATTATTTTTGCTAGGTTTTTTGTTGCTGTCTTTCACTGCAGCTGTACAAGACTTGTGAAAGACTGTGAACTAAGATGTATTTAATTATCAAAAGCACTTGTGTGCACAGGGCATTAATAAATTTTAAGATTCATTTATACAGTATTAGGGATGCAGAAACTAACCAAATAGCTAATTTGACACCTTTTTAACAGTAAGAAATTATTAAGTATTCTTTACTGTTTTGCCAAGTACTTATTGGCAATGATTAAGCATCTAATAATTGCTAATGATGTAATATTCCTTACAAATGTCTTAAGTTATATATCAATTTAAATATGAGTGGGTTTTGGTTTATTGATTTTACATTTGTCATGCTTTCTAATGGTGTTATTAACAAGAACTTTACACTTGAAACTTCTGGTTTACCATTTGCCCTTTTTTATCATTTGGCACAGCTAAACCCTGTCATTAAACCAAACAGCCATTTCTAGTCATACACTCAGTGCCTTGCTGGCAAAGGAATCACTACCTGTCACAACTGCAAAGAGGTTAGTTGTTATGAAATATGCCAGCAGTTGCTCCAGGTTCTGCACATGTATTTCAAAGTCTGTCAAGCCTGCCTTGCTCAAGGAAAGAAACCTCTTATCTGTAGATAAATCTCCAGTACCCTTGAAACAAGTGGTTGATGTACTTAAAGTTTTTCAAGCTCTGAGAAGTTTGCATTCATGTAACGTGAAATATTAACTAAGCATTTAATTATGACACTAAAACCCTAAGAACCTGAATATATATCTGTTAATTAGAACATGCAGGTAAAATCTGTATTGATGAAGTACAATATTGTCAGCTCACTGAACATCTCTCTGAAAAATCAGCTTACTGAAAAGCAGGTCTCTGTCTTGCAAATTAAAGTCTTCTAGATTTTTCTTGTTCTAGTATTTCATACAAGACTGTGTACTATTAAGTTGGAACTTATACACAGGATGAGCTTACTAGGACAGGAAGACCTTATCAAAAGTGATAGTTTATTAGAGGAGCTCAAGTATGTCTGATTCACGAGTGTGAACACAGAATCACAGAATCATTGAGGTTGGCAAGGAGCTCTTGGGTTCATCTAGTCTGGCTCCCTTGCTCAAGCAAGGTCAATTAGATCTGTGAGGCAGAGACAAGACACACAGAGACACAGAAATAGGATTAAGTTTTAAACTGTAGTTATGCTGAAATAATAGCTGCCTAAAGGTACTATCAGACTCGCAGTATTTGTCTGAATTCAGATTCCTCTACGCTGAAAATACTCTATTTTGGAAGTTACCAGCTGAGGAATCTTGTATAAGAGACCTAGGCATAGGTGCAGGGCCATTTAGGTAGGGATTCAACCCTATTCCAGACCCAGCTGCCATGTGATACAAATAAGCACATGGCACGTGTTGAATCAGCCAGCTTCCAAGACGCCACTGAGACAAATTTTGATGTGTCCAAGTTAACATTTATGCAACCAAGCTATGGCACAATGGTCGACATGAACAAGATATCATGCCCTCAACTCAGCCTTAACTGTATCATGAACTGCAAGAAACTAGTAGATGACAATGCAAACAGGCCGTGCACAGATAATAGTACTCAATGAGCTTCATGTAGCTTTCAAGGTGATCAGTTCAACTCAGAATCTGGGTCCAGGAAATATAACCTAGTTCTTCTAGGCATGCCAGCTAATACTAGGAAGAAACCCTAATGGAAGGTATGATCTCCAGATACAGTCCTTGCTGTGCTTATATCCTTATGACTATGTCCACAATAAAGTATCTGACACACAGTATTAAACAAGACTATTGGTTTCCCATTACTTTCTTCACTAGAGCTCCTAGAACTTAATTACATTCTAACCTACTATTTTGTTTGAATCAATATTTCCCTCTTAATCCTTACCACCATTCCTGTCCTAGGTATACCAAACTGTAGAATTGTCCCCACCTTCCAGATACTGAATTGAGACACTGTTGAATGGCTCATTCTGCTGAAACAGTCCCTTTATTATTTCACAAGAAGGGAATATTGCATCCAGGAAGCTGATAAAGTTTTCTAGATCTACCTGTTTCAAACAATGAGTGTAGGTGACTGACTACAGCAAGTCATCACAGAGCTGCACTGATAACATGAACAGCAGTTATCAAAAAGTACTTCTGACAAAAACAGTAACTGTACAGAGGAGTGGACATTCTCAGACCTACCAAGAGCTTCAATTTTCAAAGTGTATATTTACAGCTTCCCAGAGACTTCAAGAGAGTGTCATGGTTTAACCTCAACTGGCAACTCAGCACCACACAGCCACTGGCTCACTCCCCCCACAATGGGACAGGGTAGAGAATCAGAAGAGTAAAAGTGAGAATATTCATAGGCTAAGATAAAGGCAGTTTAATAGGGAAAGCAAAAGCCACACACGTAAGCAAAGCAAAGCAAAACAAGGAATTCATTCCCTGCTTCCCACCAGCAGGCAGGTGCTCAGCCATCTCCAGGAAAGCAGGGCTCCATCACAGGTAATGGTAACTTGGGAAGACAAATGCCATCGCGCCCTGTGTCCCTGCCTTCCTTCTTCTTCCCCCAGCTTATATACTGATCATGATGCTATATGGTCTGGAATAGCCCTTTGGCCATTTGGGGTCAGCTGTCCTGGCTGTGCCTCCTCCCAGCTTCTTGTGCACCTGGAAGACCTGAGAGCTGAGAATTCCTTGGCCAGTCTAAGCGCTACCCAGCAACAACTAAAACATCAGTGTGTTAGCAAAATTCTTCTAGTACGAAATCAAAACCACAGCACTACAGCAGCTAGGAAGAAAATTAACTTTGTCCCAGCATGAACCAGGACAGAGAGTTAACCAGTCTAAAATCTAACATGTAGAAAACATGTTTTTCATTATGAAATATGTGCAGCTGCTTTGTGCAGTTTTGCCTGAATAATTCAAAACCCGATTTGGCCTATAAAAATCAGCAACAGTTTTAGCCCTTTGTAAAAGCAAGTAGCAAAACACACAAAAAAACCCCCCCAAAACAAACCCCCAAACCCACAGTATACTACCTCACCAAATAACTTGACTGTGGTTGTCTTATATCTCATATGGGCTGTGTTTACTTGACTAACCACTCACTACTACTCAAGCCAGAATGACAAAATCACCCAGAGGTGCATGAACCATTTTGTTCACTATGGAGTTTAAAACTATAGGGGTTTTTTATGTTCAGTTATCCAAACTGTAAAAACAGACTTCATACTTAAACAAAGACTTTTGACTATGAAATGTTAAGAATTTATTTTTTATGACAGATTTACTTTAATCTGTTAATAGTTTATTTTTATCTATTTTAAAAGGAATTGTAAGAAAAAATAAACCTCTGTCCCTCCAAATGCTGACAGTGAGGTGGATTCAGATCTAACATGGAATAGTAATCAACACCAAAATGGTTCCAAGTATTTTGGTCTGCTAAATCTACAGGAATAATGATAGCTACACTTTGTCCTTCTTTAAAGACATCAACTGCTCGCTTCTACCTACTGTCTTTATTTTTTCAGTCATTGGAATGTAGTCCAGTAGTCACGGAAAAGATGGTAACTCATCATAATCCCAGCTCTTAATGTTTTGCTGATGATGCCCAGATATACCTATTGTTTTCAGTGAAAGCTATTACTAAAATTAAGATGTCAGAAAGTCTGTTAAAAAAAGCTCTTGTATACAATGCAGCTAGTAAGTGTGAAAGGAGATCTTCCATGTATTCTGCAACAAAGACAAAAAGGTTAAATTACTCAAAACTAAGTGAAGCTTCAGATTTCTAGCTAGAATTAGATAGCAATCTCAACTCTTAGATAGTTAAGGTGTCTAAAATGTTTTCTTCATTAAAATTAGCTGTCACTTTGATATTTACAAATACCTCTTTTTTCATTTTGTCAGGAAAGTTGTTTTTTCCATTTTGTTTCTCCTTAACAGTTACAGTGTGACTCTTGAATGAGTCATTTCCAGGCTCAGTTGCTCCAATTAAGTGTGCCTGCCCGCCTGCTCCCCAGCACAGGCTTCCCATACACATGCCAAGCTGTGTTCAACATCTTCTATCTGATCTCAGAGTCACATGCCAGCTTGAAACCTCAGACCTAAACTTCAAAGCAATTACTGTATCAAGCCTTCTTTACATCAAAAATCAAATTTAAGTAATGAAACACTAATCTTCACAAACATTTGAAGAATTAAACTGATTAAAGTTCTCCTGAGAAAAAATCCACCTTCAGTTCCATGGATTTATAGTGCAAGGAAAATAGAAGCCACAAAACCTTCCTCTTGAAAAGCTCCATCCACCATCAGGCTGATGTAGCACCAATACAGCTCTCAATAACAAGAACAATAACACATCCTAATTCTGGTGGGGTTTTTTTTTATATCACAAAGGAAAAAATCACCTAGAAACAAACAAACAAAAAAAACCCTTAACATGCTGTATTGGGTTTATGAGGCAAGGTTTCAGTATTGGGGAGAGGGGAGTAGCTTCAAGGGTGGCTTTCTGAGGAAAGCTAGGGGCTGCCCCAATGTCAGACACAGCCAGTTCCAGCTGGATCCAAGATGGACCTGCCAGTTGCCAAAGCTGAGCCCATCAGCTATGCTGGTGGTACCTCTGTGATAACATATTTAAGAAAGTGTACAAAAAGCTGTGCAACAGCAGCCAAAGAGAGGAGTGAGAATATGTGAAGCAAGCAACCCTGTAGACACCAAGGTCAGTGAAGAAGGAGGGGAGGAGGTGCTTCAGGCACCAGAGCAGAGATTCCTGTGCAGCCCCTGGTGAAGACCATGGTGATGCAGGTTTTCCCCCTGCAGCCCATGGAGGACCCCACAGCACAACAGGTGGACATGACCTGAGGTAAGGCACAGCTGGTGGAGAGCCCATGCAGAAGCAGGCTCCTGGCAGGAGCTGTGGTCCATGGTGTACCCACACTGGAGCAGTCTGTTCCTGAAAGGTTGAACCCTGTGGAGAGGACCCATGTTGGAGCAGTTAATGAAGAACTGTATCCTGTGGGAGACATCTGACACTGGAGCAGGGGAACAGCATGAGGAGGAAGGAAAACAGAAACAAAGTGCTATGAACTGACCACAAACCCCATTCCCTCTCCCCCTGCAGTGATCGGGGTGGGAAGAAGTAGAGGAGTCATGAGAGAAGTTGAGCCTGGGAAGAAGCAGGACTGCAGGGTAGATGTTCTTAGTTTTGTTTTCATTGCTCACTATCAGCTCTATTATTAATTGGCAATACATTAAATTAATTTAGTCTGTTTTGCCCGTGATGGTAATTTATAAACAATCTCCTTGTCCTTATCTCAACTCATGACTTTTTTCATCATATTTTCTCCCCTATCCTGCTGAGGACAGGGAGTGAGAGAGCAGAGTGATAGGAAGCTTCCAGTCAGCCAAGGTCAACCCACCACCCACGTCAAAACTTGTGGACTAATTTTAGCATTTCCAAAAACAGACAAAAATGTTAGTTTGTTGATGAACCTCTGAGAACAATGCCTGTTTTTTGCTATTGCTGCTGAATTACATGGAAAACATTCTGCAATATTGGAAATAAAAAATATAAATCCCCAAGGTCAAAAATTGTATAGAAAGCAAATACAGGGAAAATGCTACTTATCCAAAGTTCCAGCTCCTGTCTTGAAACATTCAGTAGAATATGGGTTGTACATTCTACTGGAGAGCAGGACTGTTGATTTCATTGGATTACTGAGATGTTACTCTAATGTTTGACGCTGATGAAGTGTTCTATTCCAAATATAGGATGAATAATTCAAAAGGCATTAAAAGAAGATGGTTGATTTGAAATAATTTTAGAAATAAGACATTTTTTTATTATTCATTGCAAACTCTTAACCAAAATGTTATTAATGTGTCTGTATACTATGTTTCCAAATTTCCTCCAGAAAAATATTTTAACAACTTGGACAACAATATGCACCTAATAATCATTAAATGATCATGAAACTTGATAATCATGAAACTGCTGGTGCATCTTTCGTTTTGTAAGCCAAGATTCTTGCTTAAGTTAATTTACATGGGTGGTTGTAACATATACTTAAAGAAATGTTGAACATGTTCCACAACTGCATCTGCAGTGCTCTTCCATTATTAAACCTGAAATTCACCTTGACACCCTTTTCCCATCCTCTTTAAACTGCTAGTAAATTTCTCACATAACTTTTTTTTTTTTTTTTTTTTCCCAATTGAAATTGCTCATTGAAAAGGTGAGAGCAGCACAGGTTAGCACAAAATTAATTTTCTGGAAAAATGTGAGGAAGACAACTTTTTTCTGAGTTTTACATGTGAAAGAGAAATCTTGACCAAAGGCATTTCTGCTTAGCCTGCAATACTGAAACACATGCAACTCCATTTTAGCCTCTCCAGTCAATAGTGTAAGGATAAATACAAAGGTCGGTAAACTCTGTACTGCCTTAAGGAGAAATTGATAAAGTGCTTCCCTTTGTTTATCCTTAACAAAATCTTTGAGACTATTTTACTAAAATTTTGCTTATTTTGAAGCTCTAAGTCAGATTCAAGGATGAGAATAGATAAAGGGAGATGGCCCAGAAGTTCCAGAAAAAATTACATTCACATTTTCCATTGATGTGCAGTCAAGGTCTGATTTTCATTTACACTAAGGTTTTTTAGCATTTTCTTAATAAAAAAGGAAACTCTGAAGTGTCTAATTTACCATCCCATGGCAAGAGCAGAGAGATTTGTAGCATTTGTGACAAATACCTGTCTAACCTAGTGAGAAAAAATCTACCAAGAGGGATTTACTTCCTAGATTTACTTCCTAGTAGAAGTCAAATCACTTACTCTCTTTGTAACCCAACTCCTGAGCTGAAAAATGGAGCAAAACCTTCTCCAGCCCAAAGTGATGTTACAAAGTTAGATGTGATGAGATAAAAAAAATACTCTATGGGAACAATTTGTGACAGTGACCATAAAGGCCAACAGTGCAGATTTGTTTAGACAATAAGGATATGAAATGTCTCAGTCTGAGCCTTCTAGCCTGGAATTTTATAAAGGAACTGCACAGGTTTGATGGATATAGATTGTTCTGTGATGTGGAACAAAAAATAAACTTTTGGTAAATATTACTTCATTAATCATAATGAAATCCTCCATATTTTCTTCTAATTTGATAAGGACTAGTGTTCTAGATTTTTAGAAGAATATGAATTTGACCAAATGTGATTTTCACAGATCAGTCACATGGTGGGGATAAGGCACAGACATTTCCAGGTGACTTATCTTGCTTTAAAAGAGTTTATAAGAAGAAAAATAAGTATTTTAGTTGTCTTTATTTCTGACAAACAAACTGGAGGATCTACAGTATTACCTCTTTATTTCAGCATTGTAGAACAAAGATAGCTTTTCTGTTTTTCTTAGAATTAAAAAAACAGAAAAGCAAAAGAAAATTTCCTTTTTATAGGTGGAAAAAAAATAAACAAATTCTAAACTGGCATTATTTTAAACTTCAGAGTACAGCAATATTTTTTTAAAGTAGTGGTTTCAAAATCAAAGACCAAAAGACAGTATGAAAATATAATTTTCAAAGTTATTACTTGATTTTTTTTCCTTAACCAATTTAGGAACGCTTTTAAAAAATACTTTAGGAATATTTGTATTAGTTGGGAGTGACATTTTCCTACAGAAATAATTCTATTGAGGATATTTCAACAACCTCTGGCTGCATTTGTATCTGAGCTCTCACTCATTTAAATCAGATTACATTCAGCAAGCCTATTCACCAAAAAAGAAACATATTCATTTTTGTAGATAAAATTATATACTTCTACTTTCCCATATGATTGCAAATTCAAGCATCTTTATCGTCCTCTCATTTAATTATAGTGAACCATTTTTCTGATGTCCATTTTTTTATAGATTTGGGGAAAATACTCTTAACAGTTATGTAATGCAATATTACATCAGTTTCTCACACTGACATCTCTCCTACAGAAACATGTAAAAGTATTTTTCCCATTGCAGAAATGAAGAGAACAGATACATTCGGGGCTGGGTTTTGATATGGAATAGTTTGGCAACCCATTTAACATAATGATTAAAATATTTTTTTCAATTTTCTGCCATATGCTTTTGATCTGAGTTCATTAGTTCTTTTAGCATATATTTCACCTCCTTCAAAATCAAAAAGCCTATATAGGCATTCAGAAAACATTTTAACAAATATTGGTACTTTCCACTAATTATACCAATTTATTATCCAGTAACATACCCATTTATTTATCCCTGTGAAAATATAAAAAATAATTCTCAGTCCTTTCCAAGACCTGACTGCCAGGTCTGTGAATGTCGATCATGGTCAAATCCCTTTCAGTATTTAACACTTGATATCCAGAGAAGAAATAGTCAGGGTTTCATATATTGTTTCATTCTAACTTCTGCTTTTGAGCATGCCAACATAACTAATTATTTAGGAACGTGCTGTCATTTATGACTGTTCAGGAACTCCTGAAAAGCTGTGAGGTGTAGCTGGTCAAAAATTATGTCACACAACTAATATAAAAGAATCAAGACCTACTTTGATCACTACCAGCACACAAGCCCCAAACTTCTCTTGGGTTTAACCGAAAACTATGATACCCAATATATATAGAATTGCCAAGGCAGCATTTTCCTGAAGAAGTTTCTAGCCACAAACTGAAGTTCGAGATGAATTCCAAAGTAAGGGAGTCCTTCCTTTGACTACTAAGGCCACGCTCTAGATGTATTGCTACTTGGACTGTTACCTGCTACTGCATCTCCTTTAGGCTACTGCTAACACATGCACTTTGCTCCATGGATGCTTGTTCTGACTCAGGATAACTATTGCATGTTAAGTTCATATTAACTTCATTGCTTCTGATAATCTCTGTCCCCTCACCCTCTGTGCCACCAACAGTTAGTCTTACTGAGCCTTACAAGCTGTTTTGTTTACATACCTGTTCTAAAGGAACATTGCTGAATACGTTGCAAACACATTTGCAGGCAACTTTCCGTTTCATTTATTGGCTTCATTTAGGTACTGGCAGGTTCTCATGAAAGCAAAGTGTAGAACACTAAATCTGGAGTCTATTTGTTATACAGGAGTCCTGACTTGACTTTAACCCCACTGGGCACAAGGTCTCCATATTCTCTGGAATACTATTGTCCATTGCCACCTCAAAACTCTACAGAATACCCGAACTCCAGAAAATAGGTGGTAAAATGAAATATCAGTGTGTTCAGCACCATTTTGTTTAGTAGAATTAGCCTCCTAAGGGGTTAATGCCTTGCCTAAAGTTTGCCAATACTGCTGAATATTCGGAGTCCTTTAGTCATATTGTAGGTTACTAGAAATTATTCAGGTGATAGGTTAACTTTCACTGCACATTAAACTTGCAAAAGAAATATAAATGTTTCATTTTATGCTGTAGTGAATGTGCATAATTAATGTGTCCTTCCTATGTAAAAACCAATCCAAATGAACAATTTAATTCTGAACTATGATGATCTCTATTAGACATTAGTGAATGAGTATTTAAAGGTAAATGGGATGTATTTAGACAGTTATTGTATTTACAAATACAGAAAAATTATTTCTGTTATTCTGCAAGTGGTGATTTAATATGGCTATATGGCCTCTTTATTAAAGGCTAGATTGTGCCCTGCACTAGTATTCAATACAGAAAAGTAAAAGGTATTTCTACTACTGTAAAATCTCTGTTCCTTTGCTAATAAAAGTAGAAAAGGGCTGAAATCATTCATCTCTTCAACACCTGCTCAGCAGACGAGCCAGTACTAGTGACCTAGCATTGAATGTGAAGCTGGTAAGAGAAGACCTGATGTAATTTATAGCTCTACCAAGAATAAGGGGAAAATAGTGGGTAAGATTTACAGGTCAGAATTTAATGATGAATCATCATTAGTATAACATTCACTTGTCAAGAGATCTAATTTACACGAAAGACCCAATAGAATATCCCCCGACCCAAATTTTTTCTCCTGTTTTTATTATAATGACCGTCCAGAAGACAGCTAAGGCGGGATTCTGGAGGCAGGGTAGTCTACAGGGTAGATGAAAAGTGTAGCAGAAGAAAGGTATTAGCACTATTACTAAGTCATCTTTGAGTAGTGTGGGTCCATCTCCTCTGTATTTTATGTCTAGCATAGGTTTTATATCCACATGCATTTAGTTGTAGGCCCCATTTCCATCTACATTTACTGTCCCAGTTGAAGAGTGAACTGTTCATTGTAGGGATCCTACTTTGAAATGATTTTTTATAGCCCCAGTTCTTGACTGATCATCCCTGTTTGTTTGGGTTTGTGATTGTTTGAAAAGAAGAAAGTCCTGTTTTCATCTATGGTCCAATTCTTCAGTCTTTAGGGAACAGTGGTGTTTCTGTAGGTAGCCATGTTTGGCTTTATCAGAAATAAGTTACAAAATAAAAGACCTGATATTATACAGCATCAGCATGAGACTCAGTAATCACTTCTTAAGTACACAAACTGGGAGTTAAGTAACACAAGGTGATTATGATTGTCTTGCACCTAGCAGGGAAGTTCATCCTGAAATAATGCAAGCTGGTATTCATTTTCATTTGCCCATTATCAGACTCATCTCAACTACCAGATGCTGAGACATAGCCAAACATGCTAAAACACAATTCTTCCAATCTTTCTTCAGTATGGGATCTGATCAATTGCCCAAAGCATATTGATGTTTCCTTCATAGTTCCCTGGTTCTGGTTTTGGCTAATTTAGGTAGTGATCTCAGATCTCCTGACTTGACCCATGTTCCAGCTCTCTATCCCACAGCCCACAGTGAGGATCTATTGCAGGCAAACACTAACAGGGCCACCTCACCCTTCATGCATCATATGTCTGTCATGTTCCGATCAATAAGAGCTGAGCAGAGTTCTCTAGTTTTACGCCTTTTTGTACAACAGTGTCACCATAAAAGGAACACCACAAACTGCAGATTTGTAACATGGACATGGAACTGTTGGAGCAGGTCCAGAGGAGGGCCACAAAAATGACCCAAGGGTGGAGCACCTCTTCTGCGAGGCCAGGCTGAGAGAGTTAGTGTCACTCAGCCTGGAAGAGAGAATGCTGTGAGGACACCTTATTGCAGCCATTCAGTACTTAAAGGGGGCCTATAGGAAGGATGGGGACAATCTTTTTAGCAAGGCCTGCTGTGACAGGACAAGGGGTAATGGTTTTAAATTAAACAGGGTAGATTTGGATTGGCTATAAGGAAGAAATTTTTTACAATGAGGGTGGTGAACTACTGGAATGGGTTGCTCAGAGAAGCCCCATCCCTGGAAACATCCAAGGCCAGGTTGGATGGGGCTCTGAGAAACCTTATCTGGTTAATGGTGTCCCTGCTCACTGCAGGAGAATTGGGCTAGATGACCTGTAAAGGTCCCTTCCAATCCAAAGCATTCTATGATTAATTTCCCAGAACTGAGAAACAACGTGTACTATTGAACAGTGTTTCTTATGAGTGTTCTTTCTCCCAGGTCTTAAGAGATAGTATTTGTCATACATTTCAGTGGCTGCTGCAGTAAATATTCTTTTTTTTCTTTTGATAGATCACCATCTGAGTTGCATTTTTTAATGCAAAATAGCTAGTTATGTGTTATCTCTACAAATAAGTAAAATGTTAATTAGGCAGCGTCATTGTGAGCACCCACTTCATTAAGTTGTCCCTGGTTTTGAACTGATTTCAGCTATCAAACTATTATTATCATATTTTCATGTGATGTTGATACTGAAGCAAAACACTGCATGTGTTATTCATGATTCATCTGGCAAAGGACAAAACCATTCAGAAGCATTCATAACTATGTGTTTGGGTAACTAGAAAGATGGCCAGTTCTTTGAGGTAATCTTTCACCTTACTCTTTGGAAGACCTTGGCTATAATAGGGCATACAAAATCATCCCTCCAGAAGGCAGTGAAATTGTCACTGCAAACAGCAATTTGACAAACAAATATCAGGAATTACATAAATAAATTTGATTCTATCCAGAGCTGTCTCTAAAAGACAATTTTAGTCCTACCTTTTATATAAAATTCAGGTGGTCACAAGATACTCTTATTTTTATTCACTGGACTTTTACATGTGTTCTTTCTCACTTCTGTTCAAACAAAATAGGTTCCAAATAAGTGATAGGTTTTATTTCTTTAAATGTGCAAAGTAGAAAGTGAAAGCCTAATGAGGTTAGGTGTTATCAGCAAAGGGTCATAGAAGAACACAAGACCCCATCCCTGAGTCCCCATCCCTGGAAGTATTTAAAAGACGGGCAGATGAGGTGCCTGGGGACATGGTTTAGTGGTGGGATAGTAGGGTTAGGTTTACAGTTGGACTTGGTGATCTTAAAGGTCTTTTCCAACCTAAATGATTCTATGATTCTAAGACAGACTAAACTGTGAAGCAGCGGGAGGTGGGAAGAGTCATATTGTGAGGCTACCATAACAAGAGTTGATACAAACAAGAAAAAGTCTACAGGAGTAGAGAGTGACCCCAAGACTTTTAGTGAAGCACTGTAGTAAGATGTTTTACCATGACAACTTTTAAGTACCATATCCTGAGTTATAAGGATTTTCAGAGCTACAGCCTAGTTTCAAAAAACAACAGGAACTAGATCCTTCAGAAGGCATTTGTTACCTCCTCAAAAATAGTAACAGGAAGAAAGTAGCGACTATTGAAAAAGCCCCTGTCCTTACATTTTTTCTCCCCATTCCTGCCTTCATAGGGAACTTTGTATTAGCACAGTTATCTGTCTTGGCAGAAGCAATATTTTAATAGCTAGGAGACATACAAGATTGCTAAGTGACACTTTCAGTCATTAAGCAGAAGTTACTCAGAGAGGTAATTAAACTCTGCAAGCCTATGAAAGAAAAAGAGATAAACCAATGTTACATTTTAGAAAACAAAACCAATTAGAGTTCAATTTAAGACAGAGTGAGGATCGTACTGCTTCCTTTTCAAGCTGAGCTAGTTCTTCTCCTCTTCCCCAGGAGAAACTTTGGAGAGAGAGTATTTAAGGATCACTTTAAAAAAAAAAATTACTTACATTGAAATATTCATTTCCTTAAATAAGAAATTAAGCACTGATCTCTATGACCCTCAGCCCTGGAAAACGTTTGGTCACCTGTTCGATGAACTAACTTACACAATAAGAATATTTCCCTAGCAAAGGCAGGAGAGCTATTGCTTCTCCTTGGTCATGTACTCAGAGGCACTCTTCCATATTATCTGTGGATTGCACAAAAAAAAGGGTGGGAAGAGCTAGTATTGCTTCTAAAGCAACTGGCATTATCCAAATCCTTCCTTAAAATAGCTTTAAATCTAAAGTCATATCCACTGACAGAGCAAAGGAACAAGTTAAAATTATGCACCTGGAAAAAAAAAAGAAGCCTTGTTATAAAAGCTCTCCCAAGGATGATTCGCATTTTCCATTTTCAAAATGATCTGCTTGTAAAAGAAATAATAAATATTGTACCATCTTTTTCTGCTTGCCATCTTAAGTGTCAGAAGTGTGTAAGAATTTATGCTACTGGTGCTATCTTTCCACACTCTGAGGCTGCTGACATGTTAAAACCTGTGTTACAATGCATTTGTTGATTCCTCGGGAGCTGTGCAGTTGGACCAGTTGCTGAACTGATCCCAAGAGATTAGTAGGCAGGAAAGGTTTATCTGAAGTCAAACAATACTTTATATGTCAGTTCTTCTTCTCATTCTTTTATAACTATTATTTTATTCAGGAAAAGTTATAGAAAAACCATTATTATTAAAATGAGTGTTAGAATTCTTCCATAATTTCTGATAACTCGGCCATGTTGTGCAGCTTTGGATATTACCTGTATAATTAAAAAAAAATAAAAGCAAATATATTACAATTTAAAGCAGGTTGAAAAATGTTAACATTTTGGTATTTTTTATAAAAAAAGGAACCGCTACCCTGAGCACATAACAGAAAATATTCACAGAATCACAGAATGGCAAGGGCTGGAACAGACCTCAGGAGATCATCTAGTCCAACCCCCTTGCAAGTTCACCTAGATCATGTTACACAGGACTTCATCTAGATGGGCTTTGAATATCTCCAGAGAAGGAGACTCCACAACCCCCCTGGGCAGCCTGTGCCAGTGCTCTGTCACCCTCAAAGTAAAGAAGTTTTTCCTCATATTCAACTGAAATGTCTTATCTTCCAGTTTGTGCCCATTGCCCCTTCTCCTGTCACTGAGCACCACTGCAAAGAATCTGGCTCCATCCTCATGACATCCACCCTTAAGATATTTGTATGTGTTGATGAGGTCCCCTCTCAGTCTTCTCTTCTTCAGGCCGAACAAGCCCAACTCTCTCAGCCTTTCCTCATAGGGGAGATGCTCCAGTCCCTTTATCATCCTAGTTGCTCTCCTCTGGACTCTTTCTAGGAGTTCCTCATCTTTCTTGAACCGGGGAGCCCAGAACTGGACACAGTCCTCCAGGTGGGGTCTCACCAGGGCAGAGTAGAGGGGGAAGAGAACCTCCCTCAACCTGCTGGCCACACTCCTCTTAATGCACCCCAGGATACCATTGGCCTTCTTGGCAACAAGGGCCCACTGCTGGCTCATGGTCAGCTTGTCATCCACCAGGACTCCCAGGTCCCTCTCAGCAGAGCTGCTTTCCAACAGGTCAGCTCCCAGCCTGTACTGGTGCATGGGGTTCAACTTCCCCAGGTGCAGCACTCGACACTTGCCCTTGT
>NW_009258966.1:31530-87210 GCF_000687185.1 Egretta garzetta | reverse complement strand
CCCATGGATTTGTGGGTGTCCAGCTTCCTTAAAAGATCCCTAACCTGACCCACATCGACCGAGGGAAGGTCGTCCTTTCTCCAAGCTTGCTCGCTTACCTCCAAGGACTGGGGAGCCTGAGGGCCAGCCTTGGCAGTGAAGCAAAGAAGGCATTTAGTAGCTCTGTATCTTCTGTCACCAGGGCACCCATTTTGTTCAGCAGCGGTCCCACATTTCCCCTAGTCTTACGTTTGCTGCTGATATACTTGAAAAAACCCTTCTTGTTATCCTTGATATCCTTTGCCGAACTTAATTCCAGATAAACCTTGGCCTTTCTAGTTGCTTCCCTACATGCTCTGGCAGCATTCCTGTATGCCTCCCAAGTGGCCTGACCCTCTTTCCACATTCCATGGAGCTTACCCTTTTCTTTGAGTTTCACTAGGAGCTCCTTGTTCATCCATGCAGGCCTCTTACCTCGTTTACTTGATTTCCTACTCACAGGGATGCACGGGTCCTGAGCACGGAGGAAGAGCTGCTTAAACAGAAGCCAGCTCTCCTGGACTCCCCTACCTTTGAGAGCCATAGCCCATGGAATTCTTCCAAGTAGGTCCCTGAAGTGGCCAAAGTTAGCTCTCCTGAAGTCCAATGTGGCAGCCCTACTTGTTGTTCTGCTTCCACCATGCAGACTCTGGAACTCCACCATCTTGTGGTCACTGCAGCCAAGACTGCCCCCTACCTTCACATCCTCAACCAGTTCTTCTTTATTTGCCAGCACAAGGTCCATTAGCACTCCACTTCTTGTTGGCTTCTCCACCACCTGGGTCAAAAAGTTATCATCGATGTTCTGCAGGAACCTCCTGGACTGTGCGCACGTTGCTGTGTGGTCCTTCCAGTTGATATCAGGATAGTTGAAGTCTCCCACGAGAACCAGGGCCTGCGATTGTGAGGCTACTTTTAGCTGTCTGTAGAAGGCCTCGTCTACTTCCTCATCCTGGTTAGGTGGTCTATAGTAAACACCCACCACAGTGTCACCCATGCTGGCCTGCCCCTTAATTTTTACCCACAAGCTTTCAACTTGTTCTTCATCTGCTCCTGGCTAGAGTTCTATACATTCCAGTTGCTCCTTTACATAAAGAGCAACTCCACCGCCTCACCTCGTAGGCCTGTCTTTCCTGAAAAGTATATAGCCATTGATGGCAGCATTCCAGTCATGCATGTTGTCCCACCATGTCTCTGTAATTGAGATGAGATTATGGCCCTGTGACCACATACAGAACTCTAGTTCTTCCTGCTTGTTCCCTATGCTGCGTGCATTCGTTTAGAGGCATTTCAGGGAGGCAATTGAGCACCTAGGTTTCCCTGGAGGGATGAAAGAGGATCTGCCACAGCCAAGCCCACTTTTAGGGCAGTTGGTCTTCCGGTTCTTAAGTTGGGAGGCAGCTACAGCACATTTATTGCTGCTCTGAACAGACATACTTGTTCCCCCAACAGATGCTAATTAAATTAAATTTTAATGTAACAAAGAAAATGTAAAATAATTTACTGAAGTAGATTAAGTAGCCCACTAATAACATAATTTTTTATGTTTTTAATTTTGTCTTCATAATCCAGTTGTAATGTTTCTAAGGTCTACATAAGTCTAGCACATATATTACTACACAGATACACTGCCCAGAGCATGTTAGCATCTAGACTATTACTAATAACAGTTGTAATTACGGATTCATTCTCTCTCTTCCTTTACAGAAAGATGTCAGACATATGGGTCCCTCCCCCTTGCCTCATTTGTACCTTATTTATAATTTAAGTTAGGAAATAAAGGATAACTTGGAATATATACGATGTTAGGTATTTCCTGGTTTTCTCTTCATGGACAGATTATGAAAGTATGACTCCCTAAAGGCCCAGTGCAGAAGTAATCAGTAAGTAAAGATTACACACTCTACTGAAAAGTGCATCTTACAGACTCAAGGGCTTATACAGCTTTTCTGAGCAGATGTCCTACTAAAATAAAATGATGTTTAATTGATCTTGTAATTTCTATGAACGGAATTCTGGTTTTGTAAGTCAAGGATGTTCTGCCACTTTAGTAGAACATTCTCAGCAAATGCTTTTTCTCTGCATATATCATATGCAGATTTGTCATAAATAAATCACAATTAGCCAAGTAGATTTAAAGAAGTAAACATTTTCACTTTATTAACAGTTTCATTACAAATACAAGTCTGTGCTTCAATTCAGATAGAAATATGGGTTTGCTGTTCAACTCTCAAAAAAGAAGTACATGATCAGCCTACTCTGAAGCTTCTTTTGTGTTACCTAGGTTTTCTATTTTTCCCATGCAGAAATTCCCTACTAACCACTGACTAGAATAATTGGTATTTCCACAAGAGCACCAATGCACTAGATGCAATGATGTACCAAGCTATCAGGGAAAATAGTATTTGGAAAGAGTTAAGGCAGCAAGCAACACTGTTCATCAAGAATAATCCAAATATGGTTTTATAAAGATAGTTTTAAAAGATGGTTCATATGTATTAGGTAGAGAGTACACTGACATGAATGATTCTTAACACATGTCCACTCAGCATACACAAACATGAAAGGCCCAGCTACATGCACCCTCTTGCTGTAACTGATTGTTAGTTTTCAAAACCAAAACTTCTCCGGAAGGCTCACAGTTACTGAAAGGGATCAAAATGTATTCTTATACACCACATTAGAAGGAAATTGAAATATTTTCTTAGGATTCTTGGCTCTTATGGAAAAATAGATCAATGAAATCTGAGACTTTCAGCTGTTTGGAAGAGCTTTACATTTATCTCAAATCTCACAAGTAGTGTATTTTTGCAAAGAAAAATTAAGTTTCAGCAGATAAGCTTTTGCCAAGTACTGCTGCTCCACAAATAAAGCTTGTGGAATTTAGGGTGAAAACCAGGTGAAAATGAACATTATTAATACATAATTTTACAAATTAAGAATATTTGTACTGGAAGCTTGAGAACAATAGTTTTTATTAAAAATGTTATTCCTACTCTGAAAACTACAATTCTATTCTAAATGAGGCATTTTCTTCCTATTCTATCATCCTTCCTTAATCAGAGGTACATTTATTTTCCTTTTTTAGCGCTCAGCATGAAAGCTACGCCTGCTCATCAGCTGGCATTTCTCGGTGCTTCAGTAAATTGATCTCACCAGTTTACATCACACAAGTATCTTGTCCCCCAATGTTCAGCAAATGTTTCTTCAGTCCTTTTACATAAGTTATAATACTTAAACAGTAGATCTTGTAAATTTACTTGAACCAACATTCATTTGCTGTTCACTATGGAATCCTAATACTGGTATATATTTGCCCCCACTCAACAATAATACTTTGATAAGATCAAAAATAAAGTTATTATCCTAGTCCAAATAAAAGAATTATATATGCTCTTCTGCATTTAGACAGCAGTAGCTGGGCATGTAACACTCAGATAAAGAATGTAAAATATAACTCAAATTACAATAGGAGAATTTTAAATTTATTACTATTAACATTTGCTGGCAAATAAAAAAAAAAACTTCAAGTGTTTACCTGAGCAGAAGAAAAACAGCACTCAGCTATGATTTTGGTAAAGAGGATGTAAGACATCAGAATAGGCAGAAAATGCATTGCAACTGAAATGCTTGGCATCATGCAACTATAAATAAACCTTCTAGATGCAGAGTGAGAAAAATTACTTCTTCACCACAGGTGGGTAACTCCTTTTTAGAGGTCCTAGGAAGATAAAACTAGTTTGGGGTTCTTATCACTTACACATTTATCCCTGATTTATAGAGTTTGAAAGAAGAACAATATAACAGCCAAGAGACTGAAAATAATTCTTGGTGAAACTTTTAAAGTGGTTAGGATTTGTGAACATTTGGTTTAGCTATCTGTTGTATTAATTAATCTGACAACAAAGATAGCGCCAAAGTTGCCAGCAGGAAGAAAAGCTGGCCTCATATTTTTAAACAGTGAACCAATGTCTCTTTTTAACACAGTAATTAGCAACATGCTGCGTCCTCTGACTAATGACCCAAGCTGTTCCCATATGGGCCTCTAGGATGATGCTGGCTTTTCTGCCAACCCACGCTTCTCTTGCTAACCAAGGACTCCCCCATGGCTGATCTGGTTGCCCATGCCACCACCCGCCTGCCTGCCCAGCATCCGGACATTGCCACCTGCCCAGGCGAGCTGGGCTCTCGCTCACAGTGTGTGTTATGACACATTGCGTACCGCAAGTGGACACACTGGTCTCTCCCCACACCAGTCATCATTCCAAAATACATGCCTTTTTGCACACTTGCTGTTTGGAGACACTGGGTCTTGTTGTTATTCCTTATGCCAGTCCAATAGCAAGCATTCAGTTTTTCTCAGTTCCTTCTCCCACTAACCTCAACCCCACCAGATTTATTGGTGTGTGCATCCCTAGGGCTTAACGACAGAGCCTGCCAGTGCTGTTCGCCTGGCTTCCCTTATGGGACACAGTCAGCCGCATCCAAATCTGCATTGGGTACTGGGAGATGAAGTTTCTGCAAGTCCTGCCCTGCTGCCCTCAGCCAGGCAGATGTGAAAGAGTACTGAAAGTACAAGTGCCAGCAGTCTGTGGTTAGGTAAGGATGATGCAACTATATGGCCTGTAGCTAAAAAACCCCTGTGTAATACAGAGAAATAATAAATGGACACTCCTAATAACACATAAATAGACACTGCTGTATAATATAAAGAGACCTCTACAGGAATGACGACACAACTTTGCCTAAAAGGAAATTTTCTGTCATGCTGCTATATTTCATTTAGACAAACAAAAGGAAAGAAAATAAAAATATTTTTTCCTATTTTTTATTTAAAAAGGGGAAGAAAGTAAAAAGAAACAATATTGATAAAACTTATTACTTATCAGTATAGATTATTTTTATTTTCTTTGTTTATCCAAAGGTTTTTATGTCAGACTCATTTTTTAAATTTAAATCAGTCCTCATATATCATGGAGTAACCAAGAGTTTTGGCAATATCTTGTGCTCCACCTTAACCCCATTATATAATACACTATAAATTTTAATGCTTAACCTTAACAGTATGAAAAATTTTTTCACAATATATTTGTTTTAACTCCTTCCAAAATGGACAGTTTCTTCATTAAAATTGATGAAAACACTCAGCTAAGGAAAGTAGAAAGTATTATAACAAAGAACTCACATTAATTAACTTGCAAAAAATATTAGCTCATAAATTTCTTAAACCCAGGAAAGATTAATTACAATTATTACCTGCCGATATTAATCTCTAGGAGATGTTGAAACTTAAAATTATTTTATTTGCTTGAATGAAAATTTACACATCTGGGTTTTCAAGTGTAGTGAAGATGCTCAGTTTTAAACAATTTGAATATTGAGAAAATAGAAGATTTAGCCCTTTTGTCAGTTTGTGATAGTCATTAAAATGCATTTAATGCTACTATTTCCAATTATGTATTTTTAAGGTATTCCTCTGACTAGGTGTTCTCCTGGCTGTCCATGGCTTTAACAGGTATACTCTTTTCGTGGTAAAAAAACTGTGTGGATGGCCGAGCCCAAAGAGTTTTCGTGAATTGAGTTAAATCCAGTTGGAGGTCAATCACAAGTGGTGTTCCCCAGGGCTCAGTTCTGGGCACAGTTCTGTTTAACATTTTTATCAACAACCTGGACAAGGGAATCGAGTGTACCCTCAGCAAGTTTGCAGATGACACTAAGCTGGGTGGAAGTGTTGGTCTGCTTGAAGGTAGGAAGGCTCTACAGAGGGATCTGGACAGGCTGGATTGATGAGCCGAGGTCAATTGTATGAGGTTCAACAAGGCCAAGTGCCAGGTCCTGCACTTGCGTCACAACAACCCCATGCAACGCTACAGGCTTGGGGACGAGTGCCTGGAAAGCTGCTTGGCAGAGAGGGATCTTGGGGTGCTGGTCAACAGTTGACTGAATATGAGCCAGCAGAGTGCCCAGGCGGCCAAGAAGGCCAACAGCATCCTGTCTTGTATCAGGAATAGTGTGGCCAGCAGGAACAGGGAAGTGATTGTGCCCCTGCACTCAGCATTGGTGAAGCCACACCTTGAATATTGTATTCAGTTTTGGGCTGCGCAGTTCAAGAAGGACATTGAGGCACTGGAGTGTGTCTGGAGAAGAGCAAGGCAGCTGGTGAGGGGTCTGGAGCACAAGTCTTATGAGGAGTGGCTGATGGACCTGGGGTTGTTTAGCCTGGAGGAAAGGAGGTTGAGGGGAGACCTTAACTCCCTCTACAACTACCTGGTTGTAGTGAGGTGGGCATTTGTCTCTTGTCTCAAGTAACAATGATAGGATGAGAGGAGATGGCCTCAAGTTGCTCCAGGTTTAGGCTGAACATTAGAAAAAATTTCTTCACTGAAAGGGTTTTTGGGCACTAGAACGGGCTGCCCAGGGAAGCGGTCGAGTCCCCATCCCTGGACGTATTTAAAATAGGGATAAACGTGGTGCTTAGGGACACGGTTTACTAGTGGACAGATACGGTTGGACTTGACTCAGAGGTCTTTTCCAAACAAATTATTCTATGATTTCATGATTTTATGATTCTGAGATTCTATGACTATTTTATTTTTAGTTTAACTAAATTTCAAAACATTCTTGGGTTGTTTTAACTGAAAACTGGACTTGCACAAATGAAGCTGAAATCAACAAATGTATCTATTTTCTCAATTTGCAAGTCCAATATATTTTTTGCTAAAACAAAACTTAAATCTAATAATTTGGTCAGCTCTCATTATTGTGAGTAATTAACTTTGAAAAGAAAAATAGGAATTAAAAAGGTGAAAAATATGCACATTCATTGCATGTACTAAATGCTTCCCAAAACATCTATTTGTATCTATTTATGCTATTTTAGCACATGTAGTATTCTTCATGCTTTGCATACTTTTCAAAAAGTGCCTAATAAATGAATGATTTTGTAAATGTTTAGTACTATAGTTATATGCTGGATTTGCCTTATTATGTTGCTTCTTTTCAAACTGATTGCAACAATCCATATGCAACCTATCTGTGTAATAGCTCCTTAAATGTCACACAAATGCATTGCACTGATGATGGTACTACAGGTGTCATTCCAAATTAGTGTTCTTGTTTTTTCCATTCCTTTTTATTTTCTGGGTCAAACACTCACCAACTGTATCAGATTCTGACTTAAAATCCTAACCATCCTGAGACTCACAAAGATCCCACCTTTCTTTGCAGAAAGGCTGAGTGGATGTGGTGATTTAAACCAGCAGGCAGCTGAACACCACACAGCTGCTCACTCACTCCCCCTGTTCCCCAGGGGGATGGGGGAGGGAATCAGAAAAAAAAAAGTAAACCCCATAGGTTGAGATAAAGACAGTTTAATAAAAGAGCAGGGGATAATAATAATAATAATAATAATAATAATAATAATAATAATAGAATATACAAAATATACAAAACAAGTGATGCACAGTGTGATTGCTCACCACCCACTGACCAATGCCCAGCTTACCCCTGAGCAGCAATTAATGCCCCCTCGTGAACTTCCTCCGTTTTATATACTGATCATGATGCTATACGGTCTGGAATAGCCCTTTGGCCATTTGGGGTCAGCTGTCCTGGCTGTGCCCCCTCCCAGGTTCTTGTGCACCTGGCAGAGCAGGGGAAATTGAAAAGTCCTTGCACTGCTTAGCAACAACTGAAACATCAGTGTGTTATCAACATTCTTCTAGTACTAAATCCAAACCACAGCACTATACCAGATACTAGGAAGAAAATTAACTCTATCCCAGCCAAAACCAGGACACTGGACTTCTATAGCACACACTTGGTGATTTTTGTGTGATATGACTGTGTCAAGGCTTGTTGCCCCTGTGCAGAGCATAATTGTGTGTGGCAGACTGGATGTAGTACAGTAGTGCTTGTGCAGTCCAGGTTAACAAAATATTAGGCAGCCTCATCAGAATGAGCGTTCTAATCAAGCTTCCAAAATGTCTCCCCAAAATGGTTAAGTATTTCTCCTTCCCCCGTACCACTCACAGAAATGCCCACATAGGAAAGAGGCAAAAAAACCTGGGCCATGCAGCAGCCTCAGGTCTGTGTGTATACATTAAACAAATGGACATGACACTTGTCATCTGTCTGCACGTGGTTGTCTTACCAGTACAGATCTAAATGATTAGTCTCATGTAGAATTCTTTACCTTAAACACCATGTACTCTGCTGTGAAATGAAGCTGAAGCAAGATTACTTCTTTCAAGAGGAATTGATTTCTTTGATTTCACATTTATGGTAATTATGTTGAGACTGTAGTAAGCAACAGAATTGCACAGAGATTACTGCACAAGGTCAAAGAACTGCCATCTCCCTGACAATTTAAGGTGCTTTATGGTTATGTGTACATGATGTAAGCCAGAGAGTCTTAGAAAGAATATAAACTATGAAATATTTTAAATTATGTACTCCCCAATGCAGAGAGAAGTTTGATAATGACCACGTACTGAATCCTTTTTAAAATAGATGGAACCGGTTCAGTTCTGGACCTACATAATTATTTGTTTGGAAAACAGATCTGTTAACTGTCTGTCCTCAAACTCTTCTTCCCATCATGACACTTTAGTGCTTTTGATGTTGACTACCTGAAGCAAATTTTTTGTTCATTTAAAGTGAATACTTTACCCACAAAGAGCTTCTGTTGATATTGGAAATGGGGAGGTCTTGAGTTTGTCTCAAAATAACAAATTACAGGCCTTTGTGACAAATATATTTGAGAAACATTTCCCATTTGCCTTGCATCCAAGCTACTACAGACCTCCTTGATTTGAGGGATAAAGAAAATCATTCTGTTTACTTTGCACGTGTACATTCCACTAGACTACCCAATTTCCAGTTGGATGTGAAGTATTTTGTAGTATCTGCCTCTTTGGCATAGTTGTGTAAAAACACTAAAACTAAGATAATAGTCTGCAACTACTTGAAGGAATCAGATGATCCAACATGCAGTTGGGTACCTGATCTGCAAAGTGTTAATAACCACACAAAGGTGCAAGAACAGACCAGCACTGGCAAGGTGGTCTAACCTGTGAAAAGATCACACCTTTGGATCAGACTAGTCTTCCTCTGCAGAAACAGTATATATAGACACCAGCTCCAACACAGTGGAGTACAGTGAAGAGAGATTTTCAGTTTGGTCTTGGACACCCTTGTTGAAGAGTTCTCAAGGCTACATCTTGTCCTGGAAACTCAGAACCATCCCACACCGTGGCTGTCAGAAGCAACAGTATGGTGTAAGACTGGCAATACCATAAATCTAAGGCTTGACTTGTATGTTTGTTTAATATTTGACTTTGGTTAGCAGATAAATTGTCTAGTAGCTGAGGAGAAGTGAGTGTATGTTTGAAGTCTTGGGAGCTGCCTGTTGTCTTCGTCCCTCAGAAAACTTCTACCACAGCAGTCCCCAGTTTCCAACAACACCAGTTGTAATTCTGGTCTTAGAGGTACATGCCATGTTTATGAGACTAAGTGAATTGATAGTGAGAACCTTCTTTAATTATGAGTTCTTATTTCTGTACTTATTATTAAAACATAGAGGTCACTATGTTAGTTATTATTTAAGTTACGTAAGCAATTTTTACTGTTTGACAATGTATCATTGAATCATAGAATGGTTCGGGTTCAAAGGGATCCTACCCTTGTAAAAAGTCCCTCTCCAACTCTCCTGTAAGGCCACTTCAGATACTGGAAGGCTGCTATAAGATATCTCCGGAGCATTCTCTTCTCCAGGCTGAACAACCCCAACTCTCAGCCTGTCATCATAGAAGAGGTGCTCCAGTCCTCTGATCATCTTTATGGCCCTCCACTGGACTCACTCCAACAATTCTATGTCCTTATGCTGGGGGCCCCAGAGCTGGATGCAGTACTTGGGAGAACCACTTCCCTTGACCTGCTGGTCATGCTTCTTTTGATGCAGCCCAGGATATGGTTGGCTTTCTGGGCTGCAAGTGCATGTTTCTGGCTCATGTTGAGCTTCCCATCAACTGATACCCCCAACTCCTTCTCCTCAGGGCTGGTCTCAATCTGTTTTCTGCCCAGCCTATATTTGTGCTTGGGATTGCCTTGACCCATCTGCAGGACCTTGCACTTGGCTTTGTTGAACCTCATGAGGTTTGCATGGGCCCACCTCTCAAGCCTGTCCAGGTGTCTCTGGATGACATCCCTTCCCTCCAGTGTGCCAACCACACCATACAGCTTGATGTTGCTGCCAGACTTGCTGAGGGTGCACTCAATCCCACTGTCCATGTTGTCAACAAAGATGTTAAACAATGCTAGTCCCAATACCAACCCCTGAGGAACGCCACTCATCACTGATCTCCACTTGGACATCAAGCCATTGGCCACAACTCTTTGATGTAACCCCATTGTAGAAAGCCACCAAATTCGCCAGGCACAATTTGCCCCTAGTGAAGTCATGTTGGCTGTGACCAATCACCTCCTTATTTTCCACATGTCTTAGAGTAGTTTCAAGGAGGATCTGCTCCATGATCTTGCCAGGTACAGAAGTGAGACTGACTGGCCTGTCATTCCCCAGGTCTTGCTTTTTTCACTTTTTAAAAATGGGGGTTATATTTCCCCTTTTCCAGGCAGCAGGAACTTCACCAGACTGTCACGACTTCTCAGATATTATGGATAGTGGCTTACCAAGCTCATTCACCAGTTTCCTCAGGACCCACAGATGCATCTCATCAGGTCCCATGGACTTGTGCACCTTCAGGTTTCTTAGATGGTCTCAAACCTGATCTCCTACAGTGTCCAGTTCTTCATTCTCCCCTGCCTTTGCCTTCTGTGACTTGGGCTGTGCGGCTTGAGCATTTGCCAGTGAAGACTGAGGCAAAAAAATTGTTGACTACCTCAGCCTTCTCTATATCCTGAGTAACCAGGTCTCCCATTCCCTTCCAGAGAGGGCCCACATTTTCCCTAGTCTTCCTTTTATCACTGACGTGTATGGAAGCTTTTCTTGTTGTCCTTGGTGTCCCTGACCAGATTTAATTCTATCAGGGCTTTAGCTTTCCGAATCTGATCCCTGGCTGCTCAGACAATTTCTCTGTATTCCTCCCAGGCTACCTGTCCTTACTCCCACCCTCTGGAGGTCTCTGAGTTGAAATATTACCTACCTTCTTACTGGTATTTGTTTCAAAGTCTTAAACTTTAGAGGTAAGATATTTCAGTCAGTGTGAAGGGAATACTCTTACCAACAACCACTTGGTAAGAAAAACTCCTCAGAAGAACAGCCATTGAAACAGGTAACTACAACAGGACCATGATATACATTAAACAACAAGACCCTAAGCAGAGAAACTACAAGCATTTCTTCTCTCTCACGATCCAAGAATATGCAGCTCGTTCTAGGAAGGTTTCCCACTGTATTTTGTAGACATAGAGAAGTGAATTGGTGGGGTTTTCTTTCCTGTCCCATTGGTGGGTACTAAGACTCTTATGTGACAATCTTAGAATTTTCCTCTTAAATTAAAGGCTGGCCTTAAAGACCTTTCTTTTTGTTTAGCTGGGCTAATAATTCTGAATGAATTCCAGCAACAAACCATTTGATCCCAGTATAGTTCTGGTGAGGGGGAAACTGATCAGTTAGTCTGTTATGACTAACTTCTGATGTAGTACGACAATTATGAATAGATCAAGAAAAATTAAATCAAATGTTAATTTAATATGAGGCAACCATTTATCATCTACCCAACCATAAGGCAAATACAGTGCAACTAATGCCCTGGCAATACATTATTACTGATGCTTTTTAATGTTACTGTTAGGAGAAGAAAAAAAATCCACAGTGCACAAGCAGTCTCATTGACATGAAATCCCTAAAGCAAGAGACATGGTAAAAATGATAAAAACAAAAGGGTGGCAGCTTTGAAAAAAATGCATGTGAAGTGTTCCTTTAACATTTCCAGTGATTTTTTTTTTCATTCTTCCTTTACTTTAGCGGAATACTAATATGAGAAATAATTATATTAAAAATCTGATACTTTCATCCTCCAGTCTATTACAGATCTTTCTTTTTGTCTACCCATAGAACTTCACTTTATTTGTGCAATTTGAAATTTGTCAGCTACACTTAGCTGTAACTAAAAAAAGCTTGTGTATATGTTCCTCACGATAAAAAATAGCAAATGAAGCTAAAAAGGAGACTTCTAAAGATTTGTAATGTAAGAATTTAATTTATAAGCATGAAGCAAATTTTAGAACACTAACAAGATGGCCATTATTTAAAATGTTATTTTTTTTCTTTCCATCTTGTCAACAAAGCAACGTTTCTACCTATTTGCCTGTCCAATTAAATTATCAGAATATTTACGTGAAGCCTGGAAATTCTTTCAAATTCATTAAGCTACCAGTGGAAATTTCAAGTAATATAACAGATTTTATATGAAGATACTGGTAATTCCTGATATAATACCAGCCATCCATACATACAAGAAACATCTACTGAGAGTCTGAACTGGAAAAAGTAGAAGTGAAACAACTTCTGTATGCACAGCAACTGCCTTGTATAGTAATAAGGTTTTGCATACACCTTGTCCTGCAACCTGATTTAACTTAGAAGACACAAACTGATAATGCCAAAAGTACTTAAAATCATTACGCAACATCTAACTTACACACTCACTTTGACTTATCTTTCACAGGCCTCTCCTGCTTCTATTTTCCTCTTTCCTCCTGCACCCTTCCACTGACATTCACCTGAGCATCTTCAACCCGGTACATACAAAAACAGCCCTCGCTATCATAAGTTTTCACATTTGCTGTTGTCTTCTGATTTCTATGGGAAAAAAAAAAAAAAAAGAGGTGGACTTTCCTTCCCAGAGAATTTTATGTGCTGCTCACTGTGTTGCTTTTTCATTGGTCTGTGAATGCTCAGTTTATGTCTAATTTCACTGCTGTCTTTGGTAGACAAGTCAAGCTTTTTCATACTTCGTGGTCAACCGACATCATAGAATCATAGAATCACAGAATGTTTTGGGTTGGAAGGGACCCCTAGAGTTCATCTAGTCCAACCCCCCTGCAGTGAGCAGGGACACCGCTAACTAGATCAGGTTGCTCACAGCCCCGTCCAACCTGGTCTTGACATCTAATAAGTATTCTGTACAAAACCCTAAAAGAAAAAAAATACTGAAAATAAATTATGTGGACCCACTGTGAGTCTGTCTTTTATGTCATCCAGTGAGCAGAGAGAAACAGACAGAATCATAGGATACACTTACTTTTTGGAGACTTCACACCAAATACTCTTCTCAGTTACTGTGTTATGTTAGTATAATTCAAGTAAAGTTTGTGCTGGAGTTACTGAGGACAGTAATGTCTCTATTTAGTAAAAAATGCAAAAGAAAAAATTAATGTGAATAGAAAATAAAATAAAATTAAAAAAAAAAACAAACACAAACCAAAAAGAAACAAAACCCAAACCAAAACAAGACACCTCAAAAAACCCCCAAAACTCCCCCCAGACCAGAAGCACAAAAACCCTACAGCTTCTTCGGAATGGCAAAATACATGCACTTCTTTTTTTCTAGAAAAAAGTATCCAATTGGAAAAAGTTCAATGACTAGGAGACCTTCTCTTAAGCACATAAAATTCATATGGGAAATAGCACTGTCAAAATCTTTCAGGGTCTTTTTTTCTTTCATTGTATATTACTGTTATTTGGAAAAGAAAGATAAAAGAGAAATATGTGAATCCTGACTCACATTTCATACACACTTTCTTTGGATGTGGTGTAGGTCCTCAGCATAAAAAGTCATATTAGCATTGGTGTGGCCTCATCTTGAGTATTGTCTGCAGTTCTAGGCCCCACAATTTAAGAAGGATATGAAGGTCCTTGAATGCATCCAGAGGAGGGCAACAGAGCTGGTGAAAGGGCTTGGAAGGCGCATCATATGAGGAGAGGCTGAGGGCTCTGGGCCTGTCCAGTTTGGAGAAAAAGAGGTTGAAGGTGACCTCATTGCTCTCTACAGCTTCCTGTTTTTTAAAGAGGAGAGGGAGGTGCTACACTCTTTTCCCTGGTATCCCATGACAGAACCTGTGAGAATGGTTCAAAGCTGTGCCAGGGGAGGTTCAGGCTGGACATTAGGAAGCATTTCTTTACCAAGAGGGTGGTCAAACACCGGAACAGGCTTCCTGCCTTCTGCCTGTCAGTGTTTAAGAGGCATCTGGACAATGCCCCTAACAACATAGCCTAACTTTTGGTCAGCCCCAAACCAGTCAGGCAGTTAGAACTAGATGATCACTGTAGGTCCCTTCCAACTGAACTAGTCTAGTCTGTTCTGTTCTGTTCTGTTCTGTTCTATTCTATTCTATGTTATTCTGTGCCGTGTTATGTTATGGTATTCTATAAGTAAATTTTATGAAAGTAACTAAGTCACAGACAGATTCACATATATACAGACACATATAAATATATAAAAGAAATGTTGTATTACTGCTTATGCATTAATATATAATAATGTATAACTAATGCTTATGTATTACTGCTTATGAATTAATGGACAAAAATTGTGGCTACTGTCCTTGTCTGAAAACACATTTACTGAGATACAATGACAGCTTATAACCCACCCCAAATTAAGTTTCAATCAGCTTTCTAGCCTTTGGCTGAATCATTGCAGTAGGCCTTCAAAGAGGTTTAATCCAAATCGTATGACTGTTTTAATGATTTAATCAATTTCAAGTTAAAATTATGAAAAATTCATGGAACTAGATATTTCTATGGGATATTTGGCACCTAACACCAAAACCTGATATGTTAAGGTTGTCTCCACATCTAAATTGCAGCTAAAATGTATATATTTTTTACTTTCAGATATGAAGTAACATGAATACAGTCAAAACCTATATATTTAAATTTCTGAAAGCCAGTATGTTTCTGTCTGCTTCATTCACCTGCCTGAAAGGCCAGACTGCCTCAGAACCAGCACAGTACATTTATTCCCACCAATTATCATTTTCTTTCCACATCATTAAAATACATTTACCTGCAAAATAAATTACAGGAAAGCTTGTTTGTTCTAATTAGCATTTTAAAATGAAATAAGAATTATCGATGCACAGCATCACAAAATGACAGCATCAGGAGGCTGATGGAAAAACAATGAGGGGGAATGGAATGTGGTTAATAGCTGTTGCTTTCTTTGTGCAGAGAGTTTCCACCCAAGGCAAAACATCTAAAAACACTTCCTGTAAAAAAACACAAACACCTGGCTTTCTCTATCAAGCAAAAAGAATTAATGCATCTGAGTTCAAGGAATGAACATCAGATATTACTTATCAGAAATGATCATGAAAACCTAACAATAAACTTCTCTCTTCCAGGGAGCTGATCATGCACTGTAATAAAATTTCAAAATGTTGGTTCATAATGAATAAGTTGTCATGATTTTTTGGGCTTCCCCTACATCCTTTACCCTAGAAAACAAAAGCAAAAGCCAATGTTTTCCTATTAAGGAAAAACTGCCAAAGAAGTTAGGTAAAAACATGAGAACACAAAAGGGAATCAAGAAAAATAAATAATTTGCTAAATGCCCTAACTCAATTTCTGTACGTTTTTCACTGAGCCCAATTTAATCTTCTGGTATATGAACTTTAAGCTATACAAACTAATACATGAGTTTTAAAATTAGATGTAAGCTGTGTGCCTATGGTCGTATAGGAATCTGACCTGCTCGCTATCTTGGAATCTGTTCAGTGACAAAATTATTTGTCATGGGTGAGATGTTACATGATTTTTGTCTTTACTAAAAAACTATTAAAAGTAGGTTGGGCTTAAAAATATGTAACACATGAGAGGCTTTACATCTAAAGGGATCATTTACTGACTGATAAGAGAATCTCAGCTATTCATAACTTATTTATTCAAGACAAAAGCTTTAAAGAGGTCTCCATGGAAATTATTAATTTCTAGACAGATAAACAAAGGATGTTTCAAAGCTATTAAATCGCTTATACGCAACCTTTTGAGAAACATGAATTAATAGCCCAACGGTGGTTGCATCAGGTTGAAAGGCACGAAGACTGGCCAAGGCACCACACCACCTTGGGTAGAGAGGCTGCATAGGAAGCATGTCTGCAACTGACTGGCAAAATAAATGTTTCATAGCATGAAGCTGTTTTTAACTAGCTAGCTTGACAACGGGTATTACTACAGTTATAGCAAAAACCCTTCAGTGATCCTTTGCCAGTACCTCAGGGTTCATCCATTGTCCACAAATTATTTACTACCTAAGTGAAAGACAATGACTCTTACAACTACACCTGATAATTAGCAAATAGGTCAAACAGCAAATACTAGCTGAAAAAGTACTCAGTTTCACTGTGTGTTTCACCAGGCACACATTTGGGCTTCACTCCCAATCTTCATGATGGCTTCCACAAGCTACACAAACATCATATAATTGGAATATTTATCCCTCCATCTTGATCTGCTGAAAAAGGATTCAAAATTTATTAAGGTAGTAATGACAGGGAGAGATATCCAGCACTCAATAGAGTGTGACTATATAATCCTCATTTCTCTGGGAAATGAAAATAATCCTAAAAAAAGTATCAGATTCTGAAACTTGTGTGCAGTTCCTATCCTTAGTAAGAGAATTTGGAGATTTTTATATATAGAAACAAAAGCTAAAAAAGTAATTTGTACATTGGCCTATGAATCTTGTTGTAACTGACTAGCTTACTAATGGTAGTATTTTTTGTGTACAAAATAGCTTCAGACCTTCCCCAGTGACCATTCTTTCAGCATTTTGTACTACAGTGTTATGTCTATAGTGTGCAAAAATAAAAATATTTTGCACAAACACAATACAGAGAACACATGTTTTAAAAATAAGCAGCCAAAATGGACTAGAACTTAATGTAGAATGACTGAAAATGTGTTTGACACTCTTAGAAAGCAAACAAAATAGTCAGTTTCTGTGAAATGAATGCAGGCTGTACTTGCATGTCACTAAACTACAGATAATGGTAAATATCAAACTATGAACACTCAATATTTCACCTTATTTTTCTGAAACAAAACAATTCCTGTACAATAATACTGAGTACAAAATAAAGATATACCTTATTCAGTTAAGTGAAATTAAAATATGTAAGTTATTGTCAAAATAACTTTCTTCTGGAGATGTCCAAACATTGAACTTGAAGCCATATTTTGCTTAGGATGGCTATGGAGACTTTTTTTTTCTGATGAAACTGCTAAAGTAGAGTAGTGTGAAGGAATATTTAACATTATTTTTTAGAAATAGGGGAAGTCCCATATCACAAAAACTTATCTTTCATTATACTGTATGAAAGATGTTAAATAAAAAAAGCAGAATGCAGAGTTTGTGGAGAATGTAGAGGTTTTGAATATATTTTTTCAAAACTGAATAAACAACAAAATAATAGCTGTTGCTATTGTGGGAAGCTTAACACAGCATACAATTATTAATGACAGTTTCTGTCTAATTTCTACATTTGTCTCAGTAGAGAGTAGCTGGTAATCATTTAAGTGAGGTAAACATTTCAGAACCCCTCCCTATCCTTCCTAACGGCACCAAAATGCTGAAGTTGTCCTGGAATCCCTCTGTTCTCAGTGAGGTTCTGATAATTTATCTTCTTACAGTTGCGCACCTCTGTAACTACGTATAGTAATTCAGATTATTTAGTTCAATAAAACTTGCTTTTTGTTAACCACAAAACATGATTTAAACATTAATTTTAAGTCTGTCTATGGAAATTAAATCAAACCTAATCTCAGCTGGTGGGAGGGCTTGGGATTTAGTAAGGGCACTTGCATCTTAGGTCTTCTGAAGATTGTAGTGAGACCAGTCACCATGAAGGTTTTAGAAAACAGTAATTCCATGCTAGAAAAACTTTTTAAATACATTTAAATACATTTAAAGCATTGCAGAAGGATTGCATTGTGATAATTATGGCATGCACTCTACTAAACTTGAAGTTTATTCAAGTTGTTACTACAGCATGTGACGCTTGACCATATTCAACTTCCATTTGGTACATGGTGCCCTCCCCTCCAGAGGAAAACACATCGTCCTTAAGATCCTTCAGTGCTTTCCTCTCCTATGAGTGTGAGATTCTCTTCGTAATAGCCAGGCAATCTTGGATGGCAGTACTGAAGCCAGTTAGGTACAGGCATCTATGCAGATATTTTGCACAAACTTAGGACCACAAAGTGGCACAATCCTCACTCTACTAAACAGAGACATGGATGTAATCTTCCCAGAAGTGTAACAGATGGCACCAAATAAAATCCCAGTCTTTCCATCTTTATGTCATATCTGCTGATGCTGAAAATGTATCTGTAGATATAATCATAAAAATGCTGTCATGTCATTATTAATATAACAGGAGAAAGCAGGTTTTCATTGCTCCTCAAAACTAACAAAACACATGCAGCGAAGCACAGAGGTTGATAGTGTGCACAGACTAATGAAGCATACAAAATCTCTTTCCTCATGAGATCCTGACAGTCTGAACAGTGTCTAATCAATGATTACTTTCTTTGTGCCCACATGATGCATTTAACTAAAACATATAATTATGTGGAGGAGTTCTCATTTGTGATTTTTTACTTCTTTTGCATAAAAATCATGCTTACTTAAAAAATATATCCCACTGTCCTTCAGGTATTTTATTCTCTGACAATTATTTTTCTTAAAATAACTTTGTCAGCATGTGATTTTAATAATATAACCATATGGAGGATTTCAGTATTTTAAGAGGGTCAAAATTTTATTTTCAGTAGGTTAATCAGAGAATGGATCAGGTTGGAAGTGATCTTTGAAATCATCTGGTCCAACCCTCACCTCAGAACACGACTAGCTTCCATCTTAGAGCAGGTTGCTCATCACGTTGCCCATTTGAGATGCGAACATTTCTGGGGACTGAAATTCCACCATGTCCACTGGTAATCTGTTCCTGTGCTTAACCACCCCCTCCGCAATTCTTTTTGCCCCTCCCCAAATGTTTAGTTAGATTCTCCTTTACTGCAGTTTGTCCTTCAGCTATGAACCTCCCAGAAGGGTCTGGATCTTATATTCTCTATAACTGCTCATCAGGAAGTTGTAGACAGCAGGAAGACACACACCTCTGTCCTTAGCTTTGCCATCCTCACAATAACCAGATGCACCTTCCAGACTCTCCTTGTATATCTTGTGCTCCAGCTCTCTGACCATTTTGGTGGTGCTCTGCTGGGCTCTACTCAGTTTGTCAGTACCCTTCTTGCACTGGAGTGCTCCAAGCGTACCAGCTTCCCACATGTCGTCTCACAAGTCTGAAGTTACTTTCATTCTCTGCTTTTTCCTTACTCTGGGACATTTCCTATGGACTAAGCTCTAATAATTTCCTTCATTGTGTTAGTTAACAGACACAGCTCAAATATCACTTGTTCCTTCTCTGCTGTGTTCAACATACTTCTGATAAAGTAGTGGTGTTGGGAAGCAAGTTTCTGCACCTTGGCTGAAGGACCTTGTTTATTTAATTTTAATCTACTCTCTTCCTTTACCCTCCCCACCATAGCTTCAAGCCATCCCTGGATGTAGCACAGCACTTGCTCCATTTTAAGACCAAGTGGGTCTGTGACCTTTACACATTTGGAAATTGGTGAATAAACAGAAGAGCTATTTTTCATCAGTGAGTGTGATGTTGTGATCCCGCCCACATCCTCCTTAGAACATGACTCACCATAAAGGACCGGGCTGCCAAGAAGGACAGTAATACATGACTCACCCTAGCCAGTTTGGGACCTGCCAGTCAGTATCTGAGTTTATAAATCCTGATAAGATACAACTAAGTGGTAAATGTTTTTCTTTCTTTAAGTTTTCTTAATAAATCTTTAAAAGCAAGGATATAATACCAATATAGATTACTTTTTTGAAGACATGGGAGAAAAGATAGTGTTATACTTTACTGTTACCAGGTACTAACCTTGGAGCCTGCCTCCAAGAGTTAACCGTAATATAGACTTGGCTTTTCTATATCATGGGACGATCTGTGTGTATAAGAATAAATATTTTATAACTTATGCAGATAGAACATTTGAAGTGTGATTAAGACTAAACCAACCATCTTATTTCTCTCAAAATTTAAAGAAAAAACAACAACAACAACAACAACAAAGAAAGGCTATTCTTATTAAAGTCTTCTCCAAAAGGAAGGAGGAAGAATTCTAAAAATGAACCGTTGTAAAAAAATTCAGTGTTATTTTCACAATCTCTTAGAAAAAACTGTTGGCAATAGACATACTGCTCCTCTGCACAACATCACTCCTCTCACCAGGTTTCTTCTATAATTGCACCACATACATAGTAATGGAAGCCCCCTGATAAGCAGCATGTGGTGCTTTTTCTTATACAGGAAACTTTAGAAAAGAGAATGAAATGTCTAGTTTGCTGAATGGACCATGCAAGATGAATCTGCTATATTTTTGCTGCCAAAACTATTCATAATCCCTTTTTCTAAGAGCTATATGAGGTTTTATATTCCAAACCTTCTCTTGCTTCCCTTCTATTTCCCATCCCATATCAAAAAATCATTAGCTCTCTATATTTCAGTGTGAGTATGCTATTTTATCGTTACATGTAGCTCTATAGTCAAATACAGTTAGGTTTACAGATGCTGCAAGTTGACTCCAGGAACACAGGAAATGCTTGGTTGGACATGCACTTACACAGCTGAACAAGTGCAGCTTTTCTCTATGCATAGTGCATTTGTATGTCCACCCAAAAAAATTTTTTGGTTTATCCTCAGCAGTTACTTCCCTCCATTTCTAACTCATGCCCTAAATTACAAGATCGGCCTTCTATTTGTAGAGATGAATAAATGACGAGATGTCTTATAGTATCACCCCCTTTCACATTGACACTAAACTCCCAGCTGCATCATTTGCTTTGTGATCTTTCAGTTTGCATTAGACTAATTCACTGCTCCTCTCAGAGAGTTTATAAGTAAAGCCACCTACTGTAGAGTATGTGAGTAATGATAAATTTAGAGAGAAAGGAATGGAAAGTTATTACTGAAATGGTCAAATGATAACTACAGAAAAGCAATTCACTTTAAAATAAAAATACACTAAGTATATTTTCATTTTTTTTATGAAAACATGCCTGAAAATGTATAGCTCTGAATACTCAAATGTTACATACTCTTTTACTTGGCTTTCTACTATAAAAAAAGTGGTTTCACTAAAGAAAAAAAAAACAACCCCCAAAACACAAGCAGACAATCTCATTACATTAGAATAATTTTTCAAGTAGATTTATTTATAATTCTTACCCTCAGATGTATCTGCTCTTTGCTTTCAAGGGACATAAAAAATTAAGGTTTAATTCCCTGAATATAGTCTGTACTAGTCAGTATATGATGGCTGGAAGCTATTATTTCAATATTAATTTACATTTTGCCAAGCATTAAGGACTTAGAAATGTTCAGGTATACAAATATTTGTTACTTACATTCCCTTTGTGCACTTACTATGTAAATTACATTCTCATTTATAGTATGAAATTTTATAACTGAAAGAAGTATAATTAAGATCCAAACTACTGTGTTCAGTTATGGATAGTTCATGCTATCTAACTAGAGGGCATTATTACTATATGAATTATATTTTATTTAGTTTTTGAAATTTAATTTTCAAAGCCCCATGCAACTACCCACTTATATGAAAACAGAGAGCAAAATAATTTGAATTTTGATGTAATTTTTACATGACGGCATATCCGATTCTCACAGATAAAACGTGTTTAAAAAATTCAGGTCTACAAAAAGAAAAACAGCAAGTCTTGGTACAACAAGTATATTAATTTACAAATCACAGCCACCCTGATGTATTATTTAAGTCTGATTAGAAAACATTCTCCATTGTTGTACTCTGTTATTAGAAACTCACAGAATGTAACTGAACCCGCCTTTAGTAGCTGAAGTAAAACGAAAAGGCTTAGAGTCTTTACTTACATATTTTTGTCAGTTTCATTTTCAACTCCTCACAGACATACACATGCCACAGAGCAAATGTTTATTTCATTTTCCTGCCTGCACACTCTGGAAAGGTCTAGCTTGTAGATTTAATATAGAATACAAACATTTTTACCTGAATACTATTTTGCAGAATTAGAGGTAAAGATTTCTAAAGAATCTTTTTATGTAGAAGCATAATTCCCCACAAAAACCGATGTAAACACTAGCACATGTGTTTACACTGCACTTTGAAGATCCTCATTACACCTGGAAATGCAGTTCATCACATCTTCTTCCCATCCTCTTCCCTTTCCTACTGAATGCGTGTTCATAGCCCAAATTGAAAAATTACATTGTATTCTACACTGCTGTTACATGCAATAAGTAATTATCTATTATATGAGCTGGTATCATAGGATTATCTACCTATATTTAATTTTAGTGGGGCAACACAAGTACAGGAAATGTATGTTCATTGAAGAGCATGGGTGCAGCTCACCTGTACTATGAAGTGCCTCTCACCTATAAAGTTTTACATAAACCATAATCTTTAGTTAATTGAGAAAATAAATAGCTATTTTCTTTCTATTGTTTTCTGTGTCTTTATGTTAAGAAAATTCTGGATACAGCTGCACTTAAGAGGAAAATTAAGTAACAGCAAGGATTCCAAGTCTGTGAGTGTGCATCTTCCTTATTGGCTGTATAATGATGAAGTATTAGAAAGGTGAAAAGTCTTTTTTTGTCTTTTTCGATTTCCAATATTGCTGTGAGGATATCAATAAGAAATCACTATGAATGTATAATGTCTCCTTCACAATTAAACCAGAGGTATAAGAAAAGTTTACACTGTTTTATCTTCTTATCCAACATGGAATTAACTCAGATCCCCCACAAGTAAATTATTGTACTGTTTTCAACATAACAGACTAAGTAAATCCCTGTACTGCCTGTTCTGCAGGCATCATGTTATATGTGAGCTTATCACCTCCCTGCATTAGAAATTCTTAAACTTTTCAGAGCATAATTTGTGTCTTGTGAAATCTTTCCATATGTAATTCCATCCCCAGAATCCCAGCCAGGTTTTTTATGTTCCATTTGAAATACTTGATTCCATTAAAATTGTGGTACATCAACAGCAAGAGTTAAAACAGAAAAGTGGACTTTAAAACATTTTCTTGTTTATGTTCCTTTTATAATGTTGTTTAATTTCTTTTTTTTCAAAGCAGAAATTTATGGGTTATATTCCAGCCCAGTCACTAGAAGTTTGAACATCAATTTTTCAAGGGTAGAGGTAAAACAGCACTAGAAATGTCTGAAATCTAATCTTATTAGAATAAGTAGAGCCAATGTAATACTTTAAAGAAAAACTGATTCATGAATCAATTCAAGAAGACATATGATAATTTAGTTTGCAGTCAGAAGCAATTTGTATCGGCTTGTAAGACTTTTAATACAATAGAATTTTAATGGGCTATCTAAATGCTTGTGAATCCTACAAGCTATTATCTGTCATCTGTGGCCATTCTGCTTAAAAAGACGGTATTTATTTGTACAGCAGAAATAATTCATTTTTTTAATACCACAATAGATATACCCAAAACCAGTTCAAAGGTTTTCACTGCTATGAATGGGTGGAAAAACCAGCTACATGCATTATTAATGCATGGACAATTATTTTAACTCTGCAGAGAACCAGTGGCTCCTGGCTCTGAGCACCCACTGGTGAGACACTGCAGCCTGGGGCTCTGCACTGCAGCAAGCTGACACTAATGCTCAACAGAGTGCCAGGAATCATTCAGCACAGGGACAAGATACCAATTTCATCCTGAGAAAAATGGTCTGATTCACTGTACTTTGGGAACATTTCAATGCCTGCTTCCCACTGTCTCATAGGAACAAGACACTACAGATCATCTGTTCCTACCTAAAGTTGGTAATCAGCCAGTACTACAAAGCAGTATTGGTTGTACTTTTCCTATGTGCTAGCCAGGATCAGTTACAGGGATGAGTAATCAATAATCATGATGCATGAGCAAATTAATTTCTGCCTCTGCTCAGCATGACTATTCAGGATTTTCAGGCATCAAACATACACTCGTTGAGTGCCATCACACAGCACACCCAGGATAACCAGAAGATCAGGCCCAATCAGCACAGGTTTATGAAAGGCAGATATTGCTTGACTAACCTTATCTCCTTCTATGACAGGGTGACCCACCTAGTGCATGAGGGAAAGGCTGTGGATGTTGTCTACTTGGACTTTAGTAAAGCCTCTGATACCCTTTCCCACAGCATTGTGCTTGAGAAACTGGCTGCCCATGGCCTGGACAAGCATACTCTTTGCTGGGTGAAAAACTGGCTGGATGGCCGAGCCCAAAGGATTTTGGTGAATGGAGTTAAATCTAGTTGGAGGTGGGTCACAAATGGTGTTCTCCAAGGCTCAGAGTTGGGGCCAGTTCTGTTTAACATTTTTATCAACAACCTGGACAAGGGAATCGAGTGTACCCTCAGCAAGTTTGCAGATGACACTAAGCTGGGTGCAAGTGTTGATCTGCTTGAAGGAAGGAAGGTTCTACGGAGAGACCTGGACAGGCTGGATTGATGGGCCGAGGTCAATTGTATGAGGTTCAACAAGGCCAAGTGCCAGGTCCTGCACTTGCGTCACAACAACCCCATGCAATGCTACAGGCTTGGGGACAAGTGCCTGGAAAGCTGCTTGGCAGAGAGGGATCTGGGGGGGCTGGTCAACAGTTGACTGAATATGCGCCAGCAGAGTGCCCAGGACCTTGAATATTGTATTCAGTTTTGGGCTGCGCAGTTCAAGAAGGACATTGAGGCACTGGAGTGTGTCTGGAGAAGAGCAAGGCAGCTGGTGAGGGGTCTGGAGCACAAGTCTTATGAGGAGTGGCTGATGGACCTGGGGGTGTTTAGCCTGGAGGAAAGGAGGCTAAGGGGAGACCTTATTGCTCCCTACAATAACCTGACAGGAGGTTGCAGCGAGGTGGGTGTTGGTCTCTTCTCCCAAGTAAGAAGCGATAGAGGAAACGAGAGGAGGTCTCCTTCAAGTTGCACTAGGGGAGGTTTATATTAGATATTAGGAAAAATTTCTTCACTGAAAGGGTTATTGGGCACTGGAATGGGCTGCCCATGGGGAGTGGTCAAATCCCCATCCCTGGAGGTATTTAAAATACGGGTAGACAGGATGCTTAGAGACATGGTTTAATAGTGGACAGGTGCAGCTGGACTTGACCTTAAAGGTCTTTTCCAGCCAAATGATTCTATGATTCTCCTGGTGATAAGCAAAATTTACCCATCCAAACCAAAGAATACATATTTGAATTTTCCACCCCCTCTTTCTTTCTTGTTTTGATGAAATTGAGAAGGAGGCTTGTTCACAATGGAGATGTATCTTTGGGGTGTTCCTGTAAGGATATTACACAGGACCTTCAACTACCTCCACTAGGTATAGTGAGACATGTCCACTAAAATGCAAAGGGCTACAGGAGAGTGACAGATTTGAGGCCTCCAGATGAATGCCACTGAGGCAATGCTTCACAACATGCATGGAGCTGGAGTTAGGAGATAAGGAGGAGGATGGAGAAAATACAGCAAAGATGCTGGCAGATGAAAGAGGAGAATGAGATTGGTGTCTTCACCTGAGATGGGAAGTAGAGACTTATAGTGGGAAGTAGAAGTTTAGGTGGAGTCACTCCCAAATTTTTTCACTATGATCTGACTTACAGAGTCAGATTTGCAAAGTGGTACTTGATTGGCTCTTTGCCTGAACACCGTTTAAGTGCAAACTTCACAGTCTGTTGTGGGCACCAGTTTGTTGAGATCAAAGAAGGGTAAAACTATGATCCACGCTCAGCCCAGTGTAGGGAGCGGAAATGTGACCCAGTATATCCTATGAGATATCTGAGCATTAAAGATATTAAGTAGGGGGCTGGGGGAGTTACATATTAGTTTATGCCAGAAAATATTTTTATCTTATTCATATCATGAATAATTGACTTGTTATGACTCAAGGGCACTATTTTAAAATCTCTGCCAATTTATGAGCTTAGTTTTAGACTCAGATTTGTTGTGTATGAACATTGATTTTGTAGGTTTAAGAGCCACGGGAAAAGGAGCTATGTCTGAATGAGTGAGCTCTTCATTCTTCAGTGGAGATTGCAGTGTCTCCCACCAGAGACCCAGGTTAGAACTGGTACAGACATATGAATGTATGCATATTCCATAAAAAATATATTTGCTTCCTAGCAATTAACTTGTCCCATATTTTCACCAGTGTCTAGGTAAACCAGAATTATTACATGTGGCGTTTTGTAAGTGTAAAGACTTCTAGGCAGTTTTAAACCAAAGGATTTGCATTATCTACCAGGAGGAATACTTTAGCAACTGTGAAGTAATTTGTCGTCATACATGTTATGGAGAAAGTTTAACTCTTTGGAGATTATAACAATGTAATTGTTAAGTTCAGAGACACTTCTGAAGGAGAAGAATGACAGACACAGAAGAAAACAGAAAGATGTATAACTTTTTTTCGCAGGGGTTGAAAGAAAAAATTGCAGTTTATAGAAAATGTGCTTGCTTATAGCAAATATGACAAAACATATCTAAATAAAGATGAAGGCTGCCTCTGCAAAGTAACAGTATCACATACCTAAAATAGTAAGTTACACAGTCCATGTTTTCAACCATAATATAAGGTACATTTAATGAGTATCATTTTTCTAACACTCAGGATATTTAATTGCTTTCTTTTACAGTTCATTAACGAAATGGAAAATGTTCAGACTACAAAGAACTTTTTTTTAAAAAACAGCTAAAAGAGTGAAAAAGACACCAACTGTGGGGCATAAGCACAGTATGATTTCCTAGAGGAATATTTTACACAACTTTTGCACGGTAAAGCTCCATTCCTGAAAAATTAAACATAATTAATACCATGATTTTACACTTTCCTTCGTGGATTAAAGTGCTGGTAAATTTTCAAATAACATCTTTTTATCAGTGTCAGAAAACCCTAGTGTCTTATTGATCATATTTTCCTAGTGTGACTTCATTGATTTCCCATTACGGAACTTCAGAATGACTTAAATGATTATTCTTAGTACAGTTAGATCATCTGGGTTTTTGTTTTCAATCCCATACACTCTTTTTTTGAATTTATTCTGAAATAAGTCTGCCTTTGATAACCCTGAAAACCCTTTTCAGAATTAATTTGTGGGAACGAAGCAACAAATCCTGTTTCCTCAAAAGATTTTCTGTACATCCCAAACCAGTCTGAAAGAAAGTCTGAATATTAATAAAGTCAAATACAGTTTTGGGGTATTTTCCCTTGGCAGCTGCTTTGGTTGGGTTTTGGTTTTGGTTTTGGTTTTTTGTAGGAGTGGTACATATGATCATTTTTATTTGGAAGGAAACTTTCCAACAATGTGCAGGCTATGTTTTGGTTTTGTTATACAGTTAATCAGATAAAAGCACTAAATTGAGAGGTTACAAAGCAATCCTAAGTGTCATTGTGTACTATAAAAAGAGTAATGTTCTTAATGCATGAAGAATAAGAAGTTCATACTTCATATACTCAGTTAATTGCACAAAAGTCAGATGAGACAGATACTCCATAGAATATTTTCAGTAATATTAAATCAAACATTTCAGATCAATAACTCCTATCATTTCACAGAATGAACTGTGGTCTGGCATGACTTTACTTTACTATCAGTCTTTTGACTGAAAACAAACCCTGTCTTCTAATGCTATTGATATGGTTATGCAGAGAGGTGTTTTAATGAGCTATTGGACCATGGCCTGGGAAACAGCGCTCTGTGTAGATCTGTAAATGTAAGTAATTATGCTAGCAATAGGGAACTTAAAGTATGTAAAAGAAAACTTATTTACTTTTAGTGTACATGACCTATGAAAGCGGAAGTACCAAGCTGGCATTTTTTGTTGTATCTTGAGCCTCATTTCACCCATATCCTTCTCTACAAAGCCTAAAATTTTCATTAAGATGGAATCTGAGCTTTTTGATTATTCAGTAATTGACTTGGTGGCTAAAATGTGTTGCTCATGAAACACAGGTAAATCACACCATTTGTAAATATATACGTATTTGTGTCAAGTGAATTGATTTAATCAGAAATTAGAAGTCTGTGGAACCTGAGATTGTTTACTAAAGTAATCTCAAATTCAAGATAATTACACTAAATCAATCCCTGTGGATTAAATCTGCTATTTCTAGGGTGCTGCCCCAACACTAGGACCTAGAGGGTGTTTCCTGAGTCTCTGGTGAGTCATGGGCTGGCGCCTAAAATTTATGGCATCTCAGCACTATCCTGAGGAGGCACTGATCCTGCTCTTTCAGGCAATGGTTCAGTAAAACTTACATTCCATGTTGCTGTGAACTGTCAGACTGTAAATGCCTGCAAGACCTTTAAAGCTACTCATTCCTCTTTGCTTTGCCTAAACTGGCAGACAGAGAAACTCTTGTTCCAAGCATGTTCTTTTATAAACCTTGAGATGGGACGAAGTGTTTTTTCATGTAATTTTAATAAACTAGTAAGCCCCTCTGCAATTCCTTCTGAAGTGCTATTGTGTGATGAAGGCAAACAGCAGATAATATTTGTCACCATATCTTTATTTCTGCATTCAGAATGCAGTGAGATACTCATTCAGTCACCTGTGGGATGTTATATGATTGTCTTGGAGGTTTTATTCATCATAAACTGAATACACTTAGGGAACAGCTCAGTTTATTGTTGACTAATTAATCTGTTGCTTATATATACTGCACCTTTTTTGACCCATGAATCCTTTCTCCTTAGAAGAACAATTTATGCTCTGTAAGGGGAAAGAAGCAAATTATTTTTAGGTATACTGCTTGCTTGTGAAATGAAATTTATTTTACTTTTAGCTTTAGTCTCCTTTTTATCCCAATGCAGTGCATTTCCTTTTTTGTGTGAAAAAAAATATTCATTTTATGATTTTACTCAACTAACTTTTTCACTTATCTGGAAAGGGAAATTCTCAATGTAACACACCTTCCTGGATGAGCTCCAAGAAGTTGCTATATATTCCATGAATTGCTCTAATTTTTAAGACTCATGTCTTTTAAATTGCTGATTGAATCATCTCAGACACCCACAGTTCTTAAAGCACTGAAAGAGTTCTCAGTCATCATAAAGTTCAGATCCCTGAAATAAACCATCTGATTCATAACCACTGCAAGTGTGAACTGTGTCATTTTTCAGAGGAGTGTAACACTTTCTTTTAGCTTCAACCTTATGTCTTACTTTGCAATTATTTGATTTTTAGTATTAAGCAAACAGATAATAATGTTTGTACAGATTGTATTTGTTAAAAATACCTTTAAAAAAATGGAAAGAGAATTCTAGAGGTGTCACTGGAACACTTCAAATGCCTCTTTTTGTAAACTGCAGTTTACAGAACATATATATATTTTATTAATACTAGAAGATTAATAAAATATGTTAGCTGTTAATGCTACATGAATGAAACACGTGATCAATATTTTTCCAAAAGATTTATTTACTTCTTCTGCTTTCTTTTGATGTTTTCAAAATTTGCATATCTCTTTTCTTCTCTGTAGACGACTTGTTGGCTTTGTATAATTGAAAAATAAAATTTTCATTTCCACTGAGAACAGTCTAGCTCTTTCATCTCATTCCCTCCCATTGGGTATTTATACACATGGGTAAGATTCTCCAGAGCCTTCTCTTCCCTGAGCTAAACAGTCCCAGCTCTCTCAGCTTCTGTCTATATGAAAGACTATCCAGTCCTTTAATCATCTTTGCGTCTCTGGCATGGACTTGCTCCAGTAAGTCTGTAACTGTCTTACACTGGGGAACCCAGAACTGGAGCCAGGACTGCACATTTGGTGTCACCAGTACAGAGGGGAAGGATTACCTTTCTCAACATGCTGGCAGTGGTCTTACTAAGGCAGGCCAGATGGCTGATGGTCTTCTTGGCCACATGGGCACATTGCTGGCACGTAGTCACCTTGGTGTCCACCAGGACACCCAAGTCCCTCTCCATAAAGCCACTTTCCAGCCATTTGGCTCCCAGTGTGTACTGGTGCTTGGGGCTATTTCTCCACAGATGCGGGACTTTGCATTTGTCTTTGTTGAATTTCATGTCATTCCTCTCAATCCAGTTCTCCAGACTGTCCAGATCCCTCTGAATAGCAGCACATACATCTGGTGTACCCTCCACTCCTACTAATTTTGTCTCATCTGCAAATTTGCTGAACCCATTGTCCAGGTCATTTGACAATGATGAGATTAAACAGCACTGGCTCCATATTGACGCTGGGGTAAACCATTAGTGACTTGTCTCTAACTGGACTTTGTACCTCTGATCATAACCCTCTTGAGCCCACCTGTTCAGCCAGTTTTCAAGCCACCTTTCTGTTCACTTACCTAACCTGTACTTTGTCAGCTTGTTTATGAGGATGCTGTGTGAAATGCCTTACTAAAGTCAAGATAAACAACATCCTCTGCAATCCCCTCATCCACTAAGCCAGTCACCTAATAGTAAAAGGCTGTTGTTGGCTAAGCATGATTTCCCCATTGCAAATCCACGCTGACTACCCCCAACCACTTTCTTGTCATTCCCATGTTTGGAAATGGTTTGCAGGATTAGTGGTTCCATCAACTATTGCTATTATAAATGAAAAGGAAACTCACACTGCATCTCATGAAATTAGTGATATACAAGCAAGTGAGTTTTCAGCAAGGTAATGTTGCCATTCTGTGACACTGCTACCAGCATATAACTTCAAAAACCTGTTACTACTATAAATAAAAATAGTAACAAAATTTGTAAGTAGGCACCATATCCAGACTTGAAAAGAATGTGAACTGAAACACAATACAAGGAAACAAAGGTGAAATCAATCCTTAATACATTGGCTTGTATGGATATCTTGGAAGTCCTGTTCTCCTCCATGACACTTACTTATGTGCAGGTTAAAAACTGAATCAAAACATTTAACAGATTCACGCATTTTTTAAAGTCTGATCTCCTGTAATCATATACAATTTCATTTCACCACATTACTTCCATAAGGAGCTCAATAATCAGCATTTGTTAAAACAGTAATTTCCTGTTTTCCACAGATTTCGTTGCTCATGAAGACTGTGCTGATAACTACACAAAAGGTTTGATGCTTAGCAAAGTATCTGACAAAAGAATAGCATTGGCCTACCTTAACTGCACAGTTAGTGTGATTGGCTTCAAAATGATGGAAATTTTACCAGACCCTTAGGATAAATATACCTGAATTTAGAATTCTTCAGTAATTCATACATGTCCCTCCACTACCAACCTCTGCTTCCTTTCTCAAAAACAAATACACAGTTTTAAGCATTGTGCTTTGCATATGACAGAATAGCCTATATATTCTTCCTTCAGCACAGATGGTAGAACTGAAATAAAAAGCTTAATTCTTATTAAGGCATGGTTGGATTTTATTCTCACCAAAGTTGTCTGTGTGAATATGAATTATTTTGATAAGAAAGTCAAGTGCAAGAGCAGCCTTCACTGAGCTGACATGTGTTGTCAATACAATAATTTAAATGAATAAATTTGACTAAATGGATCCAAAAAGTAATGACAGTAACATTAATGTTTTTATGGGTCAAAAAATCATAATATACAGTAGCTTTAATGAAAAATTAAAGAACTGAACAATGTAATGGATGTGCCAATGGTTTGACCAAGAAAAAGTCTGCATAACCTTTAAAAGCCTGTTAAAAGCTCAAAGTAAAAAAAAAAAAGGAAAATTAAATTTTCTAAAATTAATATTTTCTTTGTATTTTTTTCCTACAGCTAACTAATTAACGAAGAAGTTATATTGTTATCATAGATGTGGAACCTGCAAAGCAATGATAAGAGCATATTTACACTGCTGTTTGTTAGACTGATGTCTTTTCAGAGGTTTCTCTGGGTTAGTATAAGTACACAGAATATCTATGCAAATGACCAACATAGTGATGCAATCTTTTCAGGCATTCTATTCTGAAGGGTAATGAGAAACACCTCAACACAAATCACAAACTGCTCCTGCATGTCACTGACTTGTTCAAAGCAGGTATTTTATAAGCTAGAGACTCCCAGGCAGTTAAAGAAGATATATTTTTACAAAGGGCAAAGTGAACAGCTTCAAACAAATATGAACCCTATTGTCCGAAGTCAGTAGATAGGGCCTTTGGTAGAACAACATGTGTCTTCCTAAAAGTTTCTTATACAGCATTGGAAGTACAAAATTATTAAGGCAACCCAGTAAGGTCCAACAAAAGCTCTCTCTCTCTTACCATCACCTGGGCTAAGGAATCAAAAATGGTGGCACTTCAGGATTAGAACATTTTTGTCCTGTGTTGCTAGCTTTAAAAACGTTTTTACCTTACCCACTCCAGCTTCAGTGAATGTTGAGGCTCAGGTAGATTGGAATAGATCATACAGCAAGAAGAATAAGCCCTATTTTTTGAAAAGGAGTGATAAAAAATATCCTGAGCAATAGAAATAATGAACTGACTAATGCTTTTTTTAAAATAGGTTTTGTCTTTTCAACCTGGCTGCTAGGAGGCAAACCACTACACATCTAGTTTTTATTTCATATTGGTTTGGTTTTTTAACAATCAATGAAGACTGTGAGACAGTACAGCTCAGCACTAGAAAGTAACCATTCAGAGTCTGAATTCCACTAATATGAACAGAAATACTATGCACAAATAAAATCTCATAATAACCATGAAGATTTTTCAGAGTATGGCACAATTTAACTGCTAATTTTCTGAGGAAAATAGTGAACTTGAAGTTATGATGGCCTTTTAGGCTTTTTTCTCTGGCACTCTTTTAATTGGCAATTATTTTAATAAAATAAATAAAATGTGAGATAAAACAGAAAATACAGAGAAAAATAAAACTGAAGCCAAATAATTTCAGGATAGGTTGAAATCTAAAATTTTGGGGGTTTACTACAAAACAGATTATATTTAAATTTGAAAGGTACTGAACCAAAGTAACTACTGAAGCTGCTGCAAGGATGCCTTAACATTAAATTCAGTCAGGGTTTGAACCAGGCTCTTTCCATTTTACCTACAAGAAACACAATGAAACATAGAAAGTATAATGTAGCTATGGTGAAGTAAAACTAATGGGAGCCTGTTTGTGTAACAGAAATAGAATTGAAACTAGGTAAGGTGACAAGGAAAAAGCAATATCCTACACCTCATTTCTTGTGCAAAGTGATCCATTCCTCTGTAAGGAGTAGTTGGGTTGTTTTGTTTCTTTTAATGTCAGTGATATGCTTTTGCTGCCCTCGTGAAAAATCTGCTTGACACTTGCCTAATGACAAGTCTATAAAATGGTATCACAGTTTGCACTTGCCTAGAGGTAGCTGACCTCCTAAAATAGGTGGGCTTACTCTGTTGGGTTTGCTCAAGCTTCTCATGAGACCTAGTGCTACTCACCTTGCATAAATCCAGTGCACACAGCAAAACCATGTATGTTTCAGGCTTTCATAGCTTCTCTATTTGCCAGGCCTGCATACATAAAAATTTTTTTGCTACAAGAGCACCTGGGGAATTTTCTCACATTACTAACAGCTGACTAAACCGAGCAATCCATATAATGTTTATTTCCCATTTGCTTTGGACTAGAAGATGGCATTACACTTCACAGCAGGGAATGTATTTTTCATGTACTCTCAATTACTTCAGCCATTGCCACCTTGGTTATGCACACCATGTGTAAAGGAAAAAGTAATTTTCATTAAAGTGAAAGAAAGAGATAGGAATAATGGATGGCTGTCAGATATGGTTATAATTTCCTCTCCTAGTTCAAACAACAGACAACTAAAAGCTCTGGTCCTACTGACAGATACAGTAATTAGGATTACATCTGGAAATATGGAGTTTTTAATGTTAGTATTATCTTAAAATAGTCAACACTAAAATACATTACAAGAAAATACAATAAAATTTTGTGTTTTGCAGAAGCTGGAAAGTTTGTAGTAAATTGATCTAATACAAAAGAGAGAAGGAAATGTCTTAGCTGAGATACTAAATGATGCTTGAATGACTGGATTAGATGCAAATCCACACCAAGCATTTGTGTAATTTACTTGTACCCCACTTCGCACATACGGTCACTAAATGCACGTCTCTCCTGGTGATGTAATTTGTTCTCTTGTGATATAAATTAGAGGAGTATTGATTCATTCACCTTTGCCTCTGAAATCATCAGGACTTGTGCTTTGAACTGTAAGGGAAAGATAAAGCATTGGTAAACTGAGCAGCATGCTTTGCATGTCTATACTACAGCTCACATAAAAATTCCAAAACTGTATGCATCTGTTTTCTGCTACAGTGCACTCCAATGTGTGACTTAAAGTCTTAATCTCATCATCATTTACAGCTGTTGCACTGTTTTGAAACTCATCCTCTGACAGTCTGCCCCTTTGGAAGGAAGCCAAGGCACTGGGAGTTGACATATATATATATAAAACACTGTAGGAACACAGCCACAGGGTGGGGCAGGGCTTCAGGGCGCGTGACTTCTGTAACTGTGTGGTTAAAACACTGCACCATATCTTGCTGTCTTGGAGCTTGATAAAGGTTAGATAGACAAAGCCAGCTTCTGGTTTTATTAATCAATGACTGAGCCTTCACAGTCTTTGTTGATATTCTTGAGTGCAATACCTGTGATTAACACAGTGAATGTGAAGGGGTGTGCATTAGCTGACATCCCTCCTTTTATTTCTCTGTCAGATTTGGTTTTATCCTAGACTTTACAATGATCCCCATTCTACTTCCTTTGATGACAATGAAAGTTTTTATTTTGACTGTAGTAGGGCTTACACACCTAACCTGAAATTATGTGCCTATTTTAATGATTTCTCAATCAGCAAGACCAAATTTAAAGGCTCCCTTCCCAGTTTCCTTTGTGTATGTTTTTACTTTAAACAATAGGCTTATTTATGTGTTGCTGACTCTTGCTTTTAAAATGCACTGAGGTTTTTCCAAAGATTTGAGTGATTAAGCTTCTTCCATACGTAAGTGCACACACCTAGAAACAACATTTTTTTCCTTGGAAAATTCTCACTAATTTGCAGGCAGTTTTATTATAGAAAAAGCAGTCATGCTGTAAATGATAAATGTTCCTAAATGTTATTTAACTGCAAATAAAACTTTCACTAGGAAAAAATATTGTAAGAAACTGTCATGTGCATTACAAAATTCTGACTTTTTTTCAACAGTTAATACTGTTGTTTAACCTGCTTCCTCCAGAGAAATCCACACAGGTCTGAAAGATTTACACAACCAGTGCTACACTCAAAACTTCTTGGAGCAAGTACTTCAGCACATCAGTCTTGAGTGGTAACAGATCCTGTATACCTGGAACCTGCATTGCCCTATAGCAGATGTAACACATGTAAGTAGACGCAAAGAAGAAACTTGTGACATCGTGAATATTTTCAACACTGTAGCTGGTTTAGTTCCCAATTTCCTCTTTTCCTTCCATCCCAGTGCTGCTGGGTCATCAGTGAGGCAAGTACTTTCGGGATAGTCCCCCTGACATATGCAACTTTACTCAGATTTCAGTCCTGTTCTCTCTGAAGCTGCCAGAGAAGTAGCAGATGGGCACCCTCTTCCTCTTCTCTGCAGCTGGAGTGCATGGTGAGCAAGGAAGACAACAGTGCTCATGACAGTCTCAGCTAACATCAGAGTGGGGTTATCCAGTCCCCATATTAGCCAAATGTAAGAGCACTACTAACTTTCATCAATGACCTCAATTTAGAGGCCAGGAGCTGGAAATATATCCTGTAAGCAAGGGTCTTAATGGTGTCACTCTATATATGCAAGTTCTCACAAACCATTGGACTGAAGAGAAGGTGTCTCCTGAAGTATTCTGTGGCAAACTATTTCCACAGTCTGGGCTAACAGGAGGTAAAGAGTCCATCGGGGTATGAAAGAAATACAAGGTACAGCTATGTATGTCTAAACCACCACACAAACTTCCCAAGTTATGCTGGCATAATGTCTTCATAATAGTAATGAAGAAGACATTTCACTTCTGTGATCAAGAAAGACAAAAATTACAATGGTTTAATCTGGTTATTTGCAGGCCAGGATCAAAGCCAAATTGCAGTACAAACTACAGAGGGGGCTTCAGAAGCATGGGGCGAGCTACAGAAATACAGCAATAAAATGTGAGACGAGTTTATCATGACATCCAGCAGGACATAGCAGAATCGGGAGCTGAAAAATTCACTAATAGAGATAATGTCTGAGGGGGGGGGGAGAGGGGGATGAGAATGAGAGAATTTCTGTCAGGCAAGAAAAATTACTACCAGAGTTATACCTCCTGTAGAAATAGCTTCAGAAAGAAGGCACTCAAGAAAAAGATCAAATCTTGGCACTTTAAAGATTATTTCACATGCAATTTACACAACAGTTTGCTTGCTGCATTGGTAGATCTGTTTCTTACTGATATGCAGAAAAGTCAGGATCAGAACCATGGTGGCAGTAACTTCAGTCATGTATAAAATTGGAGCTTAAATAAATATTGATCCCTTGGTAATAATATTTATTTGACACATAATACACATCCTTCTTTAGTTACATGATACCAACATGAAACATCACTCACAAATGCTTCCTTTATTCAACTGCACATAATGATGGATGATTAGAATTAATCCTTTTTTATGAAAAAGTATGAACATGGTTTATTCAGTAGAATATGCACTTCACAAGTTTTCAGTACAACAGAGTAAAAAGAAAAAAATCAACATGCAACATTTCTGTTCAGTCTGGATGACTGAAAGAGTTACTGGGAACACTGGTTGTATGAGGTACTTAAATTATGTTTTGTCGTTGTTAAGCAAAAAAGTTGAATTCTATTTATCTTTACTACATTCTTTACTAAAACTCTGGTGTTTTGGAGAAATGTCCTGGGGCAAACAGGACATATTCTCAAAATCTCTCTTCAACTCAGGAAAACCAAAGCCCCTGAGACGTAAACATGTTCCACAACAACAAATGTAACCCATGTCACCTGTTTGCCCTGGACAGACATTTGCACTTTGTTCCCTTGTTTCTAAATAAGAGAAGGCAGGAAACAGCTGACAGCGTGTGGAACATGACTGGAACCGTATTATGACAGCAAAATACAAGTGAATTTTTGACACAATATAGTATGTTTATTTTTCTGTTTTCCTCTGCCCTTTATTTGGAGGGAAAAATATGAAATATAAAATTTATTTTAGTTCCCTACCTGCTGAAGTTTGCTTCAGGTAAATAGTAAAATCAGATTGCTTAGCCTTACTTACGTCTTTTTGGGTCTGAGAGATATCAGGGAATCTCATTGATGTAGAACTCTGTCCTTGAGATGCACTGCCTATAAAGATCAGCGGGGCTCTTAGTTAACCTGCAGATTAAGTCTGATTTGCTGTTACCTTGCAAAAGCACTTTTATTCTTACCATATTGATAGATGCAACTTTGCAAACTCATAATTAATGAGGTCTTGAGTATATGTGGTGTGCATGATGGAGTCACTGATCTGAAATCAATAAACTGGGACAGTCCAAAATGGAGTAGGTTAAAGTAATATGTTCAATTGTTCATTTATATTCAACCTGTTTTCTTTAAGCATGGAATACTCATCAGCTATTCTTTTTATGTAAAAATGCCACTGCGATCAAAGGCATTTGTTCTTTCTTCTTATCTAGCACTAGATAATGCTGAGTGGGATAATTACAAATTCAATAAAAATTTAAAGGCAATTACACCCTTCACAAGAAGCAAAAGCTCTTATGAATCCTCAATAACTGCAAAACTGTTATTAAAGACCAATCTTCTATACCATCATTATTCTTAAAATGGCAAGTGTTAGACAAAATGTCCAGAGGTAAAGCTCTGCACAACATTCAGTCCTCCAGATTCTACAGGACATGCTGGGAGCACATGCATTTGCTACCCATTATTTTGTACTCGTTAGATGCCTGAGCATTATGTTAGAGCCCAGTACCAAGGTTTTGTCTAGAGTATTTCTTTACAAAAGAAAAATCCTCTGTGACAAAATGGCAAATATTAAAATAAATAAAAATCATATTTCCTAGTGCTGTAATCTAAATACAGGACATGGTTCTAACCCCCTCTATTAAATACTGAAAAGAGTTTTGACTAAACCTTGAAAAGAAAGAAAGCAACCACTTCATCTTAATGGAAAACTCTGTGAGACATTTTGGTTTGATTCTGTGAATACTTTCTGAGAACAGCACTATTTTTTAAACTAGAAGTAATCATCTTGCTCCAGTAAAGTGTCAAATTTTAGGTTGCATATAACTCCTGAATTGCTTGATATAGGCTGGGGTGCTACTTCTTCTATAATTTCTGGAGTTTGTTGGAGTTTTCTAGCCTTAAATCTTACTTATTATTTTTATTTCTTTATTCTTGCTAATCTCTTTATTTTCCTTTGCATATTACCAAAGCTTTTATTAACATTGGAGTGTAAGCTTTTGAAGGGAGATGTTACCTGAGATCATTCCACAGAGGAGCTGCAATTCAAAAGTATGCTATAAGAGTTACCTATGAAAGAAAAGGCAAGGGAGGTTTGATCAATTAATTTATCTTGAATAAATAAAGATCAAAAATGTTTCAAATGGACAAAAATATCGACAAAATATTTATAATACATTTGTGTGTGTGTGTGTGTATGTGTGCATGTGCACATCTGTGATTTAAGGTAAAAGTGCCCTAGCGAAATGGAAAAACTTTTCTTCAACCTGAACGTCAATTCAAAATCAATAGGTAGCAAAGGAAAAAGTAATAGAGAGCCACAGTTGGGATCAGCTGATGTAAATGAGGATCAGCTCCATGAAAATAAATAACTGTATGCATCAAATGGCTACATGAAGTCAAACCAGAACTAAGGCAATTACTTTTAACCAAAAAAAAAAAAAAAAAAAAAAAAAAAAAGATTGATAAAAGTACTCAGGATGTTAACTTTATTTAACCAAGATTTTCTGGATACATAGAACTGAATACTGAATATCCACATTTTTAGCTGTTCAACCACCAGTCAGTTACAAATCAAAGGTGATGGTACAGTTATGGTGGTTAGCACAACAGTGAATCTGCAATAACAAGTCCCAGGAATGGCAGGGACCACTATTTGAGGGTTCTAGACCAGAATAGCTTGAAGTTCATGTGTAAGCACAAGGGAAAAATCATAGAGTCATATAATCATAGAATGGTTTGAGTTGGAAGGGGCCTTTAAAGGTCATCTAGTCCAAGCCTCCTACAATGAGTAGGGAGAGCTTCAAATAGATCAAGATGTCACCAGTGACACTATGTCTACAGGCTGGTTTACCCTACCTCTTCCATACTCCAAACCAATGAAAAGAACAGTAGCAATGGACAATTAGCCAACAAAAAAACACTTTCAGCCACATCCACTTACGTTTTTAAGAGCCTGACTTAAAGTCTTTCTCACTCACTGAGAGGTGTAGCTACCACTGACATCCATCAATACTAGACTGGCCTAAGACAAATTTGCTATAACTGTACTTTTGCCACTTTGCTCTTTGAATTAACATAAACTTTATTGACCAGAATACATGCTGCAAGCAAAACTTTCAAGCCGATTATCTGCAAAGATTAGCAGCAGTCAAATTTTACGCAGGCAGATTCCAGCAAGAATTCCTATATTATGCAAAATAAAGAGATAAATCTTATCCAATATGTCTGATCTATTCTACCAAGCAATGAAGTTTTAATTTTGAATATTCATAAAAACTGCAGTGTAATATATTTTATAAGAGATTATTGAAACAAAGCTGAATATTTTATAAAATTTGAGACTGTGTCTTCAGAGATATTCTGTAAACTGAAAGATTAATGAAGTAATTGCATAAATTATTTGCTTCGCTTTAATAATTGCAACAATGGCTGTAGTTAGGACACATACTAAATCATAAAAGCAGCTTTATTTATCTTCTAACCCACATTCTGATGCATAAAGCTGAGTTTCAAGAACAAAATGTCAACTATCTAAATGCTGCTATGAAAAGCAAGTGAGGGAAATGCTATCCTAGGCAAGTAATTTTTCTGTAAGGGCAGAGATATTTTAAGAGTAACAAAAGAATACATGGCCATATTTTAGGAAAGAGTAATAACATTGTCATCATGAGATTTAGTCCAAGTCTAAGGAGAAGTTCCTAGAGGCTATCAACTAAATGCAAAGACAAGTTTCCTGCCACAAAAAAACCACCTAACCTCATTTTTGAAAAAATCAGCTAATTGAGGTCTCTCTTTACATGTGTTATACTGTTGAAACAGCTAAAAATATTTTACTACTGTGTTTCATGTTGAAAGGAATGCAAACTGAGCACCAGACTAACCTCTTAGACAACCAGTTGGGTTTGGTTTTTTTTATGTCATTTACCAGTGAACTGTCATTTAAATATTGTATATACCTCAGGTCATATCTCTTTGAGGTTTTATTTGCTTTCATTTTACCCCTGGATATTTCATTTAATAAAGAAAAAAATCAAACCATAATGAGTCCAGAGGACTCATGTTAGGATGATAAAGTAAGGAAAGAATCTATCCTACAATATGTGACTACATATGGCAACAGATCTTCTAGACTACCTAGTGGACCATGGTCTACCAGAGTTTGAATATCTCAGCACCCGTTGCTCTCAGTGTAGTCTTTAACAGTCCATTGCATCATTTGATTTTCTCAGAGGCTGGTACATGATAGGGAATGTGATATACTGTGGCAGTGTGCTCCCCCCTCGCCTCTGACTCCCCCTCCCTTGACCTCTTTCAAATGATAACCACCTGTGGCGGTGGTGATAGATGTGTCTGGTCATGAAGTATGCACCCACTGGATGTGGGGGGAGACAGATAACAATACAATAGCCAAGGGCTATTGTGGAATGTGTCCACCTAAGCACAGTGGTCAGTATTCAGATATGACTATGAGCCAATTATCTTACCCCCATAAATAGTGAGCAGCCCAAGAGCCCTTTGAGCTCTCCTGCACGGCAGCGGGCTGCACACCAGGATCTCCCCTGAGCAGGGATGCCTCTCAAGGTTACTCCTCGAGGCTGAGAGACTCCTTACCACAACAGAGTCTTGGTAAGTGGCTAACAGCATGCTAACTTTGAAATCTTAGCTAAGTGACATAAAGGATTGATTGCGCATATATTATCATTTAGATGTAAACCATTGACCAAGTCTAGGACTAGGGTTGGATCCAACTGCACCTAGACTCCTCTCTGAGGGAGTTTAGAAAGCCAGGGGATCTTTTCTGAACCTCATGACTCAACGGGAGGGTCTCCCTGACAGTTTTGTCTGACACTGTCCCCTACGCAGTAAATAACTAAGTGTACCCTGCCATCAAATCTTATAAACTATTGTCACATTTACCACTGAACTTTGTTAACTCACTGTTTTACACGAATAAACTATATTATTTTTGCCTCCCTCTCACTCCTTCCGTGACATATACCCATTCAACACCATGCTCTTTGGCCCAGGAATCTATGAGGTTGTTTCAGAAATTATTCCCACTATCTGACTCAATTCTTTCTGTGGTGGCATGTTGCCATAGGACTTGCTTTTCAAGACCCAGGGTAGTGTTCTTGGTAGTGGCATAGGGGAAGGGATATGTTTCCAGCCATCTGGTGTTTGCTTCCACTATGGTGAGCACATTGCATATGCCGTGGTGGGATTGTGTGAGTGTGATGTAACCAATCTGCCAGGCCTCTCCATATTTATATTTCAGGCGTCATCCTCCATGCCAGAAAGGTTTTAATAACTTGGCTTGCTTGATCACAAGCACATGTTTCACATTCATGGATAATGTGTGCAATAGTGTCGATAGTCAAGTCCACCCCTCAATCACAAGTCCATTTATATGTTGCATCTCTTCCTTGATGGCTGAGTTGTCATGGGCCCATCAAGCTACAAATAGTTCACCCTTGTATTGCCAGTCGAGATCCACCTGACCCACTTCAATCTTAGCAGCCTGATCCACCTGCTGGTTGTTTTGGTCTTCTTCAGTGGCCCAGCTCTTGGGTACGTGAGCCTCTATGTCGTGTACCTTTACAACCAGGTTCTCTACCTGGACAGCAATATCTTGCCACAACACAGCAGCCCAGATGGGTTTCCCTCTGTGCTGCCAGTTGCTCTGCTGCCGTTGCTGCAAGCACACCCGCAGGGCATTTGCCACCATCCGTGAGTCAGTATAGAGATAGAGTACTGGCCATTTTTCTCATTAAGCAATATCTAAAGCCAGCTGGATGGCTTTCACCTCTGCAGACTGACTTGATTCACCTTCTTCTTCAACAGTCTCTGTGACTTGTCATATAGGACTTTGTACAGCAGCCTTCCACCCCTGATGCTTTCCCACAAGACAACAGGACCCATCAGTGAACAGGGCATATTGCTCCTCAATTTCTGGTAGTTTATTATACAGGGGGGTCTCTTCAGCATGCACCACCTCCTCCTCAGGCAATATTCAAAAATCTTTGCCTTCTGGCCAGTCCATGATCACTTCCAAGATTCCTGGGCAACTGGGGTTTCCTATTCAAGCCTGTTGTGTGATCAGTGCAACCCATGTAGCATCATCTGCATGATGTGTACAGGAGACCCTCCCTTTGAACATCCAGCCCAACACTGGGAGTCGGGGTGCCAGGAGGAGCTGTGTTTCAGTATCAATCACTTCCAAATATTTCACCAGTTTTTCAGTATTCTGCACTTGTTCAGGGGTGAAGTTCCAAAACACTAGAGGTGGCCACTGTCCTAGATACTTGACCATACTATCCCACACACTCTGCCACTCATAACTATCCAGACTTGGGGGAGATCTCTGGGTTCTTAAGTAGTTGTTTAACCTTAAACAAGACCTGAACCATATTCCAGGAGACATAGCAATAGGAACATGCTAGTTTGAGCATCCCAATGATATAAAAAATTCCCAGGAGCTGTTGTAACTAGCCTGGAGGAGAAGGAGAAGGGAAAGATGAAGGAGTAGGGAAAACTGTCCCTGCCCTCGTCTCCCCCATAGATTGGCTATCCAACAAGAAAACATAAAGTTTGTAATTTTCAATACTTTCTGAGCAATAGTTCCTGAGGTATGGAGATGACAGAAATGCTGAGTACAAATACCAGATTAGTCTCACAACCAGTGATTTTATCATATCATAAGCAAGTGTTACTCAGTACAGCAAAATTATAACCTTAATCTAGGCCCCAGCAATGACAAACAGCACAACAGGGAACAGATACTGAAAGTAAGATGTTATATAACACAACTCTGAGAACAAGCACAACACTGAGAGCAGATAAATTAACACTGAAACCAGCAACTATTAACCTAACAATAAATCTTTATAACAATTTTTTTTTTTAACGTGCTCTGGTCAGATCTGTCATTATCTCAACCATTTCAGCCCCACACTGGGCACCAAAAAGACTGTTGTGGTTTAACCTGGCAGGCTGCTAAACACCACACAGCCATTGACTCACTACCCCCGCAGTGGAATGGGGTAGGCAATCAGAAAAAAAAAAAGGTAAGACTCATGGGTTGAGGTAAAGACAATTTAATAGGACAGAAAAGGAAAATAATGATAAAAAATATATAGAACATGTGATGCACAATGCAATTGCTCACCACCTTCTGAACGATGTTCAGCCAGTTCCTGAACAGCAGACCCTTAAGCTGCTTTTCCCCTAATTTACACACTGAACATGATGTCATGTGGTATGGAATATCCCTTTGGTTAGTTGCCGTCAGCTGTCCCAGCTGTGTCTCCTCCCAGTGGTGTGAGAAAAAGCAAAAAGTAGGAAAAGACCTTGACAGCTTCTATTTTTGGGGTTGTGGGGTGGGTTTTTTTTGCGCAGTTTCTGAGATGCTTTTAATGTAGTGCTGAATCTGGATTTGATTCCTTGACTGGACCTGTAATTAGTACAGTATAAAAGTAATCTATTCTCCTCATGTTATGAGATCACTATCCCAGATAATGAGGCACTGAGAAACAGTCATTGAGGCATACTTCCCAACTGGCTTAGAGAATATAGGTCATTGTGGTTTGAAGAATGTATGGGAAGGATATCCATGAAAGTAGGACTTTTCATGTGACACCATCATCAGCACTTTTTGTTCAAATGAACTTAACTATGTCCTTTTATTTTGATGCACTTCTGCAAAGAGAAAAGACAGCTATGAACTAACTGAAATGATTGGTGGCATAATTACAGAGCTGAGATACAGTCTGTTTTTCTTAGACTAAAGTGAACAGATGGCTCATACATTACAGAGCAGATTTTAGTAAAATGAGGTGTCTAATTAGTTCACTGCTAATAGTACCTACTTTATAGAAAATATAAAATGTCTGAGTTAGGGATCCCTAGGAAGCCAGTAATTTTTATATAAAAATATATTTAATTCCCAGGCTACTTGTATTTGAACAAAGCTGTGCAAAGCTGGAAGAATAAGGCACCCAGCCTGCTCATGGAAACCTCATAAATAAGTAAGTCTTTCAGACGTCTCACGATACACCAAAAATTGTAATATGCACTGCCAAGTAGTTAAGGCACTAAATTTTCAACAGGCATGTGGCAATATTTTTTTAGATTCTGTACACTGACTTTTAAAACCAGCCAACATAACTGATGATGGATGAAGTTAGGCAAGTAGAAGAGACAAGTATTTTTAATCTTGAGCAGCAACATTGCTAGAAAACTGTATAAGATCAATACATATATTATATATTGATATTATACATATCAATACATTGATCAATTGTATATGTATTGATCAATGTCTTGATCAATACATATGTATATATATTGATAATATATTCTAAAATATAGTCTTGTGCACTTAACTTAAACCATCCATATGTCAGGAATCAAATGCTGGTGTTCTCCACCAACAGATGACCCACAGCAAGTTTCTCGAGCATGAGATCACTGACTACCAGTTTAATAGTCTTCTCTGTGAGGAAAACACTGAAGATTTTGAGGTAGAGGTGTATTTTCTTATTTTAGCCCATAAGATGAAACCTGTTCTGTGGTCACAACCAGGATTTCCTGGAACTATTTCAAGCCAGTGGCATCGCTGTGCCACAAAGGTGGTTAACAGGAAAGGATTGCCTCCCTCCACTCTGCACTCATTAGACCACATCTATCGGTCCAATTTTGGGCCCACCAGTACAAGAAAGGCATGAATAAATCAGAGTGAGATCCACAGAGGGCCATCAAGGTGTTCAGGGATGGAGCACTAGTCCTGTGAGGAGAGGCTGGAGAACCAGGCCCAGCTCATCTTAAAGAAGGTTATGAGTAGAAAAAGGTCAAGTTCTTCTTGCACGTATTACATCATGGGAGTTACACAAGCTATTCAAGATTGGGTCTAGCAATTCAAAAGACACTGAGAAAACTTCTTTTTGTGGGTGCCTGAAATGTCCCTGGAGAGCAATAAATTACTGAAGTATTTTAAAATTTTCACCTTTTCCAAACAGTTAATGCTCTATTTCTATAATGACTACATGATGTCAGACTCATTCTTTAGTTGTGGTTTTTTTTTTTTTTCACGCACAGACTGAGAACTTATTTTCCCCTATTTTGGAAGGAGCCAGCTACTTCTTCCAAATTTGATCATTTTATCAATTTGCACTCAATTTAATTGATTTAAATTATATAGTTAAGTAATAAATGACAATTGAAAAAATTAACAGAGAGACAAAATTTTTTACTGCTGGACTTCAGCAAAGCCTTCGACACAGTCTCCCATAGCATTCTCCTGGAGAAGCTGGCAGTTCATGGCCTAGATGGATGTACTCTTCACTGGGTTAAAAACTGGCTGGGTGGCCGAGCCCAGAGAGTGGTGGTGAATGGAACTAAATCCAGTTGGCGGCCGGTCACAAGCGGTGTCCCCCAGGGCTCAGTTCTAGGGCCAGTCTTGTTTAATATCTTTATCAATGACCTGGATGAGGGGAGTCGTTGCAGCAGTCAACCCCAGAATGAGCAAAACTACTGTCCATACTAAAAGAAAAGAAGTCGCATTTTCTGTTTTATGGAGTATTTATTCCCTTTTCATGCACGTGTCAAAACGATTGTTAGTGTTGTGTTGTGTTATAAATCTGTATGCTGTTAAGTTTAAAATAATCTATAAGAAATCTGTCATGCTCATTAATATAATACTGTGTCACCTCGAATACTGTGTTCAGTTTTGGGCCCCTCACTACAAGAAGGATGTTGCATTGCTGGAGCATGTCCAGAGGAGAGCAACCAAGCTGGTGAGGGGTCTGGAGCACAAGTCATACGAGGAACGGCTGAGGGAACTGGGGTTGTTTAGTCTGGAGAAGAGGAGGCTGAGGGGAGACCTGATAGCCCTCTACAGCTACCTGAAAGGAGGCTGTAGTGAGGAGGGGGTCGGCCTCTTCTCCCTGGTAACAGATGATAGGACGAGGGGGAATGGTTTGAAGCTGCGCCAGGGCAGGTTTAGGTTAGATATTAGGAAAAACTTCTTCACTGAAAGGGTTGTCAGGCTCTGGAATGGGCTGCCCAGGGAGGGGGTAGAGTCCCCATCCTTGGAGGTATTTAAAAGAAGGATAGATGAGGTGCTTAGGGCCATGGTTTAGTGGTGGGATGTCAGGGTTTGGTTAAAGGTTGGACTTGATGATCTTAAAGGTCTTTTCCAACCAAAGCGATTCTATGATTCTATGATTCTATTCTCTGTTAAATGTACATTGTCATAGTTTTTGCTTTGATACTAATACATTTGTTAAAAAATCATTGATGTAGTATAAATCCCTGCTGTGGACACAAAGTGTGTAAAATTATATTAAAATTTTTACCCATTCTGTGCCTACAGAAGTACTAACCATATTATATTGACACAGTTAAAATGGTTCAATATTGTTGATGGACAAAAAGAGAGATGTAAAGATGTTATTTGTTCTTAACTATTACTTGTATTAGTTTCAGTAAAAGAGGAACCATATCACTTAACAGAAGCAGCCTTCTACTTGGTTTGGTTTAGTTCAGAATTAAAGATTAATTTTTTTTAACTTTTTTGCTCATCAGACTGATTTTCTCTTGTGTTTCTTCAAAGCTTGGGTTAGGAATCCATTATTTTTATGGATCATCTGATGAAAATTCAATTCTTGAAATAAGAAGTAATAAGAAAAATATGTCAGAAAGATCAGCTTGGGAAAGAAAGGGAAATAAGGCCAATACCAACTAAAACTGAAATTAAAAAGACCACCAATTTTTCTGCAACAATTCAGTAGAAGAGCTGTGGATTGTATGTTAAGTGTACCCTTAAAGTCTGTCTTCTGTTTCCATTTCACCTGCAAGGGACCTAGTTCATACACTCAAGGATGCTTCAAAATGCACACCTAAGTATATAAGGATTATAAAAAAAATATTTTCAGAGGTACACTTCTAATTAAAATTAAAATCTTAATGTATATGAACTCTCACTCACTCTTCCTGAAGTCAATAGGGTTATTCCTGTGTTTAAAATCATACCTAAGCCTCTCTACTGTATTGCTCCAGGCTTTATTTACTCAGGCATCACAGGCAATGAATGACAGAGACTGAGCTATAAACACAGCACTGATGATTTTATTTGACCCACTGTATTTAAAGGATTCAGCCATGACCCAATCCAGCGTTCCTTCTAACTTTCATAAACTTGTAAACTGTTTTGTACTAAACTGATCTTTATCTTAAAGACGATATAGAAATCGCAACACAGAAGACATGATGTGCTAAAATGAATGCAAAGCTGTCCTCATGATTTCAAGGCTTCTCTGATAACTAACCAGTCCCAGGAAAAAAGTGGGGAAGCACTGTTTTATTTACAGCGCTGTTCAAGCAATTTTAGCCTTTGAGCAACCACTGTGTCTCAGCAGACTTAGTTCTGGCAGACCCCGTTGTGCACTATTATAGAGGACACTGCTGTTAGACAGATGGAAACTAGATTTCCTAATCCTTATACAAAAGAATTTGCTGCCACCCAGGCTCAAACTTTGAGTCTTCTTTGCATGGCTTTGTCTCCTTTGATAAAGTCCAGGGAGTAAGTAGTAAAAGACCAGGCAAAACTCACATGTTGTGAAGGCTTAGGAGCAAGGACATAAAAAATGCATTACGAACCACAGCTTCAAATAAAAAAAAAAAAGAAACGCAAATCCTATCAATATTCTGTACTTCAAAGGACCCTTCTTCATTTGTCTTTTGAATGTCTTTCTAACCTTTCAGGCAGTAACATTAGCTTATACACTGTATTGACTTGTGAAGCTCTTGTTTTCTCGTATATAAAAACTTTGATTTATGTCATTACACATATTTCTAGTCCCACTGTGATTAGCACGCAAGTAAAGATAAACTCTTAGACTGAGGCACCAAGGATGCTAACAAACATGTATCCAATAATCCTTTTCATCTAATACACTTTTTCAAAGAAAGCTGAGAACATTATTAGTCTGATCTCTTATCAGATGCGGATAATGCCTGGCCTTCCAACAACTGTGGAAACAGGATTATAAAGATCTTAACAGGAAGCCTATGATTCACAGTTATTATGCCTGAAATCACACAGGGGAGAAATAGCTGTAAGAGGCAGTTTTCTGTCTAGGTTTAGATGTTTTGCAAACTTTCAGAGTGTCCTAGATCAGAAGAAAAACGCCATCCCTTTGCCCAAGATCAGCCAAAATATTTCACTACAGAGGAAGAAGTGTTTATCTGTCATAACACTCTTCTCCTTGACCCAGACACACGCATGCAACCTATCCGGTCTACTCCCTAAGTAGAAACAAATGTATGTGCTGTAAATGAATATAATTATTATTATGCATTACACTCTTAAAAATAAGATTGAGTGGGTGTCTCCCTTAGCTCCAAGCATGTAAATAGAAGGAGACAATATTCAGTAGATCAGGAGTGATTGTGAGTGTATTGGTGAAGAGGAACAACACTAAAGTGCCTTAGCTCTTTTTATTAGCCTAACTCAGTGTTTGGTCCATGATGCCAGATATCTGATGTGATTCCATATATAAAGATGCCTCTTATCATGGTTCCCAGATCAAATATTAGCAGTATGCAACCAGAACACAACGCACTCTTTCTTTTCTCTGTGCATACAATTGGCAGGCTACCTAGTCATACATCTACCATTGGGTAAGTGTTCTCAAGGTCTGCTCCAAAAAAACAGATAAAGATAAATGATTGGTGAGACCCTGACTTTCCATCCTTAATCAGAGGTGTAGCCTTTCACTCCCTATTATTACAAAAACCAGAACTACGAAGAGTTTTCTAAATTTTTGATAGCTGGTTTCCATACTAAAAATGTGGTACCTACAATAAACTTGTACTACATATATCCAAGGAGGCATGAGAGTATATTCTAAGTCCTTTTCTATATATACTAATATTTCACCCTCTCAACTTCTTGATTCGCCAAAAGCGGAGAAGTAATATTGGAATATTACTGGAGTCAAAAAAAAGTCAAATCTGACAAAATATAACTGCTCTAATATTTCTGCATAGCATGACAAAAATCATTCAGCAGGTCCTATTTCTTTCCCGGAATAAAAATTAAGACACATTATTTCACGTAATCTTCCCAGTGATTCAATATTCTCATTTGCTAGCCTACTTAGTCCTCTCTAGCTGTTGCTCATTTGAAAAAAAAATTAATGTTTTTTTATTTACTTAGAGGCATATTATTAGATTCCTGTAATTCCTCTAGAATTTTCCATTAAAATTGTAGCTGAATGTTTAAAGTGATTTGTAAGGATCCTGTGTCCCACTGTTTACTGCACAAAGTTTAGTGGTAAATAAACTGCCTAGATAATGAGTGACAACAAAAATGACATGTAATCCTTTAATACAAAAGAAATAATCGTATCCAGAGGACAAGAAAATACTGTTTTACAAGTATATATTTATCAAAAATAGCTGTATCAGAATGGACAACTAGAGTAAATAAAGTTCAAATCCTATATTTAATGTGAATGGATAAAAGATGTGAATGGATAAAACTTACAAGATGGAAAGGTATAAATACAAATGGAGGAAATTAAGAGCTATGCTGACAAAGGGACTTAAATATTTCATTGTTTTGCAGTACCTAAACTCTCAGTTAAGTATCTGAGAACTTTGTACATCACCTGGGAATAGAAATGCATTGGAGTCTGTGTTTTTACCTAGGCACACAGGCCAGCAGGCAAGCTAAAGCATTTCAATTTCTGTGCCTGACGCCACACTTGAGCCTAATCTTGCCTTATAAGCATGTATAATGTTTGAACATGAAGTCTTTGTCTTAAGGACATTATGCTACAAGAAGTTTGGGCCTCTCTCACCCATAGGAGGACCCCAGAAGACACATAAGGTCTATTAGCATTCATAGCCTGACTCCAAAAAGCCCTTATGAAATTGTGCCCAGGCAGCACTGAAACATAACCATTTTACAACTGGTGACATGGACTTTGAAAGCTTCCTTAACCACATGTACTAGGCCTGAGTATGACAATTGCAGAAGTCTGAGCAATTTGTAGAGACGTATCTAAATTAGCTCGCAGGAAATACTGTGGAGAGCATATCCAAGTCTCAGTCACCTTATCAATACCAAAACTGTTTCACTTTAAGGAAAGGGTAAATCATTGTTGCCACATAATAACTAGTGTTTCTCAATTCTGTTTTAACTACTCTCCTGATGAGTAGTAACTGAAATCCTACAAAAATCACCCAGAAAAAGAAAGAGATCCATCTAAGATTACTGATGTGAGAGTCATCTTAACTACTTATTTGCACTTGCTCTAAGGTATAATTTGTTAAATCTTATTTTGAAAAGGTCTACAGGGTATGGTCCTTCAGAAAGAGATGTGTTGCCACTCCCAGTTAAAGAAGACATCCCTTGCCTCAGAAGTGAGCAGCTTGCTGCTGTCAGGCTGGAGACAGCTTGCACGCATCCATGCTGGGCTACAGAAACCAGGAAACCTTGTGGGTAGCATTTTCAGTAACTTACGTGCTGCCAGGAAAGAGAGGATAAATGAATAGTGATTTGGAAGATATGCTTTGGGTTCAGGTACTCTAGTCCGTTTGCTGCTTTAGGCCTAATAACCAGCTCAAAAACAGTTTTGTGAAACAACCACCGTCCATATAAAGTCAGAGTAACAGCTTTTATAAACATGAAAGCATAGCTTGTCATTTCATCTACTCTACAGAGCAAGCTCATCCTGCTGAGTGGGTTATCCTCAATCAACAGGAATGCATTGGGTTTCTGTGGCAAGGTTTTGGTAGCAGGGGGTTCAGGGGGGAACTACAGGGGTGGCTTCTTTGAGAAGCTGCCAGAATTTTTCCCATGTCTGATAAGAGCTAATGCCACCAGCTCAAAGACGGACCCACTGCTGGCCAAGGCTTGAGCACATCAGCAACAGAGGTAGCACCTCTGGGATAACGTATTTAGGAAGGGGAAAAAAAAACCCTGCGCATTTGCAGCAGGAGAGAGGAGTGAGAACATGTGAGAGGAGCAGCCCTGCAGCCCCTCAGGCCAGTGCTGAAGGAGGGCAGGAGGGGCTCCCACGCCAGAGCAGGGGGGTGCCCAAAGGAGGCTGTGACCCTGTGGGAAGCCTATGCTGGAGCAGGCTCCTGGCAGGACCTGTGGACCTGTGGGGGAAAGGAGCCCAAGCTGGAACAGGTTTGCTGGCAGGGCTGGTGACCCTGCGGGGACCCACACTGAAGCAGTCTGCTCCTGAAGGATCACACCCTGTGGGAAGGAGGGACCCATGATGGAGCAGTTAATGAAGAACTGCAGCCTGTGGGAAGGACTCACGCTGGAGAAGTTTGTGGAGGACTGTCTGCTGTGGGAGGGACCCCACACTGGAGCAGGGGCAGTGTGAGGAATCATTGCCCTGAGGACAAAGGAGTGCAGAGACAGCGTGTGATGAACTGATCCCAACCCCCGTTCCCCAGGGAGAAGGTAGAGAAAATTGGGATTGAAATTGAGCCTGGGAAGAAGGGAGGGGTTGAGGGAACGTGTTTTAAAATTTAGGTTTTATTTCTCATTACCTTACTATGATTTGATGGACAATAAATAAAACTAATTTCCCCAAGTTGAATCTGTTTTGTCCGTAATGATAATTGCTGAGTGAACTCTCTCTGTCCTTACCTCTACCCATGAGGATTTTTTCCCATCTCATTTTCTCCCCCTGTTGAGGAGGGGAGTGATAATGCGGTTTTGAGGCCCCTGGTGTCCAGCCAAGGTCAACCCACCACAGGATTGTAAAGAATATTGAATACCTAAATTCCTCTGAATACTTTGGAGAAAAAATTTCCAGCTGGGTTTTAAGGTGAAGCACAAAATGTCCTCTACAAATGACTAAAATCTAGCTCTTCCTTACAAAGTGACATATTTCTTTGCTCAGTAAAATGTCTCTATTCTTGAAGGTGAAAGATACACAGGCTAAAAATGGAGTTTTCTTTGTAGATTTCTTTTAAATAGTAACATACAATTATTAAAACCACATCCACTTAAATAGCTCATACAATATTAGTTTTAAGCTGAAAGAGTGGCAGTAAAACATATGCATGTGCCTCAAAGAGATATTTAGCATCTTCTCTTTAGGCACGTGTAAAATCTGTCCAAAATAAGGACAGCTTTTCAATAATATATGGTAATCACCATATAGGTATGTCTAGAAAGGCGTCTCAAGTCCAAGGGTCAAAAACATTTATTATTTCATTTTCATCAGCTTGGAAGGAAATATTCTGCCCCTCATTTGAAGTTCCAATGTCAAAAGGGGAGAGGTAAGAATAAAAAGCACATCAAGCAATTGTTTAGCAATTTTCAGGGAGGAAAAAATTGAAACATCTAAGGATTCCCCACTGCATATGTATTTCACCCTGTGCCAAAGATGAGCAGTCACCTTGTCACCGAAATCGGGAAGAATAAACCTGGTGACACCAATGTAGTGTTAAAAGGCAGGCATTCTTTATTCACTGCACCGGATGCACGGGGGATCACTCCACCTAACGTGCATACCTGGCACCTGTTTCAGTCAGGTTATATAAATCAAACATATACATATTCATTACATTCCTAAATAATCAATAACATTCTCTCTAGTGATTGGTACAAATTCTCTCGCTTCCTATGTAAATTACTGTGCAAACTCAGCTGTTCACTTCTATTGTTCTCTTTTGAGTAGGTGGTATCATTTGGGTATGTGGTCAATGAGTCGGTGGTCGCGATCTCCCCCTGCCGGAATAACCTTTTACCTACTCAGCTCTCAGTCTTGGCAGTCCTAGCCAACTTTCTTGGTCGAAATTACCTTCCATCTTCTTCTTTTAACAGGTGCGCATTGTCTATAGTTTCAGCTACATTAATAATTACCTTAAAACTACAGACCATAGGCATGATATACTATATTCATTGTTCCTGGACTTAGTGTTCAGTTGGGTAGGGCTGTACAGAAGAGGACATAGCAGCATTTGTGGTTGCGTTTTGTAGTTAACTGATTCCATCCCATCACCTCAATGCTGAAAACTAAGATACATAACAATTTCATCATCATTTTGGTTAAAACCTTACCATGATGGAGCTGATGGAAATGCATTCCAGTGACCATGCTGCTGAACAGGTTTTGGACAAAGTGTTCCTCTGCGTCCCATAAATAACAATTCTTCCCGCCCAACTAGGATACTCACAACTGGTGAGGAAAGATAGATTTATCTAAAACACATACAAACCCATACATATCAAAGTTATCACTTGAAAAACAAACCAAAAATACCCCAAAATTAAATTTTCAAGAAGCAAAATGACCAACAGGTGTTACTTCCATTTTATATGGTTCATACCAAGCTCAAGTCAAGGTCACTCTGTTAAGGTAGCAAGTTGAAGACCACCAGTGAAATGCAGGTTGCTGGTGTTATATCCATGAGAACCTCCACATTTTTCATAACAGTTAAAATGATAATATAATGTTATAATTCACAGACACCATTGTTCAAAGTTTTCTGAAACATTAGTAAAATGTCATTAAAACAGACTAATGTACCATTACCTAAAGTTGGAACACCAAACAAAAGAATACTGTCCTCATTTCCTGAGGCATGTTCTCCTAAAGGATACTTTGAAAAGCATTCCAACTACTGAACCCACATTTGGGATATCTGTGGGGCTTTTGGGGGTAAAGGCCTGATTGTCAAATGGTCTTTTCTGTTTTTTTAAAATCTACAAGTGCAAAATCTGTAACTTACTTCACCAGTTACTTTTCAATGAGCATTATTATACTATAAGGAAATTTTAAGAAATTTGTTTCCGCATATGGCAAAACAGGCTGTTATATTAAATATTCATATATTACTGAGTAATGGAGAGGTGACACAGCTCCCCAGAACTCATTAGTGGAGTTCTGGCATTACACCACATATTCACATGAATTTATATTTTTGGTTACTATAAAACAATATCTAAATGGAGAAAATGTTAATTGCTGTCTCAGAAGTAGCACCTTCAGGAAATAAAAAAAGCCCAAAATGTTCCACAAACATACTGCAAAAACCACAAACTGATCAGTTCTTAGAAAAAGTGAGATGCTGTATCATATAGAAATCATCAGCTAGCTAATCATAGAGAAATGCAGTCATAGTCTCCTCCACTAATATTGCTGACATAGCTGGTACCTCTTGTATCTGTGGAGTTCACAAACTTAATAAAACCTGAGTTGAACAGGTTAATTACCACTAACGTACACAAGCCCAGTTTCAAGTTTTCAGAGGGGGAAAAAAATCTGCAATTAGTAGGCAACCAATTCCAATAACACCTAATCTTTCCTAACTGTCTAGAAATTTCAAGCTGGTATGATCTAGTTTCACTGGCACATAGTTGTAGAAAGAAAATGAAATGTCAATTACAGTACTGTTGATAGCAATACCGGATCAAACAGAAATATAGTCTACCATGAGATTCAAATGGCTTAAATTGATAACAATTACAAAGAAAACTAGATAATTTAAATCCTTTCTTTCCTGACTTCACTTTCAGACCCTGCGGCAAATGGCCAAAAAGCCATTAAACTCAAACACCAGTGGTACTCAAGCACATGAAACCACGTCTGACCAGAAAAACAGGAATTCAAAGCAAAATGAAAGCAGGACCTTTCTAGAAATATCTGTGAGGAAACCAGAGAGTCACAGCTCTGGAGAAGTTAATCACCAGTTGATCAGACAGCTACACACTTAGCTGAGTGTCTTAATACAAATTCCATTCCTGTCTGACTGTCTAAAATACACAGTCTGCAAAAGTGTCAAATGTGTGAGCTGAAATCTCCCACACCCCGAATTAGTTTTCTGACTTAAAAACTGCTCTTCTAAAACACAATATCCTTGATCAGTTTTTTCTAAACCTTCATCTGAAATCTCTACCAGGACACGTCTCACCAAATCTTCTAATAATACATTCCACAGTTTTGGCATATTAGTCTTTTACAGTAAAATTTCTTTGTGTTAAAAAAACCCTGCAAGACTGAACTAGCACATGTTGGCTTATGTGCCTGTATTAGTGGTGCGAAAAGAAGAATCAAAATAACA
>NW_009258966.1:0-31486 GCF_000687185.1 Egretta garzetta | reverse complement strand
TAGAAATATAAAGCAAATGACTGTTTGATATAAATACCTAGCCATGTTAGGAAATTCATAGTGTGTCTGTGATGAAGAAATTACATTGATATGAATAAGTATGTTGCTTTAACTATCCATTTTAAGAATGTGCCTCTAACAGCTAACTTCTGTGCTAGAGGAGATAAAGGCTCTTTTACCTCTCATTTAAACTAATGCTGATTTAACTATTTCTCCTCATCTAGGTTTGATGTTAAAACCACATTCTCCGGTAAATTCTGTCTGAAATAATTGTGACAGTTTATGATCTGATTCTTCTCCTAGAGGGACTAATGAAATGAGAGTCAGGCATCATAGGGTTTGGGGAATAAAGATGATGAACAGGCATTTCTGAACAGAGTGGAGTCACTCGTATTTTTCAACATCTATTTTATAATCCACAGGGAGAAATTATTCTAGCTTAAGTATCTAAAATTTTTGAAGCACAAGTAGTGGGGCAAAGGATTGATACACTGTGTAAGAAATTAAAATAATCATGGCCTGTGCCACACAGCAGCTATCTAGAAGACAGAAAAGCCCCTGAGCAAACTAATAAATTAGGAGGTGGCTGCTACTGGCTAGAGCACTCTCTGGCAACTAAATACTGTCAAGGATGGTCTTTAAAAGAGTTTATGAGTATTTTTTCAGTTTAATTTTCATAGGCTATCCTAACAAGAGACTAAGTATGGGATTTTTCTCAAAATACAAAATTTTGTGTTGAATTTTTTTTCCAACTAATATGTAGTCAAGACCAGAATCAGTTTTCCATTTAAGACTGCTTTTTCAGTGTTAAGTATCAAGCCAGATAAAATTTCACAGTATGACTAATTCCTATTAATTTTAGTCCAGTATTTTTAAATGGTTGCCATTAATATCTCAAAGTTGAATGAAAAAACCAAACCTGTAAATACATGTGGTTTGTTCACAAGACTCAGAGAGGCAGAGAGAAGGAAAAATCCAACTTCTCATGGAAAATATGAGCTAGAAGTTTAAAGTTTTAACAAGTTAGCAGAGCGATAAAAACAACGTGGTGGAGATTATAAAAAGTGTTACACAGAAAATACGGCAAACTGGCAAAAATGAAATAAATATACATTGAGTTGACTAACACAGAAAATACACAGATGAATATTATGACAAACACCTAAGTTTTAGAAATAGTAAAATAATTCAAATCTCTGGGATCATATATGTCAAACTAAAGCTTTTCTGAACACTACTGAAGAGGAGGGATTTGGGTTTTGAGTACTTCCTCTGAGAAATCTAGAAAGCTTAAAGCACTGCAAAATGTAAGAAGTTCTGACTGCTGAAATCTCATTTTTTTCCAAGAAAATGGAGAAATGTGAATAGTAGAACATTGATACTACTGAAAATATGAAAGAGCAAAGCCTTTTGGTTATAACATAAGGAAACACTCAGGTTTTCTGTTTCTTGTGCACAGAAGACATGATGAATAGATCTGTTAAACACTGCTGAAGAAAAGCGAACTCCATTATTAGAAATCAACGGATGCTGTTCTTATCTACTATGGTTATAAAAGATATAGGTACAGAGATAACATCAAAAACATTATTCTGGAAAATTATCACAGGCTTTTAAATAGAAAGCAGGTAGGACTAAAAATGGTATACATGTAAAAATAACACCAATAATAAAACCCTCCCAAAATGAGCCAAATTCAGTAAGATGAAAGAGAGAGGGATCGTAGTTGTAAAATCCAAGACAGATCTCACACTTCATTGTGGACAACTGCACAGCACAAACAAAATAAAGGAAATTCAAACTCTCAGCATATACTGATATTTGAATAAAAGTTTGTAGGTTTGCACAGCCTAGAAAGAAAAGCAACCTAAGCAGAGAGTCTGCTGAACAACAGTTTTCCCTTCCAAAGACTCATTACATTATGCAGCACTTCCGCACTCTTTAGCACTGCTGATATATACTAATGCAGAAACAAATAACAGTTACTGAGCTGCTATCATCAGCTTGCTTGGAATGACATTACATTTAGAGTAATAACTCTACACTGCAAGGTTTTACTACAACTCAACTTATAGTTTATCAAAACAATTAACCAGAAATCTTGAATCAGCAATTTTGACTATGTATTCTGTTGCTTAAGGCTAAAATTCGGTGTCACAAATGACTAGTGTATTTGGAAAGAGTTTTTTTCCTAACAGAACTAAGTTCTTATTCACACATATTTGTCAAAAAAAAAAAAAAAAAGAAAAAAACCCCTACAAACTAAGTAAGTTTGTTAGGGCAAAGCGAACTAAAATTATATTTTGAATTATATTCTCATTGTTGTATTTTTTGAAAATGAAAAAATCAGAGTAATATACACTAGTATGAAGTACTGTGCTACTTAGTCCTCATTCACCTCATTCATTCAAATACTTCTTGCTTTTACACTTCATATAAGAAAGTGTAGATTGAGATATTACTTTGAAAATACAGTAAAGGACACCCTCAAAAAGAAGAAAAAGAAATTCAAAACACAGGCAGATAATGCAAAGCCTCCCTTACAATGTCCACAAGTTGTATCATTTCAGACAGAGCCACAATAACCCATGCTGCCATTACATGAATACTCAATGGACAATTGCAATGAGTTTTCTTCTTAAAGATCTTGTAAAACATGTTCCTGAGTAGAGCCCATTTTCTTGCCTGCTAGCTGAGGCGAAATACCAGCTACCAATACAGTATACAGCCATTGCATTGCTGACATCAAAAGGATTGTCTATCAAGACTGAGAAAAAAAAACCTCTATAATTTTTAGCTTTTAATAAATAATAATAATAATAATAGTGGACCTTCCATTAATATTTTTTTTTAATTTATATTAAGACCTCTGTTCATACCTAGAATAGACAGATATTTGGGGTTGTTTAAAAACAGGGTAGTTAGATACATCCATTCAAGATGATCAAGGTATCATAGAATCATAGAATGTTTTGGGTTGGAAGGGACTCCTAGAGGTCATCTAGCCCAACCCCCCTACAGTGAGCAGGGACACCGCTAACTACATCAGGTTGCTCAGAGCCCCGTCCAACCTGGCCTTGAATGTTTCCAGGGATGGGACCTCCACCACCTCCCAGGGCAACCCCTTCCAGTGTTTCACCACCCTCATTTTAAATTTCTTCCTTGTATCCAGTCTAAACCTACCCTGCTTCAGTTTAAAACCATTACCCCTTGTCCTGTCACACCTGGCCCTACTAAAAAGATTGTCCCTATCTTTTCCATAGTCTTCCCTTTAAGTACTGAAAGACCGCAATCAGGTCTCCCCACAGACTTCTCTTCTCCAGGCTGAACAAGCCCAACTCTCGCAGCCTGTCCTCATAGGAGAGGTGCTCCAGCCCTCAGATCATTTTAGTAGCCCTCCTCTGGACCTGCTCCAACAGTTCCATGTCCTTCTTGTGCTGAGGGCTCCAGAGCTGGACGCAGTACTCCAGGTGAGGTCTCACCAGAGCAGAGTTATGATGATTTATATTAGTCCTATGGCTGACCATAAATGTTAACAGCCATTAGCACAGCTGTTACAATCTGTCTCCACTAGAATGTTAACATCTTGTCTATATTTTGTGTCCCTCCTTTTCCTTGTTTCTTATTCCTCCTTTTTCAATATCCTCCTCATTTATTTAATTTCCTCCAGTCTTCCTTTCTTTTACATTGTTTCATAACCTGTATTTTCCAATGGTTTTGTTCATTTTCCAGATGGCAGCTCCACCATGGTTATGGCCTAGCTCTTGAGCCATGCCATGCCATGCCATCTACATGATGCAGATCCACTTGGAACTTTTATCATCTTTCTAAATAAGGATTTTAATACATATTTTAAAAGTCACAGATGTCCACATCTCTCATTCATTATGTAACTGCACACAGAGGGCAATAATTTAGAAAAGTTTTCTAAGTGAAATTTAAATTTCTTTAAGGTATAAATTCTACTTTCAAAGATCAAAATAATTCTGGCAATCAAAAACTATGGAAAGTAATAGTCAAGAGCGTCTTTATGTTGTTCATTTGATCTCCTTCTGTCTATATATGCTGGTATTCTTTAGGGCATGAATACATACTTTTTTTTCCAAAGAGCTAAATTCCCAGGTCCAATTAGCATAAAACCTTATACCTACTAAAAATCTATACAACATATTTTATATAAAGAACTAGGATACATATTTCATAGAAGCCCCGCCAAAAAAATCAGCAATATATACCTAAACATTTTGAATTCATTTGGCTAATAGGAGAGTTTGGTTACATTTATTAAGATGGTATGGACAACCTTACAAGAAGCATTGGTAGGTCAGGCAGTTGTAAATAAAAATTTATGTTGGTTCTGTTGCCCAAGGTACAAACCTTAGTGAAAAGATGGTTAGAAGTCATGTCTGAACTTAATGTTATTAGTAGACTAGTTTCCCTCTGCATTTGCCAGGAACACAGGTTCTGCTCTCTACTCTCATACCTTTAGGTTCTACACAGTTGTTTAAATAACAGATTATTAATTATAAATTGCTGACGACAGAGCAGAGATCATATTACATACAAAAAAAATTAAACAGGATGTGTATCAGAGCTACAAGAAAACCTAAAAATAAATACCCTTCATACTCAGTTAATACAAATATCTTAGAATACAGGCAGCTTTAATAGTGGGTGTTATCACCATTAAATTTCTTGTGGGTAATGAGGAATCACAAAAATATATTAGTCAGAAATAACTATGTAGAAAGCTCATACAGAGATTCCCCAAACCACTCCTTCTTCATGTACAACAGGGACCTGATGAAACTTCAGAGTACAACACATAGCATCTTCCTGCATAAGAATTCTGAATATAATCTTGACTTCAAAGAACTTCTTAGTGAGAATGCACACAAAAAATAACTTTCTGATTCATCCTGGAAAAAAAGATAGGAATCACCCTTAAAGGGATAAAATTGTTTTGCGTAGGAATATATGGGGAAAAAGGCCCAGAGGTCAAAGAGGTACTCTGGGGTACTCCATTTCTATGAAGCAGGCTCAGGTTATGGTCTTATTGAAGTCCTACACAAAATTCCACAGCCAAAAATCCAAATTTTCTTTAGGAAGTTCCAGAATTCATAACTTAAATGCAAGGGGAAAACTGAAAAAAAAAATACAATCTTACATAGGCTTTTTCTCAAGAGAGCTAGCTGTGGGATCAGTTTACGACATACAGTGTGTGAATGGCAGCATCAAATCTATGTTTAGTTTAAGTCACAAAGCACAAGGTAAAGACCCCTGAAATCTCACAAGATATATATGTTTATGCATTGAGACAAGACCCTGTGCTGCCTTCTCCAGACTTTTTATTTTCTGGGTCATTATCTCTTGGTTTTTCATTTATGGTAACAACTATAGCTACATATATGCTTTGCATTTAAATCTGCCCCAGGCTCTGTTTTCCGTCGTTTTGAGATGTAATTACCAAGTCCATTTCTGCACAGTAGAAAGTAAAAATAGTGAGAAAAAAAGAAAAACAAGAAACAGATATGTCTGTAGTCTGGTGTTCTAAACTGTTCCTGTAATACTGTCATATTTGCTTCACGTATCTCCAAAACTTTACCTAGAAAACAATGCTTCTGCATATAAGAAATGTTGGTCTACCAATTTCTGTACAACAGCACTGTGGAACATCTGAGAACTGGGATCAGAGCTATCTTACTCAGTTGCAGTACTGAAGTTCTAGCCCAACACAGCTTCTAGGCACTGTGCTTAGAAGCTCTTTGACACAGTGAACCAATCTGCCAGACGGGTGGAGGTACATAAACATTTGGGTAATTTCACTTTTTTCACTGCACTTATTTAATGTGTATACATAGCAGAGCAACTTTCTTCACTGTCCTGTGTATCATTATCCCTTCTTTCAAGGGGATCAAAGCACATCCTCTGCTGTTTTGAGACAAAGATAGAACAATTTAATTGAAAATTATCTTTATTCATAACTGCTACATTTAACATATAATCAATTAAATATTTTTCTCTTTGTTCAGCAGTATCCTGCAGCAACTCTTAAGTAATAAACAAAACCTGTCTTCTTTTACTCGGACTGTTTTCTTCATTTAGTATTTTGTATTGCTTCTTTTTTTTTTCTTTCCTTGACAATCCTTTTGTGACTTCCATTGTGAATAAGATTTACCATCCTAGAGTCTGGCAATTATCTATGCTTTAACAGTGTGTGCAGTATCTGTCAGCCCTTGTGAGGTTCAATTCTCAGCAATATTTTGTTCTCAGTTTGAATATATATTTGCATTATATTACGCAAGGTGGAGTACTAAATCAAAATTATGTTCCCAGTCTATAAAAAATGTACTACAGAAAATCTGTAAAATACAAAATGAAACAGCAAGTTATACCTCTGTGTGTGATTAGCTTTGTTCTCCAAAATGCCTTAAAAACATGCACTGACAAATACATTTAGTCAGAAAACTTATACCTAATCCCAAAGCCGGTAAAACAAGGAATCATCTTTCCACTGGTTTCAAGGCTACTGAATCCAAAATTCTTATGATGGCAGTCCCTGAGAATAAAAGGAATGTCAAAAAAAAAAAAAAAAAAAGAATACATATGACAGTGTCTATTTATAGCTAACATATGCTGTGAAATAAGACACACCACTCCAAACCATAAGGCGCTAGCACTCGTTTCTGTGTACAGCATCTGACCACTACATTTCCTAGGCTAGTTCTGCTTTTAATAAAACAGCAAATAATGAAGGAACCCTGTCTGACCAAAACACACACACTCTGTTTCTCTGCTTTCTCTCTAATGACAAAGGGATGCACACAAAGAAATTCACGTCAGACTAATGAGAAAATGTTAATTGTCTTTGCTTCAGATTTTCTGCCACAATCTTTGTAGTTATTTAAAAATACATTAAATGTGGTAATTTCTTGTGTCCATCAAATCATAATTCACTGCATGTTACAAAAAATAACCTAAGTTTAGTTAACTTCAGCATTAAATCTTGTAGCAGAACTCAAATTTCTCTGTAGTCAGTGAGATGGGCAACTTCATAAGAAAAATATCTACATGCACCACACCAAATCATACAGCCTTTAGCAGCAGAAAGGGTACACTAGAAGACACAATCTTATTAGAATAACATAGGCTAAAGAACTGATAAAGCACTGCATTTCATGATGAGGTCACTTAACATTTCTGTCTCAAATGCTTTATTTTAAACCTGTTAGTGTATGGTCTAAACTAAACTATACCAGACCATCCATCTTCCTGATGTGTTTTCCTACTAACCTGGTTTTTAAAATTTCTGGGTGCCAATTTAAAATGTGTTTTATTTATTATCATCTATGAAAGCACAAAGTGCATTCCTACTCAAGGAAGCACAACTATTGAAGAGAGGAAAAGTAATACTGCCACAAGAAGTTATTTCATAAAACAGCAAGTTACTTTTGTTGCATGAGTACCCAGAGATTTGTACGTGCCAGAGACCACAAGGTTGACAAAAACACAGAAGTCAAAGCAGACCTTCATTTTCTGGGGAAGCAGACACACTAACTGTATGCCAGCATGAGCAGCTGCAGATCTTCTGCGTTCTATGAGCAGCATTTATGGCATTCCCGTAAGACAAAAGATGATTCTGCACAAGTATAGTTCTTTTAAAGTGACAGCAACTTGTAAGCATGTATGCTGGTATATCTAGGCTGAGAAAAAGCTGTTTCACTCTAGTAAATGTAAAATTTTCAATTAGCACAAGTTCTTCCAGATTCAGAGTTATAACAATGTCATATTACTCAGTATACAGATTTTAACAAAACAAAGTAAGCCTCATTATCAATAATAATACAGCTATAAAACCTGATGCTGTAACCGGTATAGTTCAAGTTTATTTTGGGAACAATCTCTTATCTGAATTGTATTCCCCTTCTTCTGCTTTATATTGATATAAATAGTGTAATACCTTTGTATAACACTTTATTTACCAAATATTTAGTTTACAGCAGTTTTAAAAGCATTTTTTCACCTTTTGCAATGATGACTTGTAAGAGTGAAAAGAGGTCAGAAGAATGTGAAAGTTAAAATTTACTACCACTTTTTTGTTATCATTCCCAAGCATTTCTCAATGCTGCCTTTTTCTCTTGTTTTATTATACTGTTTAATGTAACAAGATAAAAATAATAATTTTCTTTCTGCCCATACCTAACTGCAAGTCTGGTGTTGAGTTTTGGACATTGAGGAAATGAGATTGAAACTATGGTCATTTTTAGACCAGTTATGCTGTTGGCCAGCCACACACACATAGGAATGATCTGCCTCTCTCTCTCCACGTCTCACATCACTCCATTGTAAATTAACAGAAAATTTTTTATTTATAAACTATAGATATAAATCCATATTAGTTAACCTGAGGGAAAGGAAAGATGAAACAATCAAGGATTTCTACTCAAAAAAAGATAAATTGGGGTTTGTAGACTGTGGTTGTGTCAAAGCTCTTAGCCCTTTCCAGGGACAGAAGCAGAGTGCTGGATCAGAAGCTTTCATTTCATCTGGTCATAGACACTGGTGATATAGACCAGCATATCAGTGTATACAAAATCAGAATACATTAAAAAAACCACAAGAGAAACACACTAAAACTAAGATATACTAGTAAACAGATTTCAAAATATGAAATGCAAAGCCCACATAAAATCTCTTGCACACAGAGTCACCTCCCACCTCTGAGGTAGTAGGATTATCCACAACTGAAAGAGAAGGCAGGAGATTAGGCAGCCATGCATGAGGCAACCTGAGCATTAACTGCAATGAGGACACATGAACAGCCCATGGCAATGCACACAAAAACACAGGAAAGATTAAGAGAAAAGAGAAACATTTTTATCACCAGAAGTACATTTTTACTTCTAATGAAACTTACAGACAGTTTCTGTATTGGACTTACATGAAGCACTTCTTTACATTTCCTTAATGAAGAAGGATCATCTTCTCAATCAGAATTTTGTCTGTGCTTCTCTTGAATACTTGTTTCTAATGTATTTTAATAGCTTTTTAGATTTAACATGCAATAAGATTAAGGAAGAAAAAAAAAATTCCCTTTCCCATTATAGTTTCCTTTGCCAGTTAACTACTGAAAATATAGCTAAGCAACTTTTTTCATCCATAAAAACATAGCCTGTGCTTGTGTCTTTATTTATGGAGTCCACAATGGTCAACAGTTTTTATTTCAGATCAATAATAACAGTGGTTAGGAGAGAATACTGGAGTAATGTACACTGTATGCTAGTTAGTGATATTTAAATTTTTCCAGTCAGCAAAAGACTAGATGGAAGAAAAGTGGTTCATTCTGTCTTCACCTTCACTATCTCTTGGCCACTCTGCCTACACTGGTGATGGAGGTTTTGGCTTTGATTGACTTCTTAAGACAGAATTCCACAGAGATTCTGTTCATTATCTTTCCTCTTGTAGTTGCATCTCCATCCTAAGCACCACAGTCCTGTTCTGCCCTGCACTTTGCTGACAATTTAGAGGAATACAAACAGCCTAGGAAAGGATAGAAACACACATACTAGCTTATTCAACTATCTGGTCTGAAGAGCCAGTATCAGTAATACCATCTAGGGTCAGGAGCAGAATACAGGGAAGCACGTGGATGACCAGTTGTAGAACATGCAGAGCCACATATGAGACTGATATCGTAGATAAGAAACTCGTCATTCTTTGACAATTCAGAGGTTTAGAATCACAGTACCTTTGTCACCTGATGTGATTCATCATCCTCTCACTTATTAACAGGGAAGTAAAAGTCTCCGATAACACCAACCAGTTATTCTTACCTTCCCAGCAATACAGTTCCGATATGCAAAACCTTCTAGCTAGAATTTCACAGGATGATTCTTCACCTTCACCTCGTTTTTACCTTCCAGGACTACTATGAAGTGACTCCAGATCAGCTGGAGGTGGGGGTCACATCTTGCATCTCCATCACCTCTGCTGCTTGTCTAGGAAATTCGGTTATAGAGGAGAAATGCATTCTGAAAGAAGAGAGAAAGAGGCCTGCCCTCTCTGGCAGGACTATAGCTAGCCTAAATCAGTCACCTGATGTTTCCTTCAGTTCAGTGTTCCTTCAAAATACAAATTCAATTGAAAGAACAGTGGTGGCTGCCCTCTCCAAGGCCTTATAGACAAGGTCTGTTAAGACTTTATTTTCAATATGTAAAAAAATATGGAACAGCATGGCAGTGAGCTGACCAAAACAAATTTCTGTACACTATCATGTTTTTCTTTCGTAAGTACTCTGAGATTTTCTTTAGTTTGTTTTTTTGTTGTTGGTTTTTATTTTTTTTTAAATAGTGCTCCGAGGTTTAACCATAATTTTTTTTAATTACCATTACTGGTTGCACTCATCACACTGGAAAAGATGAAAGGTCTTTGCTATGGCTGTCTTTAGAGATAAAGTGACCACAAGCAATGATGATTCTATATCTGTGCAGGCATTTAGTAATTCTTTTCTCGTCACACTTTCAAACGTCTGTATATATTTTAGTATTCTATTGAAAGAATGATTTTCAGACAGAAAAAAACTGTAGTTAGATATGACATCATTACAGTTCCTCTTGAAAGAACATCTCTGTAATTGAAACAACTGGTTTGCAAAGCTATAATATACAGAAACAACAAAAGACATTGCAGTCATCTGGGAAATGTAGTTAATTACCCGACCATATTCATTTAAAACCAAACATGATAGAATGTGACAGTCAATAAAAGCAATTAAAACTTAAAAATTTGGAGCCTGAAGCCCTTTATGTTATACAATATAAAACATTAAAAAGTTATTGTATCAGTACATACTTGAATAGTATTTAGAGAATTAAAAACTGTTTCTCTTCAATAAACACTGAATTATATATTTATAGAGGAAAATAATACTTATGCTTAAATGCGCAGAAACAATCTTCTGAGCAGAACTGCAAGTTATATACTTTCCTGGTCTAGATTTAATGTTCTGATTTGCATTCAAATGAACTGTACTTTCATGATTCTAAATGGTGTTGTATTAACGGTAATGGCAATGGTTGTTGATAAGAAGTTGTTAATCTATTTATGTCTGCACTGTGCTGCTGCTTCTGTTTCATCTTTCAAAAGCTCAGGTTTGTATGTATTTCATATAATGAGGGAAAGTATAACAAATAAATAAATAAATAGCAGTTCAGCATCAATAATAGCAAATGGAGTTACTACCAAAAAAATAACAAGCAGCTATCATCTTTTCTCCTATAACACAATTAATAAGACTGAAAATAGGAGAAATAATGTTGTTGCGTATTAGTTTTCCAGTTGTGGTGAGCTGACCTTGGCTGGATGGCAGGTGCCACCAAGCGGCTCTATCACTCCCCTCCAGCAGGAAAGGTGGGGAGAAGATGAGATGGAAAAGAAAAAAACCACTCCTGCTTCAAAATAAAGTCAGTCTAATAAAAACAAAAGCAAAGGCCGCATTTGCTCTGGAAGACAAACATCATAAAAATATTCCTCTTCCTTTCTCTTAGCTTTTATATTTGAGCTGACATCATACGATATAGAATATCCCTTTGGTCAGTTTGGGTCAGCTGTCCTGCCTGTACCCGCCCCCAAGACCTTGCCCAACCCCAGCCCTCTGGTGGTGGTGGGAACGTTGGAGAGACAGCCTTTGTGCTGTGTGAACAGTACTCAGCAGTAGCCAAAATACTGGTGTGTTATCAACACGTTTCTAGCTACCAACAGAAAAAATGGTACTATGAGTGCTGCTATGGGCAAAATTAATTCCATCTCAGCCCAGCCCAATATATCAATATTCAGAATTTGGTTTTGATATGGATTGAAATAAAATAATATTTTTATGAAGTATGTCACCACAACAGAATTATAAGAAAATGGCCATTTGGGGATCAAAAACTAAGATTTGGAGAGATTGAGAAGATAGGTTAAGGACATTTTTTCCATCTAGCTGGCTGACTCTGGCAAATTAAAGAACTTGGCCCAAGTACACCATCCCCCCAGGCTGCTAAAAAGTGTCTTAGCTCCCACTCTGGAGAGCATGTTTTCACTCCACATTTTACAGAATGAGGAAATTCTGACCAATTGGCAATACTATTATTCCATTCTAACTATTCAAGTGAAGTTGCTCTTTAACCAGATTCATCTATATCAGAGATTTTTTCCTCACAGAGTTTTTCTCTATTTTGAATTCTCCCTGTATGCAATATTCTTTCACCAGTCTATTTATTTCTTCCTCTAACCAATCATACAGTATAAACACAAGAATTTGAGATCTTCACCCTCAATAATCCATAGGTTGTTGCATGCATCCCCTACTGAAAGAATTACATTTTAAAGCTGGACTACAATTTAAATTTAAATCCTCACAGTTAGCAGATCCTTAATCTTCTAAATGCTACTGTAATATTTTTTAGCCTCTTCTACTTAATAGAGTTTGAGTATGTGTAATCTCCTAGTGCAGGGTGGGGCAGGAGGGGGAGGAAGGAGGAAGAATCTGTAAGCACCAGAACCACTGAAATCTGCTTTCCAACAGATTTGTTTTGTGGATAATGGTCTTTTCTGAATTATAAGACTGTAGTATAAACTCATTACATCCCAGAAAATTGCAAGAGATGTTTTGCATGAAATAATACTGAAGAGTTTATGATTCATTAAGTCCTAGATTATCTAAGCAGAAGAAAACGCGAATTTCGATGCCCGAGAAGGCAAGAGCTCCATTTTCAGCTTTTTCTGTCATGTTTATAATACTATTCTGTGTGTCTGTATCCATTGATGTCTTTTAGTGAAAAGTAAATTAATGAGAATTTAATTTACTTTGATGCATATCAGGTTGAAATGGGCCAGTTTTCCTCAAAAGTTAGCTCCGGGACACGGGCGGATTAGCGAAGTGATTCCATAGCTTGGTTCCTATAGGAATAAATAGGATGAAGATGTATTTTCTAGCCTCTATGTAGCTTTTGTTTGCGAGTTTTTTTATGAGTGGCTCTTCACAGTGTCAAAAATGTCTCCTGTTCTTTTTTTTTCTAATTGTGTTTTTATACGTTTGGACAATCCTAATTTTAATTTCCACTTTTTCTTGTCATGATTACAACTTTTGCGCCTGGTTTTCTTTTATTATTCTTTTTATTACTGTAAAGAAGGAAAGTTCCCTTGTGGATAAAAGGCATTCTACCAGGAAAATACCCCTAATATTGCAGAGGAAAAAAATCTTCAAAGCTATTACAGAAATGAAAATCAATTTCTCTAAGTGTTACAAGAACAGGAGCTAAAACAGAGTCTCTGCAGGAGCAAGACACTACTGATTCAACTTTATTTCAAGTTGTAGTAAAAACCAGATGGTTTAACTGAAGTGTCTGTGATGCTTATGCATGGAATGAATCAGTGCAGACAGGGTAAATTTAAATGTTGGCCTGCAGAGAAGTCAGAATATGGTAGGTGACAGCCATATTGAAAAGGTGAAATAAATTCTTTAATGTGTTAACAATAGTAGGACAATACAATAGAGATTAAAAATGTCCCTTATATGAACCATATATGAACTATGAAATTCAAAAAGTCTGAGCTGCACACTGATGCAATTTTTGTCCAGGAATAAAAATCTATATTGAAGTGAAGTTTGTTCAGATTTTCTAGAGGCTTGGGTTTTTGTTTCATTGTTTTTTTTAAACCAATAGTTCATTTGCCCTGTGTACTCCAGGTTGCATTTTTCAGGCAGGGCCTGAAGCAGGTTTAATATAGAGAATCACCTAGATCTTTGGATGGTAAGTATTATGACCTAATATTGACACTCTTAGTATCTTTAGCCTCAATGAACTGGTCATGTAATAGAACATTTATTGGTATTTTTTATGATGAAAACCAAAAGTCTATTTCTTATATGAATGTATTTACATGTTGCAAATTTCCAGAGAAATTCATCTTCAAACTAAGTATTTTCAACACTTCCTCCAGAAGCGTGTTGACAATGTCAGGACAAGAAACAGACTTTCTTATTATGAGGCAAAGAACTGTTAATTTTTTCTCTCATTCAGGATTCCAGCTATATCACTGAATGATAAAAGCCATACAGTGGCAATGTTATACACTTTGCTATGTGTAAGTGACTGTGTGGGAGCATAACTGTCTGTCAAAGACAGAAGTGTCCCATAAATATTCTGAAAATATATTTGTAAAAAAAACTACCCTCTTTGCTTTACGGTGGTTAAATAAAAATGCTACAATATTATTGTTTGAAATATCTAAAAAAGAGTCCATCATGATATAATTGAACATCAGTGATTTTAAGTAATGCAAAATGACTATACAACTTCACTTTACCCTACTGAAGTAGGTTAGTATGCCCAGAATTCAACATTAATATTATTTTCTTCTAAATGTGATGATAGTGATACCTCATTTCAGTTTTCTGTTGCTTTTCCAGACAATAGGAAATACTTTTTTTAACTATAAAGATATTTTAAATTTCAAATCTATTCAGAAAAGAGCTTAAAGAAATTAAAATAGACAATAAATAATATGGAGATTGCTTTTACTTATAATTTATTCATTAGGTTGCAAGTGGCTGGTGTATAAAGAGATATTACTGAAAAGCATAGCAATGAGGCATCTCAGTCATTCTCAGTTAATCTCCCCCTTTCCTTTAGATACAACCTTCTCCCTTACACAAGCAATATGGAGGAAAGGTAGTGGTATAATTATTTCTCTGCTGCAGAACAACCTCACATTTAGAAAATTTTCCTGATGAGACAGTTAGATCTCCTTTACATGAAGATGTAAGATAGTGAAGTAATGTAACGTAGCTCTGTCTCTGAATGCCAAGAGCACTGTCTATGCATGAGTGAGAGCAAACATTTACTGAGACCTACAGGAACAAAAAGATCCCAGTTTGTGAATTATGAAATAATTTCTGAAAGTAGACACAAATGGAAAAAACTGGTGTCTTTAAGTCACTGCCAAAGTCTCTGAATTCATGTGAAAAAATAGTGTCTCTTCTGAAGACTTCAGGAATTTTTTATTGGGACATAGTGCAATTCATACATGAAGTGCTGTATGTATAGTGATGTTTCTCTCTCTACTTGTCCAGAAGCTTGTGAAATGGCCATGGGTACTCATTATTCATTAAAAATACAACTAATTAGCACAAATGACAATAACTAAAATATTTTTCATTAAGTATTTCATGCTCTCTACCAGAGGTATATAACAGGAAAAATGTATTTTTAAGTTACAAGCCAAAAGTTTCTCAGCTTCTGGGAGCAACATTATAAACAGTTTAAATCAAGACATTTTTCCCCCTTTCCTGCACTCAAACTCTTAAGAAAGAAGGGCTCAGTGAAGATCAGAACTGCAGCAGAATTTCTGGTCAGTTAATCTCATTTTCAGCCCACAACAGACTGGTGTTTCCAGTCCTGAGATGGGGATTTGAGAAGGGCGGAACTACTGACAGAACTTAAGCCTAAAGAAAACACTCAGATACCAGCTTTAATTTTACCTCTGGGAGTTTTTAAAACAGTATTGTTTGTCACTGCATACAGTTTATTCACATAAAAAAGAAGGTATACAGGATTTATAGGCTGTGGGTTCAGCTCTCGGAGTTCATTTCTGTTCAGCTAAGTTCACCCAGTAAACTTTGCCTTACTACTTGATACGGTATCGGAGCTTCCTCAGTGTAATAGCCTTCAGCATATTTTTTCACCAGTTCTCCTTTTGGGGAATTGTAAATTATAGTAATGAATGTCCAAATGAGGCACACTTACACACATTCCACTATTAAGAGGCGCAAAACAACATAAGCCAGCACAGTCGAGTTTGTTCTTTTTAAGATTGGGCAGCCAATATGTCATGTTTTGACAAGCAGAAATGGTTTTGTAATAGGATAACAATCACGAGCATCACTGGAATTCAGTGTTGTTTTGCTTTTCATTTTGTGATAGCTTACTGAGCAGCTGAATGACAACAGATTGTCATGAGAGAGAGTTAATTGCATATTATTGAAAAGTAGATGGCTGATATGAAAAAGAAATGTGTCAAAGAACTCTTGTGGCTTAGTAGTGATCCAGATTAGGTGGATCAAGGGAAAAATTGTTTTGTAGTCAATGAAATAAGTTCAAACACTGAGTAGATGAAATACTAGAATAAAAGTAGTTTAGTCCAGTTTGCACTGTGAAGACATTCTGAGCAACATACTGTAGCAGAGCTACAAAAAATACGAATATTTATACAGTATACAATATAATCAAAGGTACTATTTTTAAAAAAAAAAAAACCCAGCATATAGTTTTCAGCTACGCCAGTGAGCTGCATGTATATACCCAGCAGTTTCTTCAGCATTCAGCCACCTCATACATCTAGAAATTTGTCACTGCCCACCTGAGCACATGCATCTACTTCACAATAGTTATATTTACACAAGTTCTAAAAACCTAAGTGGAGCACATCATTCAATAGCCACAATAGAATACCACTGTTCTATGAACTTCTTGTATAATGGTCATTCTTTAATTTATGTAATGAAAACCAGATTGGGAACCTAAATTAGTTGACCCAAGTAACAGTTTTATCCAAGTAACTCCAAAAAATTGGAGGTGCCTGATGTCCCCAGTTGGGGTCTTCCCCTGTCTGTCCGTACAACTTAGAATCATAGAAGTGTTTAGGTTGGAAAAGACCTTTAAGATCATCAAGTCCAACCATTAAACTAACACTGCCATCCCACCACTGAACCATGTCCCTAAGCACCTCATCTACACCTTTTAAATACCTCCAGGGATGGGGACTTGACCAGGGGGAAGGTAGGTTTGGACCACTCCAGCAAAGTTGCATCCCATCACCGCCACTGGGACTTTCTAGACTAGACATTGATCATGGAATACTAAAAGCAAAAATTCTTAAACTGCAGCACACCAGAAAAACATACTAGGGGAAAAGGGTTTCTCATCTTATTCTTCTGGTCTTAAAAGTGTGTTCTCCTCTCTATCCCTGGAGAAGTTTATTGAACTGGAAGGGTCTTTGCTTTAACACAACACAGACAGTCTTATGCTCTTAGACACCTCAAGAGCTAAATGCAACTCTCTAGACTGCCAATATCTCTGGATATCCAACTTTCTATCAGTTCCAGTGGATAAGGAAATCACCCCGTGTGGGAAGATAGTATTGGGCCCTCTGAGTTAGCACTGTGTTCAGGTATAGCTACATTTACCATAGGGTTCGCTGCAAAACATTAATGCAATGCTGGTGGTATAAAGGTACTCTGATGCTGGCTAATAAAGTTGCTTAATTTATTTTAACTGAAGTCCTATGCATGAAGATGGTTTTAAAAGCAAATCAAACAACAACAATATTAAATAAGATTTTTAAAATTATTAAATATATTACTTATTTGTAGATGAATTCTGTTTATGGATAGAAGACAATTCAATATACTTATCTACACATCAAAGAGGAAAAATTAAAGTAGTTATGCAAGTAAGAAAACTGGGAAATCAAAGAAACATCTGAAGTTCAACTTTGCAAAGAGTAAATCCCTGAAGTAGGCACAAATGAAGGAAGCAAGAAATAAATTCCCTTTCTGCAAAGCTAAGGTCCTTGGGTCGAGGAACTAGTTTCATAAATGTCTATCAAGCACCAGTCATATCTACAGTAAAACTAAATAAACCATTTAACCCTAGAGGATACACTAGTTTGGAGAAGACAATTCCCTTATCTTTCTTCAAGATCAGACAGCTGTGCAACAGGAGAGCTTCCAATGGGCTGCTGTATTACCTGCAAGATTATTTTTTATTAATTAAAAACAAATGTTCTCAGTGTATAAAAATATTCCATCGCTTTAAAAAAAAAATTACAGTCTAGTAGGGTACCACTAAGTTTGATCATAAAGGAAAAGGAAGGGATTTTAGAGGTCTTCTTTTTCCTTTCTATTTCACTTATTTTTCAACATTTTTAGGTAATTTCACAGAAAAGAGTGAATAAAATTCAGAGCTCTGTGAATGCTATAATTTTATATAAGTAGTTTCATTGTAAGTCTGTCAGCCTCCTTCATATTCACAAATTTGGGATATACGAAGTAGAGTAGTTTTTTCAGAAATTCCTAAGTGACTTTGGATCTCAAATCTCATTTTCAAGAGTTACTTTGTACTTCTAAACCTCTGCCTCACCGAAAATCTCCTTGTACTTGGATGCTAAGTAAACACAAACAAATCACTTTAATAGATCACATCTGTTTCTTCATCTGGAAGAGATTTTCAGTAGTCCACCACATCCTGCCAGCTCAGACTAGGAAAAGCTGAAGTTTTGCCTGTATGCATCTTCTGTCCAGATATGCCCCAAATAATACCTGAGATAAGTGATTTTGAAGCCACTAAGCTTGAATGTTGAATAGGTTCCATTGAAGTCCATTTGTTAACTGTGTTGTTTATTGTGGATAATGGTAAAACTGTTTCTTTAGGCAGAGAAGAGGTACAAAAAAATTTTTCATGTTTTAAGAGAAGAGTCAGAAAACAAAATAAGTTTAAGGTATTAAAAAATCAACTAGACAATTCCCCAAGTATCTTGATTCACACAGAATCATTGTTGAAGTACACTCAGTGTTGAGCAGATGGGTGAGACTGGATGACCTTCTGAGGTCCCTTCCAACTCCAATTATTTTGTGTTTCTAAGACTCAGTTAAAAAAAATACAACGCTGGCTTGAAGGAGGAAAACACAAAGCAGAACGTTCTGTGTGTATCACTTCACTTGCATGATTTCAGAGGAAAGTTGGCTAAAAATGGGTCTTTTGAATTTGTATTACTTTTAAATGTTGTTACAGTTCCAGCTTTCTTACTGAAATATTTTTCATTAAGGCAACAAGTTTACTTGTTCAATAAAAGTATTTCAGTTGGCTGAGGGAGAAGTATAGGTATTCAAGTACTATAATTTTCTAATAAATTATAATTAATATTAATTCTATATTGGACACACTATGGAGATAGAAAATTATTTATAGTAAGAAATTGTTTTAATAGCATAAAATTTACCTTCAAGACATTTCTTCTACTACTTTTCTAAACAACCCGCTCTTTTGAAGAAGTCATACACAAGCTTTCCAAGCAAAGTATAGTTCTTCTTAATAACTATTCTGATATACATTCTTATTTCCTAAAGCAACACATAAAAACCACACTGTTGAACTACTTGTGAATAGATTCAGGCTTGTCCAATGTAAAGCAGAATAAAATTGGTACTCAAAATGGGGGGAAAAAATATCAGATGAACAAGTATGCATTTCAAAATTTTTCCTCCAAGACCCTCATTGAAATTAATTTATTCGATTAAAAATAGAGAAAATAATAAAAGAGAAAAATTATTTTTTTAACTTTATTTCAGTAGTGTTCTGAATGAATTGTACAGAATGCTTGGTAAACAATGGGTTAACTCTGGAACATACAACATGTACCATAAAAAGGTACTAAAACCAGTCCTTCTAATTCTGGAGGAATTTCATGGCTGAGACAGGCTTTTATTATTATTATTATTCCTCCCACTTGAGACCACCAATGGTAGTAAAAAATCCTGAAACCTCATCTTCTAACTGTAATCAATTCATTCAAGCATACCAAAGCATGCTCCCGACACCAGTTTTACCAACACACCTAAAGTGACCCTTGTCCATGTTCCTGTCATGTAATGTTTCTAGGATAGAGCTGAAAATAGGAAAAGTGTCAGCAATTGGCCTCTAGAATGACATACTTCCTTCATTCACATTAATCCATTTCTAATATGTAGGAGTATGATCCAGGTGGCAATTTTCACAAGTAATTTAGAATCTGTGATCATAATATTATCTCATGTTTTTCACCTCAATATTCCAGCAAGTTTTGAAAAAAAAAAAAAAATCATCTTCTGGAGGTATAGATACATCACAATTAAGCATTTTTATAGTCTGCATGAAGGCAAGGCGTCCTATCTCCCAGGTTTTTACCCTAAGCAGAAGTTCACACATCAGCCCAGAATTTTTTGTCTGCTCGGAGTATTCCTCATCCAAATTGCCCTGACACCTAACCTGGGTGGTACTGTATGTAACTAAACCTAAAAAGGATGAAAAGATGACATTTTTTGTTAGAAAATAAGTCACAGAAATGTCCAATCATCAAACTGTGCCCTCCAGAAATCTTAGATTGATAACCATACCAGAACCGTGTAACAGTGCTTGTTTATTGGTATCCCATAGATACCCTGGATTTAGGATATTTTTCCAATATTTCCAATTTTCCAATAATAATGATTGAAAAAGGGCACCCAAATCATCTGCATTCAAGAATTATAAGAATTAAATTATTTATACCAGCTTTGAAGAATATTTCTCTCTTCATTCATGTCTCATTCTCTGACAAACCAAATGGGAGAGGTGTTAGAAAAAAGTCATTCTGATGTGCTTAATAACCATGTAGCTTGAAATGATATAAGGCTGCAACTAACCACAAAACAATTTTTCTAATGTTAAATATTATAACTTTACAGAAGAAGAAGTCATACTCCTTCTTCCAACAATATTATTTGATTATTGCCCATATAATGCAGAAACTGATTCCAAAGCCATTTGATAAATTTTAGCTTTAACTGGGCAAATTGTTCTCCGTGTAAAATTCTACTAATATGACACTGCCTGAATCATGAACTTCAAAAAAAAAAAAACCAAAAACACAGATCTTGATTTAAATACTCAAAACAAGTTTGGGGTGTTTATTAGGAGAGTCACGTGGAACCTTTTGCAAATTCCCAGTGCCAGGTCTGGTCAGCAGCCCCCAGAAAGCTTTCAGTAATGATCAGAACACCAGTGCTGATCTTGCTCAAGCCTCCTTTCATCCTTTTGTTGTCAGATTTCTTTTTTTAATCACAGATTAAAGAGGAAGGGGAGAGGGCATCATGGTTCTTCTTTTTTAACACAGCCCAAAGACATTTATTTGCCAGATTTGTATTCCATTTCGGCCATCCCAGTTCACAGTTTTAATCAGATCAGACTTCTGCATTCTGAATGCCTCCATGAATATTACCACAGGGTATAATACTTAGCATCTTTTCAGCTTCATGGCCATGGTTCTTCTGTAAAAGCTCATCTAAATGCTTTGTTTGTATCATACTTACGCTAGAAGCACTTGGATTTATTGTTCCTTAACATGATTTAAATAATGCATTTAGCTAACCTGCCTCTTTTCTAAGAATTTAACGGGTGACCCGAAAGTAATTTGCCTAAAATAACCTTTGAAAGCACAATACTCATTTATGGATACAATGTACAGTAATTTCCTCAATAAACTCTGTTGTTTACTCACTAAAGTTAATAGTAGGCATCTGACAGGTCTGATTTACAGACAGCAAGAGTAAATGCAGGTCATATTATATTATTATGAGCTGCCACAGCAGCTGCATAAACAATCACCGCAACCAACAACAGATTAAAAATACAGATTCCCCTTTCTAAGCCCCAGTAAAGTTCATTCTAGAGACAACAAATCCATGGGGTCTGTGGAAGAGCAAGATGGGTTTTATGCGTAGACAAACCGCCACATGGTACAGTTTACAAGTGAAGAACAAAGGCCATAAGAGCTTCTGAGAAGGAAATCCCACAGCTTTTTTTTGGTTAGGGAACAGTAACCACACTGATCATTCCTCAGCAGACACTTTCTACCATTCATTGCTTCTTATTCTCCCTATATTTAGTTAAGGGAAATAAGGTATCTTACATATGTGTGATATTGAGCATTAAGACACTAGTGTGTCAGATGCTGTCTAGTACTGAGTTTGTACTTCACATGCATGTTGAACCACAAATTGCCAAAGTTCACAAGAATGTGTTAATTTTTGGAATATATCCTCTCCTGTTCACCTTTATGTAGCTTTTACATATTAACATTTATCAAGTTTTCCCAGCTTGTCTTCCTTGTTTAAAAGGTCTTCATATAATTGCTTTGATATTGTAACATATACTCCCCTATATGCCAGATCAGATGTGTACAGCTCTTTCTTGTCCACAGTTATGATCCCCTTCAAGCCTGTCCTCTTATTGTGAATTTAGAATTAATTCATTTGATCAACCTGTAAATTTTGTATTCCTGATTTCCTCTCCTGTATTTTTCTTAGAATTTAAAATCACTCAACTTGGGTGTTCTAGAAACCCAAAAGAATGGACTTCCACACTGAACAAATAACAATAAAAGCCTTAAAATTATTTTAAGTAAGATATACTAGTCAAGCTTACTGGAAAACCTAAACTCTTCTGTTTTGTTTGTATAATGTATGGAACAGTTTAAAAATATCATCACATAACTCCACTTCCTTATGATGTGCTCAGTTTGTGGCAGGTAGTGCCATTCACTTATAGATTTTATTTTTGTTTTGTTCATTGTGTGGTCAAACCTTTTATTAACAACTCATTTATCTTAAATTAAAAAACTTGCACAGCTCCCGCAAGCCAGCTGTAAGCTAATGTGTGACAAGCTGAATGCAGCATTCTGAAGTGGGAAGTCAATAATAATGCTGCAAAATACTGCTGCATCCAGTTGCTAATTGTTTCCTGATCACTTTGAAAGCTGCAAGATATAAGATAATAGAGCCTACACAGTTGGTTATTTTCTAGATTTATTACTCGTTCCTTTTGATCAATGAGCTTTTAGACTTTCTGAGAGTTGTCTTTTTCTCTGTGAAAATTGTTGTTCTGAATTCTGTTGTTCCAATTACTGTATTAAATATATATGGAAATAAACACATCTTATATATGGTCCTGCCTACACTGGAGAAATTTCCATAATGGCAACTGCGATGTTTCTGTAAACGGAAGTAAAAACACATTCCTGAAAATGCATAAAATTACTTACCAGGAAAAGATTACTGTTCAACTGCAATGTGCTGGATCCAATTTTATGCATTTTGGTTTTGTGAAGATGATTACCCTGCATAATCAATGGAGTAAGAGAGCAAACGGCATCCATGTAATTAGGGGGATTTGATTTTCTCAGCTGCCCTGCTGCAAATTCTGGAATGTAGACAGGTCCTTCCCTAGATATTGCATAGCTTTTCATTTGGTTCTGCTGGAGTACAGTTCTTACTAATTCTTACTTACTGATACTAATGACCAATTCAATATTTAACTAAGTTCTGTTATTGCTTGCAGTACTCCACAGAACAATTACTAATGAAAGTTTCCAAAATTAACACTACAAACCCACATATAAAGGGACATTTTCACAAAATATTACATAGAAGATCCATTGGTTAATTACTGTGACTCACCAAGCTGCTGAAGACAATATAGGATATGTTAACAGCATTTATCATTCAAGTGAAGTGCAGAGGGTCATGGTAAACAATGCACTGAGCACTATGTGGCAAAAATCTGGGTGGCAATGATTCAATATTTACCTGTTGTGCACCCCTGTTCTGTCTATGAGCACATTCGAGAATCCTTCTCTCAGATGCTTCTAGAGTTCCCAGCTTTCCCAAATTCTCCTGTTTTAATAAAACAGGAGGGAATAGTTGCAGATCTCACTCAAATAATCTGTTTTGTCAGTATGACAGTTCTTTCTCTGAGTTTGCACTAGGACAGAATACTGTTGTTCTCATTTATTAACTTTGACTGTTTCAGTATTTAACATTCATCCACAAATTTAACAGTGTAAAGGTGCCTATTTAGGTGCATAAATATTGATGAATTCAGAAAATGTAAATTTTCCTTGGTCCACAATATTATTAAAGCAGCTGTCTAGCCATAAAGAAACTGAATTTCAAGTACTGGCCTTCTTTTTCTTCTTAAAGGAGATATACTCAGTACATTAAGCCAACTTTCTTTATTTGTAAATGGCTTTGTACACAAAGACTACTTATCCCTCTGGCAGACGGATGTTGAATCGTCCCCAATTTGGAATTTAATTTTAGTACACTAAACATTCAAATTAACATTTAGCCTCTTTCTCATTTTGCAACTTTTACTTAGCATTGACTATTTTGCATAAATTATTTTTAACCTAGTAATAATTGGAATCTCCAGGGATACTTATGTTATGCACCACACTCTGCAATGTTTTCTTAGTTTCTTGGTATGGACATCTGTCTGCCTTTCACAATGTATTTTTTATTCTCAACCAATGCAGAAATTTAAACGACATTTTAAAATAAACCCTGAGGACAAGTAATTCTGTAATTTCAGGCTAATAGTCTTGCACAGCTCTCATTCACAAAAAAAAAATCATGATGTCAGCATATTATAGACTTGGAGAAAATGCTTCTGTCTGCATTACAGGCAATTTATTGATTTTAAGCTTGCCTTTATAAGTAATTCATGAGCTCTGATTTCACTTTATTTTTTGTATGAGTAATTCATGAAGCCAAATTTCTTATTTCTTCTGACATAACTTTAAGGCTGAATCCATTACAGTCAGTTTTGAAAGAGCTTTTGTGAAGTAATATGCAAGAAAAGTTATTTGGACTTTCATTTTCTTCTAGTTTTATCACCAACAAAGAATGGGTAATGAACTTTTAGAAGAAAAAGTGGTAATCTCCAAAATCATGCCAGCTCTTTTAAGAGGCAGCTAATAAAGGATCTCTCATGCTGCTTTACAATATCATGTTCGTAATGATCAGATAACTTTTAGAAATTATCAACTTTTTTCTTTAAAATACTAAACAATTTTGCTTTGTCATGACAATATAGTTACCTATCATAACATCTGTAGCAGCCCAAGTTTGCATGAGGGATGATACCATGGTACATGAGACAGAAACTAAGAAGTTATCAGAAATCTTTTTTTTTTTTTTTTCAAAAAGGAGGTAGCCTGACAACCATAGGCTCCACAGAAAGAAACTAACAGCAGGTATGCATGGCAGCGTGCTCTGGAGATGAACAAAGAGAACTGGCGTATATTCTCATGCTGTCCCTGGGGACCATAGGCATACATCATATTTTATGGACTGTATTCAGCATACCTAGTCTGAAATTTTTGTTGGTTTTCCTTATGTTTTACCTTTTTTCCAGCTGCTTGTTTAGAAAAATGAAATTATCCTATTTTGGTTTTCTTAAAGTTTGTAAAGTTTAGGTTTTGGTCCACCTCCACTTCTGAGCCTTCCAGTGACAGACCCACTCTTCTTTCCACTGTCTCCTTGTGATTCAGTTGATTTGCTGAGGTTCCAAAGGTACAAGTTAAGTTTAACTGTGCAGAAGATTTCTCAGACTGGAATCTGATGCACATGCACAAGCCCAATAAGGACTAAAAAAAGGAAGACAAAAGTTGAAGGTTTTGGTTCCTAGAGATTCCATAATACTTCTACTGTCTCACACATACATTAAACCCATCCCTGTACTCTCAAACATCTTGTTATTTTCCACTGTGGAAGTATTAAGCTTTTTTATAATTTTCCTTCAAGATGGTTTATAAGTTCGACATAGCTGCAGAAATCTTGCAATACATTAAATGATCTATACAGTTAAAGCACAAAGTGGAAGGAGGACTATTAAATGGGATTAAAGAATCCTCACATAATAAAAGTCTTTATTTTCACCCTCTGATACATAGAGTTCCTCAGCTTGTTAAGCTTGTTGAATCTCCATAAAAGAAAGACACTTTTTCACTGATTTTAAATTTTAACTGATTTTAAAATAATGTATTTCCTTGGTTTGTTCATTCCTCATCCACACAAACCATTTTTTCCCTTTATTAATTAATCATTAATTTTAATAAAATACATTATTTTTTCCTTGTGTCTCTATCAGTAAGTTTTTTGCATCATAAATGTGGTAAGAAACTAGAGTGCCTTTCACGTACTGACAGTAATATGTCCTCTCTTGTTAGATTAAAAAGATAGGTATAAAAGAACACCCAAAGGAAATGCATGCATGTAATGAATTTGTCATTCTACTGTTTTCAACACTAAAGGATAATGCAATTTCAAAATTCTCTTTGATTTATTAAAAAAAAATCTATCACATCTCTGATCTGATAGCTTTATTATCTGCTTTAGGCAGAGGTACTTAGTGTCAGGCACTGAGTGAACTCATAGCAAAATGCGCTAATCAGTCAAGTTGCGGGCATGATTATCTTGTATTCTTTGGGAAATAATTCTTTTTGGTTTCTGTTAGCTTTATTTTGCAATTTTAGAATTCTGGAAGTTGAATAATAAATTCATCTTCAGTGATCGTAAACAAGCAGTCATGAGCTGAATTCCATGGGTGTTTGTAGAGGCTGAAATGACAGAATATTTTAGTATGATGATTCCTACATAATATGTATAGTAAAAACAGAGGGAATGGAAACCGCAATCAGATTATGCAAAACAATTTTAAAAATTGTGGCAAAATAAGAGAATTCATGTGATGATATTAATTAAAAATTCCAGTAAATTACCTTCTATTTTCTTTTCTAAATACATAAGTTACGTCTGATTTTTAAGCCTGTTTAACACACAGAGAATTTAAGATGAACATATGAGAACTCAGCAGGATTGAAAATGAGCCCGTGTGCTTATGTGCCTAAAACAGAATTTAAATGCTAATTTTAGGTACACAAGAAATCCTAACAAACTGAGAAAAAAATTGGCTGCATGGCCTTTGCATTTGTGACTCATTCACTTGGCATGTCTAACCACCAGCACAGATAAGCACTTGGAGCTTGAGTGACAGAAGTGAAAATTTTGGGTATCTGTTACTTTGCTGGCAAAGCAGACTTGGCAGCAATACCCACAGTGGGGATCCCACACTGCCTAACTGGATATTCCTGAAGGTTGTGGGTACATTCTTGTTTCTGAAACTACCTGGAAGCACCTTGAAATTAGAACTCTACTAAGTTATTAAGTAAATCCCAAGCTTCACAAACTATACATTTTTTAACCTTTTGTATTACATATTTTTATTTAATGTTCTATTTCCTGTCCTTGTAGAGTAGACACCATTTTCTTGATACTGCCACTAAATTCTTTCCTTAGCACAACACATGCTTTCTTTATCCATGCAGTCTGGACATGGAAAATGGTTTGCCTTGGTATGCTTCCTGCCGATCTCCCCTGCAGTTCAATGGGACTTTTTCAACGACAGTTCTTATCTACAGCAAATCCTGACTTCTGTATGTATTTGTCCTTAATTAGTGCTCCTCTCCCTGACTTTCTCCATGACTGGGGTTTTTTTGGTGTCTGACTTACTTATGAAATAAGTTATCAGCTGCCTAATGGTACAACTTGACAGACAAAGCACATACTTGGAAAGAGGAGACTGGTGGATACCAGCAGCTATCCCCTCTGTTTCATTGTGTAAGTCCTTTTGTTTGATTCAAAACTTTTGCTGAAACACTGCAAAGCTCATTCATAAAGCAAAATTATTGTCACTTGGTATACCATGATTTGGTGTTGTTTGAACATGTTATGATTAAGAGCAAAGAATGTGACAGGTTGAAAAGCCCATTAAGCCCACTGAAGTAAAAGTATTGAAAAATTATTTTCTTCAGCTTCTGTGACGGTAAAAGTCAAGTCAAAATAACCTCATAATCTCATGAAGGAAAGCAAAACCACTGGAAAGACCACCATCAACATTTCTTAACACACACTGCTGTGGAGACATTCAATGAAAAATGAGGGGACAGCTGCTGGTATCCACGAGCCTCCTATTTCAAAATACCAACTCTACACTGTTTTTCTAATGATAAGCTTTTCCTACATTACCACAAACACATTCATGACTGAACCATGTCCTTTTTTCTTAGTATGACAAATACCCTGCTTAATTGGAGAGGCTTACTCTGTTATCGTATTCATTTTGTCAGTGACTTCTGTTGTGAAATTTTTGTAATATTCAGTCTATTTTTTGTGATTAGACATACACTTGTTAAACTTTTAATTCTTTAACTAAATAATCTTTCCACTGATATCCAGCAGTCACAGGTGTAATGCAAGATTTTTTAACGTGGGCTAATTTAATCATCTATCTTTTGACACTGCAATCACTTACTATACATTTATTTTAAAAATATACTGTGCTCACATGTATATATTAGGCGTTAACCATTTGCCATTCTGATTTTCTAGTCATATGATTATTTGTTGGAGTTTAGTTTGCAGTTCTTTCTTATATTTAATCTAAAAGTCTACTGCAGCTATGAGGCAGAATTGTCAAGAATTCCTATTTCAAGTACCATACTTTATTTCATCTGTTGGTTGCATAACTAACAGGAAAGAGGGATCAATATTTATACAGCAACATTAAGCAAAGTCAACTGAAAGCAAGTTCCAATTACAAATTCAGCCTGCAGTAACCTTTTCTTCCAAGAAAAACTAGTCAAAAGGAAAGGTAAATGTTTTCATATTGTTTTGCCACTGACCTCTTCACCTGAAATAAAAGTTTGAGAGTGTACTCTTAAAATATTAATCCTCACTCATGGGCATTAGTATGCTGTATTTAAGATGTTTGGATTGTATTGTACGTAGGGAGAGCTTAGAATACAATGGCAAGCAAACTCTGGCATGGCCTTTAAATTTCCACATAAAGCCTGTAGACTGAGAGGGGCTCCAGCACCAGGAGAGCTTTACTGCAGAGATCTGATGGTGTGTTCAGAGCTGCTGGTTATATTGCAGAAGAACAACTTCACAAGCATGTAGTGGAACTAGAAATACACACAGAAATTCTCAGACATGAAAATGAAGACAGGAAAAAAATTGCAGAGAACAGAAATTAAACATGGTCGTTCATTGAGGCCACAACTTGGTTACTGAAGAACTTGGCTGTGGAAAGCCAAAGAGTAGAAATTAACTACATAGATTGCCAATCATGACATTAGTCACCATCCAGTTTTTGCACTCCATGAAGTGAATGGAGAAGCATGGACCAAAACATGGAAAGTAATTGTTAATATATGGCTTATTACAGCTCATAAATAATGAATTTATTCATTGCTCAGTGCAGACTATCAAATATAACAGCAAGATGTGGGGCCAAAGAAGATAATTCTAGTATGGTGTCTATGAACAAGAAGTACTGGCTGCCACAGAAGCTGCATAAGCATACAGTAATAGTAGGTATAACAATGATAACAGGACTGATGTAATAACATCATAGTAATTAATATAACATAGCTATCATAGTAATGAGGTGGATTACTGGACTGTGTCAGCAAATTAAATAGCAGGATTCTATATTTAAGCTAAAATGAAACACTGGATGTACAATTTTTTTTTGCATTTTTACTATTAAGGTACCAGTGTCACTTTCAGTTGAGAAAACAATTAGAGATTTGTTTGAAAAGAGCATGGTCCTGAGGCTTCAGAAACATAAAGATATTGAAAAACTTCCAGTAGTTCTTCTTTGCTGTAAGACTGAAAGGGGAATTACTCACTCTCTGATTAATTACTTCCAAGGCAGTAATGAAATTGTAACAGGAGTAAACAAAAGGTTAAAAGAATATAAATTAAATGAAACATTTAAAACTTTGTTTTAACATAACAAAATGTCATCATGTCACTACCTTTATGAAACACTATTCCATCTACAAGTTATCAACAGACAAGGCAAATATTTTTAAAGGATATGTACAAGTCTCATATACTAAATAATGAAGAGAAATATGGTTTTATTTTTTTCATTATGCAGGATACAAAATCAAGATCTTAACATCCAATATTTTCAGAATTACAGAGGCACATTCCTCTTTATCAACTTCAAATATTCAATGTTGAGGCACAAATGGGAAAATAAAGGCACAGTGTAAAGGCACACAGGCATAAGGGAAGGGGGAATAACAGCTGGAATGGATTAGCACAGATGCTGAATATAAACAAACCACTAACAAAATCCATGTCTACAGATCCTTTCAAGGCCCACATAAAACCAGAAGCACAGCAACGTTTCCATGACTGCTATATCACTTATAAGTTCTTGGCAGACAGTCCACTCAGAGCAACCACATGATCTTGATGCAGGCGCATTTCAGCTGACAACGTTTAACATGGAACTGTGTCCTACTTCTAGATAGGTGTGCTAAACAAAAGAAAAGAGAAAACACTCAGTGAAGAGCAACTCTACAGTACTTAACACCTACATTCAACTGAGGCCAAAACTAGTAGAAAGTAGGCACGCCTCACACCTCTCTTTGGTAAGCAGAAATCAGATGCAAAAACTTTGTTCCTACAATCTCCCACCAGCCAAGTTCTCAGCAGGATTATTCTTTCCAAGTGACTTCCTACTGCCTCCACAAAAAGCAGTTATGTAAGAGAATAGCATCATCCCAAATATGTTCAGGCTGGGCAGATGCACTTATCAGAATTTTAAAAAGTACTTCCAAATTTGCAGACAGAAATGATGCAAATCGTATTAAAGTCAGTTCTTAACTGTTTTTCCTACAGTTTCATTTTTCTTCTCATCATTGACAGACGCAAAGGTGAGCAGACTTGATACTTTATAACGTTCCAGAGATGTGTGCTTTAAAATTTACAGTGTTGCTAATTACTGCTCTCTGGAGAAGTAATTATTTTAAGCCTACTAGATTCATCTTTTTAGCAGTTGATCAAAAAATTGATATCTTTAAAGCACATCAAAATTCCACATATCATAGAGCAACAGGATGGTTTAGGAGATAATTGCATCAGGGAACTGCTGTCACCTTGGCATGGCAATGTTTTATTTCTATTAGAACCAAATCAATAACTTGGTAAATGAGTGAAAACACAGATAATCAGAAGCCAGTTATTTTACTCTATGAAGAAAGCAAGCATACACAAATGTGTATTCCTGAAAGCAGGAGTGTTATAATGTTCAAATATGCCAAATAGTACCACTGGGCAGAGCACAAAGTAAGCCTATAAAAACTACTTTTCCCTAGCAATTACATCAGACTAAAAAAAAAAAACCTATAGAAGTTCATCTGTATATTTTAAGGGACAAATCAAGATGTTCTTTTATTTCTAGAAATGAGATATAGACAGGGGAAGAATGCTTTTATATTACTACATTGGAATACCAGTCATGTAAAGAATAAACATATGGAGATGGAACACAAAATATGAAAATACAGAGTAAAGGCACATAGAGAGTTATGGATTTGGTGGGTGGACTGTTCGGTGGATAAGGAATTGGTTTGATGGACACATCCAGAGAGTAGGGGTCAACGGCTCGATGTCCAGATGGAGACCAGTGACGAGTGGTGTCCCTCAGGGATCCATACTGGGACCAGTGCTGTTTAATATATTCATCAATGACTTAGACAGCGAGATCAAGTGCTCCCTCAGCAAGTTTGCAGATGACACCAAGCTGAGTGGTGCAGTTGATACACCAGAAGGACGGGATGTTGTCCAAAGAGACCTGGACAAGCTGGAGAGGTGGGCCTGTGTGAACCTCATGAGGTTCATCAGGAAAGTGCAAGGTTCTGCACCTGGGTCGGGGTAACCCCTGATGTCAATAAAGGCTGGGGAATGAAGGGATTGGGAGCAGCCTAGCGGAGAGGGACTTGGGGG
>NW_009258965.1:313707-321197 GCF_000687185.1 Egretta garzetta | reverse complement strand
AAAAAGGGGAGGGGAGGCGGGGAGGGCTGACAGCAGCTTACAGACAGCTTTTAGATAAAATGAAGCAACGATACCACGCTGTCGCTAAACGTTATCCTAGCAAAAACACAATTGCCATAGCAACCCAGGCAGTTAATTAGCAAAGCGATGCTAACTTGGCTTTAAAGCTTACACGCTCCTTTCCGTTGCTGAACAGTTCCAGGGTGGCGGAGACTCGCGCAGCGTTTAGCTCAACTCCGCAAGGGCAGCGCTAGAGGCTGTACAGGGGTACAGAGTACAAGTCACAGCTCCTGTGATAAATAAAACATTTTATGTAGGGAGGATTATGCCTGAGCAGAACCAGATTTAAAATTCCAGTTCTAGTCAGGTTCCTAAGACCAAATTGAACAGAGCTGGCTGTGGTTCATCCCAGTTAAATAACAGCTAGCAAGCTTTTAACTTGACCATTACAGCTCCTGGCATGAAAGGGAACCTCGAGCTGTCTAGCCTGAGAATGACCATCCCTGAGCCTCTAAAAACGTGGGCCTGCCAACACGGGGAAGGCTCTGGAAGCGCACGCGTATCCCCATCCAGCCTGGGAACACACACCTGAGCAAACCGCCAGCTGTGAACGCAGGCCTGGTCCTGGCGATGGCGGCTGCCAGCCGGAGCAAAGCGACAGCTCACGCTGATAAGGGCCACCCTAAAATGCTCCTGCGATAAGCACAGACCGCCGAGCGCCGCAGTTCCAGCGGCAGAAGAGCTTACGTTCCTCCTGGCAACGCCTGGATTATGGCAGTCCTAGAAGTACTTCACCATCAGCAGCCGTGAGGGCCTTATCGCAAGGAACAGCCCTTTCACGGGGAGGCAGCCGTGCCCTCCACCACCACTTCAGCTGGGGCTGAGCAAGAGGAGGCCCGGTGACACGCCCAGCACACGGCTCTTCTGCACCGCTGTCATTTCAAATACTGGAAGATACTAAAAGAACAGGCCCAAAGACAGCCGTAGTGAAGTCCTCAATAGTGATTTTTATTAAATTAGTTGCTTTATAAAACATTGCAGATGTCATAATTGTTAACATAACAATTTGCCCAACTGTAGTAACTCTTGCAGTTTGCCAAGCAAGTTGTTTGTTTTTTTAAATGAAAGAAAATGGCTGAGTCGTGAAAGGTCTACCACAACCCGTGAGAGACCAAAAGAAGTCTTGGGCTTGGTTTTGTGGGGTTGTTTTTTTTTTTTTTTTTACACTTAAACCAGGCAATTATCTGTTAGAGAACACCCAACCCATACAGCTGCATTAGTAGAAATTTAGGTGAATGGAAACTAAACTTCATACGCACGAAACAAGTCGTCTTTTTTCCAAATAAGCAACTCTTGTCCTGACCCACCGCGGGTGCCGTCTGGGTGCCAAGCTGAAGCTCTGAAGCGGTGGGCAGCCCAAGTGATGCCTTCCCGGGCGCCGTATCCTCACTCCGAAGGTCGCCGTTCCCCTTCACAACGTACTGAAAAACCTCAAGCTCTAACTTAAGACAAAGCAAAGTGTAAATACTAAGTGCACACCACGCCCTTGCTGCAAACTGCTTTTGCTCATCAAACAGGTCGGTCAGGGAGGTACAGTTAAGGCCATGTCACTGGACTGTGCTGGTAATAATACTTTGCCTCGTTGAAAAGCATTTCCAATTTAGCGGCTGTTACTCTAAAACCTCACAGCAACAGTTACGTTATCAGAATTTGGGGGGTTGTAACTGCGATTTACAGAGCTTTTCAATGTCTCCATTCTAACCCCCGACCACAGAACAGGACGCCCCGCGCTTCCGCACGGGCCCGCCAAGAGTTAAACCACCAGCACAGCGATACTGCGATTTTGATTGTAGCATTTGGCAGAATTTAAAGGAAGAAAAGTTGTGCTACATGTTTAAGGGATTATGGGCAACAGAAAGACAACAGAAGGGGGGATAAATGTCACATGAAGTCTTCAAAGTCTTGTACGTATTCTCCGTCGTATCCTCCGTAATCAGCCAGGTCATCTTTCATAGTAGCCTTTAAACCACCGCCAGGCACAACACCTTTTTTCTTCTTTTTGGCTTTATTCTGCTTAAATAGGAAGAGCATGCTTACTGTAAAAATGCACAGTAACTTGTCGTTACTCTAATTAGAGTCGTGCCACGTGCCTTCATAGCCCGCCCATGCGGTGAGCGCGCTGCTGCCGGCGATTCCTACCCCTGCGTTTCCCCCCGCTGCAGCCTCGTCACGGCGAAGCTGCGACCTGTCCCGGCGTCCCACAGCTCCCTGCATCACATTCTCGCCCCTTTTTGTCTTTCCTCCTACTTTCCTAGACTCCAAACAAGTAGAATAACTGAATAAACTCCCAAGTCTGGTAATTTCACCAAAGTAAACACTAATTGAATTAAGGAATTTAACGTGGCTTTTATCACCATAGCGGCTGAACATCTTCCTTGCAAAGAAACCCCGAAGTCCTGAACAGCAAACAGAACGTTTCTCAGTAAAGCGCTTCCTGACTTGCTCAGTGCACTCGGAGCTGTCAGTGGCTGAGCAAACTAATTTACATGAAAAGCCAGGAGAGCAGAACATAAAGGTAGGAAGTACACACGCATTCTCGTTTTAAACTTGTCCGGCCCGACATGTCCCAGGCTTCCCTGCAAAGTGCAGCTCGTATTAAAGAACAAGGTTTATCGCATTTGCCAAACTCCAGACTTAACGCATTAAGTTTGTTCTGCGTTAAGGTGCTTCACTCGCGCCGGGGGCGTTGGAGCTGCCCCCAGAAGGGCAGCAGGCACCCCCCAGTCTGTGTCGGAGGGGCTTCCCCCTTCCTGGGGTACTGCTTACACTGACAACGCTCTGCCGGTGGTTCCTACCGATCCTCCAGTCCCATTTAAAACGTTCCAAGGCTTGCACTGCCAGTCGTATTTCCTGCTTGATCGTGGTGCTGTCTAACAATTTAATTAATCACTGAACCCCAGCCCACCTGGAGTTCTGACATAGACCCATGCGATAAGCCACAGTGTTTTGCATCACGTAAGCATCAGTTAAGCCACTACATCACTTTTTAAAACTTAACTCTTTCTTGCCTCTGCTCCTTTAGTTTGCATGACAGTGTAAAAATCCCAGTCACCTGCTATTCAAAATCCCAGATCTGGCAAAGATTTAAGCTGCCTCCACAGACAGGTATTACATTGACATTTAACTCCAGCTGAGGCTGGCTTCTGTTTTCAGGAGGCGGGCACGAGCCCTTTGAACTCCAGGACAGCGTACACAGTAACAGGGTCAGCCCCTGGGAAACTTGTACGGAAATTCATCCAGGTTCTGCCTGTGAGCTCTAGATTCAATCAACTCCAAAGTACCTCACACAGCGAAGAGGATTTAACGCTAAACCAGTATCCAAGGTTATAATTATATCCCCTGCTACTGCCTCTAACAAAATCAGCACTCAAGTCAGCGCGAGACCTATTCCCGTCGTCCCGGTTAGCGCCCTTAGCAGGTGGCATTACTGCTTACCTTTTCTTGTTTTTGTTTTTCACTGCATAGTACTGTCAAAGTATTTGTGATCTTTTTCAAATCATCAACTTCCACTGCGTCAGGGGAAAAACAAACAAACAAACGATTCCTCATCAATATTGTTCTTAGAAGGCAGTAAATAATCTAACAGCAACATTCTCTAAAAACTAGAGATAAGCATTAAGAGTAAGGACGGGCAATTACTTGATTTACACGAGCAAAACACAGACTGGGTGCTCATGGTCCTTACAATCACAGTTACTCCTTCAGATGGCCCCTAGGAAGCAGCCTGAATATTGCAGAGGGTAAAACTTGCCAATTAAGGGTTAGTGACACACAAGTCCTCATGAGGAGGAACTGGAGCAGTAAAATATGGGCACAGTAAAATACAGTAAAGCGTCAGGAGGAGCAGGGGATTAACAATAAATTCTTAGGATTAACAACAAACGGTCCAAGGGGTTGTGGGTCCTTCCCTTTAGATCTGGAATCCATTTGAAATTTAAGTTACCAGCTCCGGTCCGCCAGCGATCTCTGTATTTACACAGCACGAGGCAGGACCACGTTACCGCTGCGCTGACGGGCCGCGGGTACAGCGCAGGCAAGAGCTCGAGCAATGGATTCAGCAAGAACTTCAGCCCACCAGAACAACGGCAAGGACCGAGTTGAAGCTTCTTTTGTCTCTGTACAGTTACATGCTGAACTCCAGACCAATTTATTTGCAGTCCCAGAATTACACTGACCCGATTTTGTAATGGTTTCCTTCCAAATGAGCTGCTCGAGTTGTCTGGCTCAGAGAATTTTTTTATCATCGTTATTAGAAATGGCTTCAGGAAAAACATGCAAGATTCAGATCAGGATAAAAATTCACAGGTTACAAAAGGCCTGTCTTTGACCGACAGGCAGAAAGTACCCCTGGAGGAGCACACAGTCGGTACTAAAGGTAGCGGGAATGGAATCGGGTGCTGGCCAGTGAAACAGATTAGTACTTCGTTTAGTATAAACGACGCGGATCAATCTGGGTTTAACATTTACTAGAACGGCACCTTTCCAACTCCAGCCCCACTGCAGTTTTGGTAGCAGGGTACTGCAGGACGCCTTCTGCTTCACTTACATGAAATACATACGTCTCGAACTAACGCTTCCAAAAAACCGGCGTAATGTAACGATTTTTCATACTGTGTAATTTTCTCTTTTAGTAGTTTGCCAAATTCCGTAAAGTCGTCTTTTGAAGAGGGATTCATGGCATCTATTCCACAAGTGTTATTTACACCTGCACGGAGAGACAGAGGCGTCACAGAACACACGAGCTGTGGTCCCTAGAAGACGACACCAGAGGAAACGAGTAACCTGGCTCACGCTCGGCTCCTCGCCCCCACTGAAGCTTCGCAAAGCCAGAGCTGGGGTTTGCTCCCTCACTTCCCACCGGCCTCAGCCACACAAAAGCACTCAGCAGACGGAGTTACTGCCGGCTACGGAAAGAGGTTTTGCTGCAAAGCTCAGTAATTTGAACCAGCTGTTCCTGGAGCAGCGTGCGCTACATGAAGCCCCCTTCCCCTTAAACACGGAATTCCCATCCTGAGCCCCTAAGTGCAAAATGCAGTTGGTCCTTTGCAGCTCTGCTCAATGCACCCCCCCAGGGCACTGCACCCCTTCGGCAGACTCACAGAGCAGAATTTTCTCTGAGTAACAAGCTGTGTCACTCACTGTCATCAAGCAAACACGCTTTCATGTTTGGAGAACGCTGCTATGAATCAGGATTCTCTGCTAGCTCTGTCAAAGCACAAAACCAGAATGATCTGCTTGAAGTCTGCTTCATCTACGCCGGGCAACAAGCTCAGTCACTAACTCAGCTGCTTTCTCAACACCCAGCCTAGGGCAGAGCTTGCCCAAGTAAAGCCTGCGTGAGTTACGCTGCGCCACACTCATCCGAAGCCTCATTAAATCCGTGTTGTAGAGCACCTCAGAACATTAAGACACAGCACTTTTTCTTTTTTCCCTTTTTACACACTCATCTTGTTACCAGAAGTACAAATACGTTGGAAACCCCAGGCAGGCATCTTTTCCCTATGGCCTCCTACCACGACACATTAAGGAAAAGCACCTTCTACCCTGAAGATGGTTTTGTGGTTCTTGCAATTAGCCCTTGGCACCAGGACGTGCCCCAGCAGTTTGAATTCAACCCCCTCTCCATCCTCAGTAACAACCTGCTCGTGCTCCCAGTCAAATCCTGCTCTGCTCTTCGTGCAGGGTAGCCACAGGTTTTATTCAGAGGACGCAGCGCTTTCGTGACGGCACCGGCTCGCTTGACTCGGGCACAGCACTTACCAAATGTTTCTTTTGCTAGCTCAAGGTCCGACTCCTCTTGTAATTTCTTTAGTCGTAGTTTGTCTGCTAACTGTTCTTCTGGTGTAAGTTCTTTATGTTCCTCTGGTGCCTCTAACTGCATCAAAAAACGTACACAGGGAGAACGTTACCTCTCTTACCCCTGAGCAGAGGGAGTACGAGAAATCGCGTTTTTCCCAGTGCCACCTGAATAGCTCGCTCCTGCCCGAACTCGGCACCGCAAGCACGCACAAACCTGACAACCACCCCAACGCAGGGTAACGACGCCACCCGCTTAATAAATTGCTCATTTTACAAGAAGTAGGAAGAACACCTCCGTTCCAAGTTTCACAACTGCTGGTTTATCGAGAGGTGCAGGCAAAAGAAACAGCGATAGCATTATTTCAATAGCCTGGTTGAATCACGGAGAAATAAAGCTGACGTCCCCCAGAAGTTACTAAATACAAGACTTAAGTTTGGTTTATCGGAATAGGCAAGATCTTTACAGGTCTTGTTCAACCTCCAAAACAAAAAACCAAACCAAAGAACAACAGTCAAACCTGCCCTCTACATTTTGAGCCCTGGAAGATAAAGGAGTTACCCTTTTTTTAAGCTCCTCTTGCTTTTTCTTCTGTAGCTTTTCTTTTTCTTTTATTTTTTCTGCTATTTTCTTTTTTTCTGAAACTTTTGGTTCTGTAAAACATTGAACAAACAGCTCTCAAGAGGCCTACTGATTATTTTTCTTCAGCAACTACAGAAACATTAATCAAAGAGAAAGCCACAGCGCTCAATTACTGGAATCCAAACACAGAGGGAGTTAAAAGCCGTGCTTTGTCACAGGCAAAACCGACCCCATTTGGGAAGTGGTTTTGATTCTTCAGATACACCCTGGACAAAACCAGTGTCTGTTCTGGCGCTGCACGCCGAGCCACGTAGTCCTTTTAAGTCTTACCTTGTTTTACCTCTGTCTCCTTTACTTCCTCCTCTTCCTCCTCATCATCCCAGTTATCCTACAAAATAAGTTTTAATTAAGATGCTGTTACAGATCTTTCTACTTTTTTAGGTAACAAAGAACAGTAGCTTGCATATAACCTCCCAAGGTGGACACATCCTTACGGGCAGGCATATCCTAGGTACTGGAGTGAGGAAGCGGGGAGAAGTCACGAGAGCCGGACGACGAGGGCACTGCTTTTGGGAGTGGACCCAGATGTTTCGGGACCAGTTCTTACCATGAACGAGGCGGCTTTCATTCAAAGGCTCGGGAAGCTCACATCAATATAGTTACAAAAGCGAGACCACGAGCAGTCAGATCAACACCCACAGTAAAACACGGTTTATTATAATTTGCATCGCACACTACAAGGTACGGGAATGTCATCGGATGTGTGCGTGTAGTACAGCCACCATGGGAACAGACAGCTCGGCTGAAACCATTTTCAACCCGAACGCGCCGTCACCACCTCCAAAAGCCCCTTTCTTTCCAAGATGCCCCACAGCTGACCGGCACCGTCAGCGGGGAAAAGCGTGCGGGTGGCCGCAGGGGGAACTGCGACCCTCGGCGAACGCTAACCCAGACCTGCTGCCAACACAGCGCGCAGCAGACGAGGCCGTGCTGCGGGAGCGGGGAAAGCAGCAGCAAGCAGAGGAGAACGCAGGGGGCCCAGCTTTAGGCA
>NW_009258965.1:309539-313597 GCF_000687185.1 Egretta garzetta | reverse complement strand
CAAGACCACATTTTGGACCTTTTTTTGACTGCTGTTTTTTTAATAAGCGAAGGAGCTACCAAAAGACGCTGCCCACAAACACATCACTTAGACGTTCTCCAACAGCCAGCATGCTCTCCAGTGTACTTCCAAACAGTCTCGGTGGCGTTGGCAGTAACTCTGCCTCCAGCACGTTCAGGATTCACAGCGGTCCTCAGCCGCCGCGCCGCAGGCCTCGCCGTCAGCCATCGCCCACCACCTCCTGCTCCACACGGCCGCCAGCCCATACCCAGCTGGATGATCCCCGGTTCAAAACACTACATACAATTCAACCAAACACCAAGGAAGCATCCTTTTCCACAGAACTGACCTGTGATGTCATCTGCGGCCTTTGCCAGCAGTAATTCTGCCATTTCCTCCTGACAGCATCTGGGTAAGGGTTACGGCAATATATAGTCTTGTCCTAACGCCACTGCAAATTCAAGCAGATGGCCTCCGTGTGGGAATCAACGCTCTAAAATTGATCTGAAGTTACATCATGTGGTACTTAGCATGTACACACCCGAAGTTCCAGCCAAGAAATGTCACAGGAATCTAATTTTAGTCACCTGTTCCAACTCAACGTGCAAGCTTAAGAGATTACATTTGACAAGACCTCGTTGACACCGACGTCACGCATACTGTCAGTACCTCGTTACAGGTAAGCTTAAAACCCATCAATCCTGAACTTTGTGATTTCCACCTCACAACAGCAATGCAAGCAGCCATGCAGGCTGGTTAGGAATTTCTGCGGGTTGCTGCTGGCACGGCAAAATAAACGACGCTGGCGGAAGAACTCGGCACTTCAGCGCAATGCGCTGATCCAAGCGAGGAAGACACCCGGGTTCCTCTACCAGCTCACTCGAGTTAATTGGCACTTGTAAGGCATTCAGCTTCCCGTCCACATTCCAAGAAGCTGACTTGAATTTGGAGCAGCATTACTTTAGCTCATATCTAATTAAGAGTTTGTTACACCCACTTCTTAAATAGCTCTTCTCATTACTGCTGTATATAGCTCGCTGCCTGATCCCCTGCCCTGTCCTTCACAAATTCCAAAATCAAGTATTTTACGGTGCAACACCCCAGAGCAAGGGCACCCTGTCCGTTACGTACAGGTACTCCCGGGATGAAGGGAACTGCTGCCATGTCGTGACTGCGTTTGGGGGACTTAGCAGAGGGCACACGGGCAAGGACTTCCACGTGGCGACAGGCGCGCTCCTTCCCCGCAGCCGGCCACGTCCCTGCTGGCCACGCCTGCACGGGGACAGCGCGCGGGGACAGCTTTAGCTTGCGCAGAGCCGAGGTGAGAGAGCAACGCAGAAACAGCAGGCAGCCCCTCCGGCGGGCAGCACGACCGCCTGGGCCAGCCTCCCCTGAGCTGCTGGGTGGAATTCAAGATCTCGAGTTTAACCGAAGGGATCGTCAGCTGCCGGGAGCCTACGCAGAGCCCCACCAGCACAACGACCCGGCTGGAACCGGGGACAGGCAACCGCGAGCTCAGCACCATCGGAGCACCGCTCCTGGGAGGGCGCCCTGGGAGGCATGGCCATCCCAGGATTCCCTCTTCAACCTGGCGTCCTGCGATATGCAGGTCTCCCAGCTATGCTCAATACTGTCTCACGCTTCTCCAAGCTGTTTTTCTTTTTAAACAGCAATAGAACATGATTAATATATTGGGCAAGCTTTTTTATTTCTTTACTGGGGGCTCAGAGGGAGCATCCAAGCACCCACCTATTTCTGGGTTTTATAAATTCCAGGGAACTCTCTTGGAGGGAAAGAAAATGGCTTTAGTGCTGTATCTTTGCACTGATACCAAGTGGCCTCAGAGAAGCCATCTTTATTCCAAAGTGTTGCAACAACGCTTATTTATGCATACGTAAGTAAAATAAGGTGGAAACACCTTCCATTTCATGGGAACAAACCCTTGATGAGAGCAGCTCTCTCCGATTTCACGTGCTCCATCAGATGTACCTTGAACACATGGCAACGCACATTATTTCCCCCCAGACCAGAAGACACGACTGGGAAGTGACAGGCACTCCAGCATTTAGGTTCCCAGCTGAACCCGAATGCTCTCCTTCAGAGAGCAGCGGCTGCACCACCGCAAAGGCTCTCGCCTGGGTAACACCAGGCACATCTCCCAGTTTTGGCTTCGCTAGGACAGAACTGCCCAAGAGTGATGAAAATCCCTTGGCAGGAGGCCCGTCTTCTGGGAAACTGGTGTTCGGGGTAACACTGGGGAGAAGCTTTGTAACTGATGAAGATGCTAATTTTAAACCTGAGGAAGTCAAAGTTCCCTAACTGAACAGTTACTTTAAGTCCATTACTAAAAAAAAACCCTTCCAAAATAAACTACAGGATCTGAATATCTAAAGCACACTCCAAAGTGTGAAATACCAACCTGAAGACAAGCTCATCGTCACAAAACACTTTGTGCTTCTATTTCAGACCATGCCATTTTTCTTACGTGGGTACTTCCCCAAGGTGGACCCCTGCAACCAAGGTGCCCAGAGCCAAAGCGGCCACCTCCCAAGCTCCGCTCTGTCATCTTTAGTGTTTGTACAGGGAGAGCAAATCAAAGTGAAATAGAGCAGCTTCCTTCGCTGGACCGGTCCCCCTCTCTAGATGCAGTGCCGATACCGAAACCATAATCCCTCAGAAAGAGGCAAGCGGTTGCATCCTTCCTACACGTGGGAAAGCTTTGTTCCTTTACTAAAGCAGCCACAGAAAGCAGAGCTGTCTTCAAGAGAATAAGGCTCCAGAGTCCGGCGCTCTTGGACACATTCTATCGTGGCAGAAAAGCATCGCCCTTTCAAAGGAAGGAGGAAAAGCAAGCCTCAGAGAGACAATGAGTCTAGGATACACGTGTATATACACACATATGTAAATTATATATATATATGCATCATGTTACATCCTAACCACACTCTTTACAGATGACTGTAGCTACCGTATACAGAGATGCCTTTACTTATTTTGCCTGCTGTAGCGCGACACCTACGATAACTATAGGGCGTGGGTGTTATGAAGGACAATGGACAGCCTGGAACTCACAAAAATTAGCTGCTTTTTTTTTTTTTTTCCTAAAGAGAGGATGAACTACTTTTTTTCATGCCATTTATAAAGAGAACACCACCCTCAGCTCCGAGGACAACCCCACTGGTGTGTTTCAGAGATTCTGGTAACGCGGTCAGCAGCCTAGGTTACAAACCCAACAAGTCCTCACCCAGTAAGCAGCCACTCTGCTCTAGAAAGCTTCATACTCGTGACCGTACGGCGGCACGACCCAAGCCGCCTCGTGCGATTGTCTACTACAGCATCGCAGCAGCTCGATTTGAAACAAACCCGTCTTCCTCAGTTGACCTACTTCCATTCCTTACCTTCATCAAACACGTTCCTTCTGTGTCCCCTGGTAACATTTTGATTACTGTCTGGATGAACGCGGAGCAAACCGAGGTTCCTGTGGCATCCACAACTCGGTTGCCCTGGCTCGCTAAGGGCCAGCTGGAACTGGTAGGAGAAATCCAGCTTTTAAGGCAGGTCTGCGTTCGTAAGCACCAGAAATGAACACCTGCACGTTTCGATACCGATTCCATGCAGGCATCGCTCTCTGAAACACGGTAAAAACCTGTTTCGAGCAGTGCCTTAAGTAAACCTCATTTTAAGTGATCTGGGCATTACCAAACCTGAAACTGCACAGGAAGGCTGCTGTACTTTCCGGCTGTGGTGGCAGGGCCTGGGGTGCGTGAAGAAGGAGGAAAAAGGGGTGGAAAAGACAGGCTGCTACAGGACAGAAGTTTCTGGGCAACAGCAGAAGCACGATACAGCGCTGCTTCCATTAAATCCCACCCCAACGGCTCACCCAGCGCACCACGCTCGAAGCTACAGATCTGAAAGGCTACAGAAAGCGCGGGGGAACCAGCCGGGCGCAGGAAAGCAGCCAGAAGCCTGGCGAGCAGCAGGTGGATCCCCCAGAGGGCAGGGGATGCCTCTTCAGCCTCGAAAAGCGTCCGTCCGTCCGTCTCTCCCCTGGAAGGCCC
>NW_009258965.1:304965-308088 GCF_000687185.1 Egretta garzetta | reverse complement strand
TAGCACCAGCTTGGAGCAGCCTCCGGCAGGGTGGGCCGTGCCAGCCGCCGCTGCCCCCGGCCCCCTGTTTTTGCTCAGGCTTCATCTCCCGATAGCGCAGACGGGCTGGTCTACGAGGGGAAGAGAAACATTAAGTCTCAATCAGAAACTCGGTTTCTAGGTATCGATTCTTGAAAATATGTAAGAAATGGACACAAAAATGGAATATAAAGGGATAGAAAAAAGGGGGAAATAGTTTTAAGATTGTTTAAGAAGGACAAAAGCCCGTTAAAGGTTTGTATCAGGGAGTTAATCGAGGAGTTACCCTCATCTCTGGTCTGAATTTATTCCCTCATCTTTGCTGCCACGTCTCCTTTTTTCCTTGGGGAAGAAAAAGCGAGAAGCACGGCTCTTTTGAAGATCCTTTACCCATTAAAAATATTAATGCACGATTCAAAGAGAGCAGAAGGCAAAGGCTGGGAAAACACCCCAGCCCCTCACTGCCGAACTCCCTGAGCTCGCTTTCCTGCAGCCGACTCAGCTTCTGCTTTTCCTGTCGTAGGACGTTGGCAGTACCGAGGCGTTAAGACGCTCGTTGCCTCTCGGTCGGTCCCGGACTGCCTGACCCTGCGAGAGGGGCCATTTCCACGAGAGGGGCCATTTCCACGAGAGGGGCCATTTCCATGTGTCGTTCAGCAGCAATAATGTGGAGATCAGCGTCGCCCCGTTAAGGCACCCTGGCAGCACCTCAGAACTGGCTGAGGGACTCGCACGTGCTACCTCAGGAGCCCTGTTGTGCCATCTTGGACCTCTTCCTCCCAAAGGCATCGCACTTCCATCGCAATGCTGAAATAATTCCTAACGGATGGATACACTGGCGACCGGACAAGAAGGAAGAGCCACAAATCCAGAAGCTCCACCTGGCAAGGCCTCCATCTGCCTGAGCACTGCTCTGCCTCCAGCTGTTTCCCCTTCGGAGGACTTCGGGAGTAGGATGGGGAGAAGTTCATCCTCCAATACTGTTATCTGCACACCTTCCACGCTGACTGGACCTGTCAGCAAATAATCTAAATCAAACTGTAATAATATACGTTACTGTGCCGGGAGAAGGCGCGGCCTAATAAAGTGAGAAGCCGCAAGATCTGGTTATCAAAGTGGTGCTGAGCAAGGAGGTGTGTCAGCAGCACGACGGTACGTTTCTCCAGGTGCCCAGCAGAAGCGATGAGTGAAGTTGGCCAAGCTCCCCGGTGAGGACGCGCTCCCACGGCCGCTGCGGTAACGCACCCGGCAGCGCGGGGGCTGGCTGCCTTCGGACGCCTTTTGCGGTCCCGCCGGAAACGCGTTACGCGAGTCATTTAATGGACTGATGGTGTGGCTGAGTGGGAGAGAGAAGAGAAGAAACAGTTGAAGTCTGGTGCCTGGACGTTGCGCTAAAGCGTCTCCCGGTCCCCTAAGTAACAGGGTAAGCTTGTGGCAAAGGTAGGTTATGACTTAGTCGCTTCCTAGCCTGCAGGTTTGTGATCAGCCAGGACGGAACGTGGGCGAACGGCCGTAGCGGAGCTACCAGCGACAGTCTAGCAGCCAGAGTGCACCTTCAGGGTTCATCCGGACGAGGCAGTTTAGGGCGTGATTTTTAGCTCAGATCCCCCAGGGATCGCAGCCTCGCGACCACCGGAGGCGTAGAGGCGAGTCCTTTCCTACAGACTTCAGAACGCAGTCACTGACCATAACCAAGCGGAGCAGAAGTGCGAAGACCACCTGCAAGAGGCAAGTGTCCACAAACACAACACTGGGTCCTCAGGCTGGAGACGGATGCGGGGGACGGGCAGGCTGCAGGCTGAGCTCTCAGCCAGCCCCAGGACGCAAACCCAGCCGCAGGCTGCCACTCTTCTCCAACCTCCTCCCACCGATCCCTGGGAATGTTTTATTTTGAACCTCTCAGGCCCATCTTGTCCCTTCAGGTGGCTCTGGAGCTCGGGTGCAGTCAGAGGTAAGCAGACCTCTGTCAAAAACCTGATGATGTTTGATGCTCTGCACCGTCTGGGTGTTCCCGGTGGAGCAGGTGAGAAGCGGAGGACACCTTTGTCTCGGGATTAAACACTGAAGCCACGATGTGCCTGGGGCCCACAGACCAGGCCCTCGGGAGCGGTGGCATTTCCTTCCACCTTGTCAGACAGCATCACATACACAAAAGCTGGAAACATTCACTTCATCCAGTTTACTTCACCGCCACCTCCCAACGCCGTGAGTCCTGTGAGAATCTGAGCAATTACGTGCAAAAGGAGGATATACTTCATCTGAAGATAATAAATTTAGGACACGTGTCTTTCAAGTAACAAGTGGAATGATACACGATACTATATGTTAGCTAGAAAAAAAATACTACTTCCAAATTTATCATCCTTCTTTTGTTGCTACCCACGTACCAGGCAATATAAATAACAACAGACGTAACGACAGATCAAGCAACGTCACACACTGTGTCCTCACCGGAGCTTCACCAGCTCGGCACGCTGTGAGGGTAATTATGAAACTGCCAAAACCGTGCAGGGGTTGGGAACGTGTTAATTACAAAAATATTATGTATTTACACAGCACATTTAACGTACTTCAAACATTTGGATTAAACCAGTTAAGCGTTATTCCCATTGTAGAGATGAGGAAATGAAGGCACGATGGAAAAAAAACCCCGCTCAGCACCGGTCTGAGTCCGAGGAACCACTGCCTTCCAGGAAACCAAACAGCTCTCGTTTGGGAGAACTCTAAAGGTTTCTGCTTAGGAGAAATGGATAAAAATGAGGCAGAGCCGGCCCTGTGGTCATTTCACAGAGGATATCACTGAACGTGCATCACGTGTTGGACATCAGACTCAAAGCAAGACTGCCTGAAAAGTCTGCCCTGATGATTTCAGTACTTAAACCACATCTGGGTTTTTTTCTTGTTAGGGCTCCAGCAGCCTCAGCTGTCAAAACACACCCCCACCCCCCACTTCTCTTCCTTCTGCCTTCCAGGCTGGAAGCTGACACCAGAAAGGCCCTGCTTTACAGAAAAGCCTTCCATGAAAGACGGTAATCAGCTAAAAATCACGAAAACAGTAGCCAGAGCGTAAGTATTTAATATAAATCTTTATGACTCTATACTAGA
>NW_009258965.1:302165-304903 GCF_000687185.1 Egretta garzetta | reverse complement strand
ACAAGAGTCAGCCTATCAGTACAATGACATTTTTGCAAGTATCAAAAAAATAAAGCCAACGGGATTACATTACACGGTCAAGACAAGCAAACAGCGATGTGCCTCACGAACCCTGTACAAGTTCAATCCTTCGCAGACCATCCGTGCTTGCTTCCAAACCAAAAAGCTCGCTGCCGATGGGGGTTGGTTTGGGGTTTTTTTGGTTTGGTTTTTTTGTTGGGTTTTTTTTGTTTGTTTTTTTTTTTTTTACAAAATGATGACTGCTAGCTACGACAGTGACGCGCCTACGCTACTTCTCATCAGCCATTCACCAACTTGCTTAGGGTTTAAGTATCAAGAACCTAAGATGCAAATCTGAAATGTGGGCTTGGTGTAATCAAATCCTCGAGAACCGTCCTGTAGCGACACACAGCGATGCTGTTCTCCAGCTGAACGAGTTTAACGCGACAATTATTTTTCCACAAAAAAACCTGTCTTCCCAGGAACCTTTACTCAGCTTCCACTCCACGGCAGCTTTAACCGATCCAAGGCCCGGCGCTGGCGTTGCCACAGTCCCGCGTTCCCCTCTTCCGCTGTTCCGTCATGGTCAGTTTTCGGCGGGATCAGCTCCTGGCACAGGCTCACCGTGCAGCTGCACGAGCACCAGCGTGGCAGAAGGCAGCGGGGAACAAACGTGACCAGTTAGGGGAGGAGGAGGAGGAGGAGGAGGAGGAGGAGGGAAAGCTTCCCAGCGCTCCGTCAGGCCAGGCTGCTGGGGAACGCTGCTGCTAGCCCAACTTCACACTATTCACAGAGTGATTCTGAAGTCTCTTTAATCCTCAAAACAAATCTTTTTGCCCGAAGATACCGACAGAACACCTCTGATGGATGGCCTCTCCCAGAAAGAGGCATTTGTTTTCTAAAAATTAAGACATTTACCTCGCTCTCAGGAGGCGAGGGCCAAGACCAACCAGCTGTGCGCTGCGGGCTGACGCTCACCACGCTGCCTGTGTGACTGCGATCAGTTTATTTCTTCTCGTATCGGTCTTTGATAAGGAGTTTAAAGACGTTTAATGGCACAAAACACGGAATTGGCATGGCTGCAGACGGAAGGTACCGTCTGTCGTCTTTGCCACCCAGATCCATGGAAGTCCTTTCACCAGGAAAACACCGCCTGTGCAACCTCACGCTCTGCTTACAGTGGAAGACATTATTTTAATACAAGAGTGGTTCCTTTCCCTCGGCACCTGCCGGAACAAACGCGTCCAGCCGAGCTGATACCATACCAGTAGGTATCATCACTTTTTAAAATTGACAATAGGAAGTGAACGTTTTACTTTCTGGCCTTGACTTCTTGAATTCCATGAAGCTCTAATTTAGCTGTCTGTACATTTCAATGATGCAAGCATTAATTTTCCACTGAAATTTTAGCTTTGCAAAGGTGCACTCGCCGAGTCCTTGACCTCGGCTCATAACGGGAGCGCAGCGCAGCGAGGGGATGGGAGAAGGCACGGTTAACTTTTGGAATTCCCCGCACTCGGGCGTACTCGGTGCTACTCCAGTCCTCGCTCAGGAGGAGGAGGAATGACAGCGCGGGTCACACGACTGGTTCGGTAGCCACAATTCCCTGCGATACAGGCATCTTACAGGCAGGGGCTCACCTTAGTTTTCGACTCAGTTGTGAAGCTATGACTCTCATCATCTACTTGAATACACCAATGATACGTGGTTGCTTCAAGTTGGTTTAGACAAAGAAGATTAAAGGGTACGATTTGCAATGTGATGCTACAAGGAAGCCAGAACCAGGAGGGAAAATAAAGGAAAATGGGTATTTCCCCAGCAGAGTCACACTACCTGTGTGTTTCTGGACGCTTTCCTTACCGAAGAGGCAAGCCCTGCTGTTGCAGGCTGTTTCGGGCTGTGGGCCCGCGCTCCTGTTCTGCCGTGGCAGGCGGGTTGCTGAGACTTCCCCGCTCCCCCTTCTCCTCATCCACTCCTTCCTGCTCCCTCTCCCCTTCGCGGCTCGATGCTTCCTCAGCTGCGCTGGTCCAACCATCCGTAGGACCACCCTGGAACTCGGCTGTGGGAAGGAGCTGGGTTTGGGAAGGGGGGGAAAGGACGCTTACTTCTCGCAGTGAGAGCAAACTGTCCCAGCAGTTCCGCCGCCAGCGGCTGATGGGCCCGGCCCCGCTCCGGCCTCGCTGCGCTCTGTTCCCCTTCAGCACAGCGCTCGCACACGCGATGCATTTTTGGCGACGCATTCGGGTGCTTTGTTTAGAGAAGGTGTCTCCTTAGCACGCCTTGGGTTGATACCAGTCTTGTTGTGGGAGATTTTTAATCAGGTCTTGGAACATTCGGGCTTTCTGATACATTTCAAGAGTAATGGAAAAACGTGTTCCTACACAGACGGAAGGTGAAATGAATCAAAGGTGGAAAGGAAGCCGGTAATACTGAGGTGAACGCTATTGTAGCTATAATGCAACTTAAGGAAAAAAAAGATTGCACATGTATTGCCAAAATAAGTATGAAAGACGTCATTTTGGTGTCAGAACCGAGAATGCTCAAACCTAGAACAGAATACATACGGACATGGGAAATTAACACACGATTACCACCAGCAAGCAAAGACCACAAATGAAATCATTAAGAGCTCTGGAAATAGGATGTGGTGCTTTCTAAAAATACATGGAATTGGAATAAATGATACAGCTACAGGATTAACTGCTGAAGTTGCGCACCTCTACATTCAAGACTCGAGG
>NW_009258965.1:292786-302085 GCF_000687185.1 Egretta garzetta | reverse complement strand
TCCCCGGTGTCAGTGTCAGCTGTGGTGCGCGCAGCTTGACCCAGACTCGCGTCAGAGGGACGGTTAAGTCTCACCCTCCAGACTAAGACCCGATGGATTACAACTTTGCTTCGCGCAAAGACCATTTATGCCAGAAGCGTTTTGACATTTTTAGGAGCTTACATTTTGAAGAAGGTAGGCTCATTCTGCAAGGGAAGTTCAGAATGATAAATGCCAGACTTGCAGCACACGACAATATTAATATTTAATATGTTTACTAAGCAGTCTCTGTTATTTTTGTGTGCATCTCTGTAGAACTAAATCCCTCAATTTACATTTGATTTCCCTCACTGATCTGATCGTCACAACACAGATACAGCTGTAAAGTGCAAGGTCTGCTTTGGTTTCCTTAACTGAAGAAAGCACTTTTAGAATGGTTTTAGCCAGGGACAGGGCCCACGTGTTTAAGGACATCATCTGAACAGACGATCGTCTCTTCTTACAGTCAGAGAAAAGCGATGAACTACTTAACAAAAGTCGTTTCATTCTGGTAGGCTAGTGAATTTTAAAGCAGTTCTATTGTGTCAATTACTCGGAGAAATTTGGAAGAATTCCATGTTAAACAAGGATTCACTGTTAAACTGATAAAAATCTCAGATTTAGATTTACATTTTAACGAACAACTGAAAAACAGTTGGCAACCCATGTAGCAATTCAAAGACAAGCTGACCATTTTCAAGATCTATAAATATTTCCAGAACCATCTTATCGACATAAAACCAGGAGGGAGCGGGGATGGTTACAGGGTTCACACGTCTGCGCAAAAGCATATATAAAGGTAATGTTATGTACATTTTATTTCAATAAAGACATAAGACAAACAGCGTAAAGATGCCCAGATGCCCTAAAGATAAATACATTTAAAAGATTCTCATTAAAATGAATCTGTAGTATTTCTTTCCTGCAAGCAAAATACCTTTCTTTAAATACAAAAAAAATCAGTATTCTGAATTGCAAATGTTTTCACTTTTTTGCAGAAAATCTGCCATGATGACTTTTTTTTTTTAATGAATAAGGATTTTCCACAAAACAGGCTTGCTCTACATGCTAGGTTTTTTAAACAGTTCAGTGACACAATGTGCTAGCTACATACACAACAGATAATATAGTAAGAAAACACTCAACCTGATGAAAAGTTAAAATCTTCATTAATACACTGGAAAAAGTTGACATAACTCATGCCTTTTAAAATCAAAAATACAAAAATTAAATGTTTTCCTAAAAAGATTTTCCTTATTTTAAGGACTCATTTGAAAATGAAGCTGCATGTAATTTGTACAATAAAATTGTACAAGTAAACAGGTAATATACATAAAAAATTAATTGACATACTTCTCAATTATCAGTTGTCCACCTTTAATTTCCAATACTGTACTTTCTTAACAAGCATACAAAATATCAAACTTCTCTTTAGAAAAAGTGCCGTTCTGTGACATCTTTTACACAAAAACAGTCTGAGCCTATGGCGTGTTAATGCAGTCGAGAGGCAAAGCATCCTAACTTTTACAAATTATACCTTCCATAAAAAGCCTCCTGAAAAGGAGAGTACACACCATTATAAAAATATCAGCCTCTTGTGGTAGCTGCATTAGAGGACCAAGGCTGAAAGACTATTTCCATATAGCATAGAAAACCACTCTGATAGCAGACTGACTGCGCCGGTGGCGTGGGAGTGTACTGTACCACAGGATTACGCATCGCTGCTGCCGGGTACCTTCGCTGTCACACAGAGTTTAAAACTGATTGTAACGCCGAGTGTCACAGAGGTACCGCCAGCCCATGCAAAACATCTTAAAATACTGAGCCACTGTGCAGAACACTTCAATCTTGGAGGAAACAGAAGGCAGCAGTAACTGAATTGCATCAAACCTAAGAGGTGACCGACCTAGTTCTCCTTTCAAGATCTGCATGCACAGCATAGTCTGAGGTATTCCTTGTCCATCAGTTGTTTGTGCCACTGCAAGATATTGTCTGTCCAGAGTACATGCCATCACAATGGTTTAAAATATTCTGAATATTAGTAATTCTTATATTCTTCTTATCTAGCCAGTCTCTTGATTTTTGAAAAGATTTCAACTACAGTAGAATATTACAGAAAGAAAATATAAATGCAGGGGTTTTCTTTCTAAATGAAACTTACATGGACTAAAACTAGAGAATATTTTTAAACAAATATACAGTATGCAGGCAGACAAAGCAGGAAAACGGCCATCCAACTGTTTAACAAAAAACTAAGAAAATTTGGCTATTTCCAGAAAAACTATGAAGCGCCTCAACTAAAAGGAATGCATAATGAAATTCTAATCTAATACAGGTCAAAAATGTAAAAAGGTTATAAACCTTAACAGGAAAAATAAAACAACTCTTACTGGCCATTCCTGTTGAAATGAGAATCTTAAAAGTAACAGAAAAGTGGCTACAAACCCACTTAGAGCACCGAACAGAGAGAAAATAAGAGTCCATTTTCAATCTCTGTTATATCATAAAATCCTGTGTTTCTACAGGTCAAACTGCTGGTGGCAGAAACAGAATTCTTTATAAACTGCAGATGTCCTGTACATAAAAAAATTTCATTGGAGTTGCACTAGTTCTAAAGACTTTTCTGTTCTAGCCTACCTACTGCGTTGTACTGTATTGTACTGAATGTATTCGATCTCAGATATAGAAAGTCTCTTTCTGTAACCCTTGATTATTGTTGGGCACCAAAGATAAGAAAAGCAAGACAGGGTACAAAAATGCAAAATTTCAACAGTAATGGCAATGTTTTGTTTTAGTCCAAAAGGGTCCTGCATTTTCTCCCCCTTCAGTAACTAGACAAAAGGCTTTAATCTGGGGGTAGCAAGTCATGCAAGCGAAATCTGTCTCTGATGTGAGGTCGGACATCTTCGTTCTGTGGGGGGGGAGGAAAAAAAAACAGGTGCCAGTTTTAGGAGAACGAACACATCTATAATTCAGATTTGAACAGGGTCAATTTTCTAACACCGGTATGTTAATCTAGCAACCTACAAGCCATGAATGTATGTCATTACAAGAGACTTACAGAAATCACTACCTAATGCTCACAACAACTAAGGAATAATTTATTTGTGTTTTAAGAACAAAGACAGGCATCACAGCCAACAATAGGCATTATTTAATCCAAATGCCTACAGACTCGATGTCATGATAACTGATGTTACAAGTCTCCATTTCTTGATTAAAAGCACAGTTAGAAATACTGACGTTCTGCCTTTTACTACGGAAATAAGTCCATACGCATACTTGAATTACCACCCAGAGCATCCTTTTCAAAGCGAGACACACGTGACTTTTAGCAGTCTAAACCTCAGCGACTCAAAAAATCTTAAAATACCTGAAATTACTGAAAAGAGCTAATGGACATTTTTGGGCAGGGGGTGGGGAAGAGCCAAATAAGGGAAACACTTACCAGCTCTACAAGTTTCTCCAGAAATGGAATCAATTTTAGGAGTTCGTTGTCATTTTTATCCATGAACCAGCTTTCTATAGGAATTCCATTTGAAAGCTAAAGTAGAAAAAAAAAAAAATCATCAACATATGATTTATACTTAATTTATCTAAAAATAAAACTTGTGAAGTAGCATTTTGGGGAAAAATGTTTCCAAGCTAGAGTTTATTAATATGTATTTTGCCTCTGAAGTTTGTATTAAGATTCACTTCCGAAGTATCTCCTTCCTTCGCATACATCACTGCAAAAATTTCCACATCAAAGCTGAAATAGAAGTAGCTCTAAAAGTTCTGCTGAACTGAAAAGCATTGGTGTTTTGAGAACACTTCATGTTAAAGCACACGTGGATACTAGCAGCGCCCTGGCTGCACGCAGTTTGCGCAAACGAGGCGGAGTCAAACAGGTTTGGGGATTTTCTGCTTCTTTAGCGTAGGTGAGGCGTTAAGAGATCCCTCTCTGCACTCCTTTATCTGTGCAGTAGGGCTAACTGGAATGGGTACGTACCATACTTCTGGGAAAATCTAAATCACAGGGTATAACTCTCTCACACGTAAGCAGAAGCATTTTCACAGCTGTGCGTCATTTCAATTGGCGATTTGTTCTTAAGCATTTCTTAATTTGTTCTTAAGCATTTCTTAATTTGTTCTTAAGCATTTCTTAATTTGTTCTTAAGCATTTCTTAAGCATTAAAAACCTAAATCCACAATAGAGCCCAAGCAGCAGGCTTGGCAGACTGGTGGCTTCTTTAGAAAAGCTGGATGAGAAATAAACCCGACTGGTTATACAGTCTGTTCATGTCCTTTAGGTTGCGCTTGACCAGCTCTTCACAAACATAAGAGAAAAGCAAACAAACCGGAAGGATTTGTTACAGTTTGTTTTGTAAACTTAAATACGAACTTAAGCACAAAAATCAAAATGCAGTGTTGCACTGCCTGCCTTCGGAAAGCTTCCTGCCGTCTCTGAAAAGGGAGCTGCCAGCCCCCTCCTTACCTGGTAAGCAAAGGCTTGCGGTGAATTGTCAATTATGATCGTTTTTGAAAGATCTCTACCAAGAATGTTTAAATCCTTTATGTAATTTCCTTGTACACAAACACAATGCTCACGGAAAAGTCGATGCCTGTGATTAAAGTAAAATACTAGTTAATGAGACAAATTACAACATCTACATTGCACAGGGGAAAAGCAGAGTTAACTTTGCCAAAGGTTATCCGGGTTTTTTCTCTTCCAATCTCCTTAGCTCCTTTTAAAGAGTGGTTCCCTTTTTTCCATTCTCTTGTGAGCTTTTTACTGGTGAAATTACCAGTTACCGTGATTTTTTATTAGCCTAGCTCTGCAGGTGTTTGTATTTAAACAGAAAAGCTCAGCTCAGATGTAACAAGTATTTGTCTTGCTTTCTAACCCTTTTTGCAGATGGGCTGACAAAACGACCCCCAATTCTCCAACGATTTTGCAAGGCCCCAAAGTTAGAGATTAGCTCTGCACAGGAACCAATTTATTTGGTTTATTATCCCTTAATTTTGTTCCAGCTGTTAAGAGTACTCGGCCTCCCTATGCCACTGCATGCCAGAACACAAAGTAGCAGAAGAAATGTTTTCTTTTTTAGGCTACCTCTGCTCGCCATTAACCTACTTCAGTTATTAGAGCTTGCAAAAAGCCTCGAGGCCAAAACATTCCATCATCTTCTTCCTACCCCATTAGTCGACTCCCTTTTAATTTATTACAGAAGAAATACATTGTAAATGGGTGGCTAGACTAAAAGGACTCAGATTAAAAAAATACCAGGAATAAAACTGAAATTTCATGGAATATCAACGTAATTGTAATTTAAAACTGAATTGTAGACTAGACAGGTTTTGAATTTTACGCAGTGGTATTACACTGCAGTTCCTTTAAGGCTGCTTAGATTTGTAAATGAAGTTTTCTAGAAGCTGTACACAGTGTGCTTAATTTCATAAAGCAGTTGAGTTCCTAATGTTGCTATGGAGGAAAATAAGCTGATGCCTCGGCAGCAAATGCATTTATATATAGATTCTGAGTCACACGTGTGGAGTGCCTGACAAGCCTACCTTTAGGCTAATGTCAGAACTCATCGTGCCTCGATGGCAGCTTTTCAGTGGCACATGAATCACAACTAAGTTCATGCATCACATGAATCTGCCCGCACATACTTGGAATACTGTTTGGCTGTGTGCTTTATTCTCTCTTTCCTGTTCCTAACGCTGGTAAAACTGCAGCCCTGGATCATACCTGCTGGGTTCTTGGAGAAAGATTTTCAACGCTACGGGTGTACACTTAGACTCATTTTCTGTAAGTGCAGTATCTTACTCGCTCATGCACCCCGTTTGGCTGCGTGCTTCAGCTGGGCTCAGACAGCCCAATGACTGAAAGTCTTTGAAAGCCTAGTTTTGTTTGCCCGTTCAAAACGCAGGGGCAAGTAAGTTGCCAATCCAAACCAAACTAGGATTCTGTTGTGCGTGCCACGTAAAAACAAGCAAGACGATGACTGTTCCTGCATGAAAACTAGTGAACAGTTTATGCTCTTAAGGAAAATGAGTTACGATGTGCCTTAACCACCAAGTGACAGCAACAGATGCGACCACTGCCTCAGTCCAAACGGTAACTTTATTTTGCGTGTCAACAAACCCAAGTTTTCACTGAAGAACTTCACAATGAAAAACCAAACCAACCCTAATACAAACCCCACAAACAAATTATGTCGTGATTGAGTACAAAATAAAAACATGCCACTTGTAAAGATAACTACAGAATTCGTAATTTATAAATAACACAAGTTTGAATAGTTTAAAAGTAACATAGTACGTTCATTTTCTTTACTCGTAATGTGCATTCCAAAGCAGCTCAAACACATTTTTGATACCCAAGAGCTCATTTTCTGTGAGCAAGCCTAACAGAGAATGAATGGGTCCGTTTTCTGGCCACAGAGGGCAGAGTAAAGCTGCCTGGGGTTATCTTATCACCCAGGCAGTAATTCAATCACTTCATTTCATTTTTCTCTCACTCTTAGACCAGAGAAAACCACAAAGAATCAGTTTAGTGTGACCCACTGCAATAACAAACACATCACAAACACTTTCTTCATCATGTTTGTTAGGAAACAGTAGTCAGTTTGCTTACAACAGGTATATCCATAGATGTTTATTTTTACCTGACCAGTTGCTTTTTAGGGTCTAGTATGTTCAATAACTTGTCTGCATACACCTTCTTAGAAGCAGTAAAAAGAATGATCTGTGGATTAAAGGGGGGAAAGCAATTATTTTAGATAGAAGTAAGTGAATGTAATTTAAAAATGAAATTCAAAGGTAACGTCTAATTGTTTTTACCTCATAAATCTGAGACATACGTTCCAGGAATTCTCGGAAGAATGGCCTTAACCGGACATAAACCTGAAGCAGAGATGGACTTTGTTAAAGACTCAAAATACTTCAGCTATCACCCGCATCACTAAGTATGAACCATGTAAACAGCAAATAGTAACTTCCTACAGTGTAACAACTCGGCTAAAACAATATTAAATCAGCTTGCAGCCTGAGCAGCTCTAAGTGAAAGCGTAAGATGGTGAAATCAGGCTTAACAATTTTACTGGAAAATGTTATGGAATTAGAAATGCTTTCAATTAAAACATAAAAGCTGGTCAATCTCTAAAGAAAAAAATGAAACCGGTTGTTTTCACCAGCTGGGCAGCATCAGTTCAATGACTAGATAATGTGTGCCAGCACATAAACTAAATAATCATCTTAATAACCTTCTTCCACTAAGAATTACACATCAAATATGGGGGTGTCAGAAGTGATTTTAAAAAAAAAAAAAAGCTTCAGCTGTTTCCAAATTTCCGTAAGTTCAAATTCCACCGGCACAGAACTGCACACAGACATAAATTATTCCGTGCAAAAAATGTGCAGACTCGTGAGAAGTGATACCAAGTCAGGAGCTTTCTGTCTCTCTCTCTGATTTCACTCAAAATACAAGACTCAGGCTCGCAGGGAGGCCTCTACATAAATCCGTAGCGTCAGGGCAATGGCCCAAGGCCACGGCAGATGGGAGGGCTCGCATCAGGCACTGTTCTATTCCTGGGGTACAACACTGAAACTTGTATTTGAGTGATGGCCTGGCACGGTGTTTGGCGCAGATCCGGCCTGACCTAAACCAACAGTGATGGCACACGCTAAGGGGTGAAAATGACAGCCTCATGCTCTGCTTACCCTTCTTTTTGGTTCAGAGATTGCCCACACATAGAATTACAGTTCTGAGGAAAGAGTTACTAAAATACCCAGAAAGAGAAGGGAGTGTACGGAACTTCTTTTCATTTTAACCAAGACGATTTCAGCTTTATCGATTTTTTAACAGCCAGTTAGGAACAGGCTTAAATTTACTTTCAAATCACAGTAAATCTTCACAAAGGATTTGTACTGCTTGAACTGAATTGTATCAAATTGATATCTGGACAGAGCCAAGTGACCAGAGCAGGAGAAAAGGGGAATAGTTTAAGTGGGTACAAAATTTCATACTGTTAGCACATGCTGCAACAGATCCGAGTCCTTTAAAGGAAGCACGTATTTCTAAACCAATGTGACTTTCATTATTTAGGTTAAAATTTGGTAAGGCTTTTATTTCCTTAAAAGTGTCTGAAGTTCTGACTTAAGTTTGCAGAGTGACCAGTTACTACAGTAACACTTTTCATTCATTTTCTACGCTAGGACCAATCGCCAAAAGCGGACAATCGTACCACGTTTGGTAACGGGACCTCTGCTTCTAGCACGTGAAGACACATTCGCTGACTATGCAGACGATGTCAACTTCCCTTCTCATTCTGGCAAACCCAAGTTTGGAGGCAGTAAGAAGGTATCCCTCAGATCAGCTATCAGGAACTGTTTGGAGAGGCGGCAGCCCGTGCTTGGCAGGTTTCTGGGCTGTGCTTAGCCAGGGTAACTACTGAAAAGCCACCTCCCTAAATACAGAGTCGACAAGCGTGTCTTCGCACTACGTCCCCTGATGGCACTGAAATCTCTGTGAAAATGGCGCCTCATCGTGCCATAATAAGGTAGTGAAGTTTTGCTCAAAGGCTAGATGATGCCGTTACCTTACCACAAGAACAAGTGTTATGAATTAACTCAGAGTCTCCAGGAGACCAGATACTAAATCACATTCAAGTTGTCTGCGATGGCAAATCCAGTGCAAGCTGTTCACCCTGAACATTTGCTCTGTATCTAGCAAGCATGTAACGCAGCCGGCAACCGCCCTCGTTGTAACCCTGCGTTTAGGGAAGGTAAGTTTTTCTTTGCAAATGCCAAAAGCATTATTCTGTTTGCGTCCTTCTTCCTGAGTAAATATTTACTTTATTGCAACCTAAATCTTTCTCTTCAAAGCTAAGAAGTAAGTCACAGAAAGGATATTCATTTTTCACCGCAATGAGATAGCAGTTGCTAATAATGGCAGGTAAAGAGGATGGTACTTGGTTCTAAAATTTCTTGAAGAGCTTGGTTTCCTATTAACAAGCCTTTTCTCTGTTACGGAAGAAACACAGATGCCACTGCAGAAACAGCCTCTTCATCATCGCTTCTACAAACTCCGCTGGCAACCAAAGCAGTAAGCTACGGTATCTGTTTATATTTCAATTGCCACTGATATAAATAAAAACGTTTTCTATAACATTTATTGTTCCTTTTATATCTGAGTTGAATTATATTGGTCACAATGGCCAGTTAAAAGGATTTTAAAAATCATTCAATTAGATCAGAGAACAGTTATGCCTGCTTGGGCTCCTCACACGTGCACA
>NW_009258965.1:258183-292726 GCF_000687185.1 Egretta garzetta | reverse complement strand
CTGGTTTATTTTTTAGTTTATTTAGCCTGGGGATAATTGCAGCATCCTTGTCATGTGTTCTGGTTTAGATTACTGCCACGCAGTTACAAGTGAGTATCTATCTTCATATCTACCTTCGTATCTTTCTCTACGAAGTTCACATGTGAATGCAAACAAGAAAACCAGGGAAAATAATTTCTTTGTAGAAAACGTATTGCTAATCACAGCTTTTGCACACACGTGTTAACTTAATGACATCGACGGCAGACTCGCTGGTCTGTGCTTACAGGTTCAGGCCACTCTGCCACAACATAAGGCAACCGCGTCACTACACCCAGCTACGACGAGCTGACACAGAACTTTGGGTAACCAAAGTAGAAGAATTAAGTTACCAAAGTAGAACAAAATGCATCTGTCACTCCGATGAGCAGATCTAACATCAAAGACATTTTTTGAAAATGTAGATAAAGTGTAATAATAATTTTCACCATTTTTAATGACTGAAAGTTTGTCAGCAGTTAGATGATATAACCTCCTTCAGTAACTTATAAATGCCTGACATATATGAAAAGCCCCCTCAAAGTTTTTTTGTGGGGTTTTTTTTGTTTGTTGTTTTTATTTCCCCCTAGATGCTCATCACATCTCGCTATTTCAATGGCAACAACACCTAAATGTGCAAAATCAAAATTGTCATTCAATGTCTTCCTTGTTCAAAATACGCAGGACTTTAATTCTTCAAAGGAGGAACTAGAAGGAAGCATTATTCCTTTCATGCATGAAAAAACCCCAACAAAAGACAAGTGTTCCACTTGGTGTCAAAATCTCTGAAATGACAATAATGAATTTCAATCGACCTGCAACGTATCTCCATACCTGATGATTTTGCCATCATTTTACGAGGTGAAAACCAGAGACAGGTTAGTTAACTTGCCCATGTGAAGCTGCACTTACCCACTGCACTTCCAAGATGATCACTCTGCGGCACGGCAAGACCTGCTGTCCAGCCCCACTGCGTCCACGCACCCCACCTGACCCTGGGGCACGCCAGACACCAGTACCAGGCTAACCCGACTGCTCCTACTCTTCCCTGAAATAGCCTTGGCACGGTCTGCTGCAAGGACAGATGGCACGTGCAGACAGCCTTAGTGCAGACTGCATGAGACACACACGGAGCTGGATCTTGCTCCAGACCTGGCAGCAGGAGGGACATGCCAGATGAACAAGCCCGACTCATTTCCAACTGGACCGTCTCTTAAGTGACTCAGGATGAAGACCATCTCATAACCAGACAGGACTGTCTGAAGCACAGCCAGCCATGCCACGGCCAAGGGGCAGAAGTGCAATTCGAGAGGTTCTAGAGAACTTAAATTACGTCTTGCCAACCTAAGACCAGATTTCTTTGTGGATGCTGCCCAAGATACACTAAAGCTTCTTGGCTTTCAGATCCAAAGCTTGATGGCTCTTCTGTTATTGCTGAGAGAATGACAGATAATTTTTGAAAATATAAGAGATGAAAGTTCATTAGAAGGGAGAGACAGAATTCACAAGCATTGTTTGCCTCATTCCACTGCAGTAACAAAGTGAAACATCTAAGTCGCTGTTGGCGACAGTAGGATGGAACACGTGTAACGCTATATTCAATAACCTGCAACTGACCTATGGCGTTCCAGAACATCTTTCAAGGATCATGAAGATCAAAGGGAATTATTCTGTGATAGATCAGTAAAGATGCATTTCAACTGAAGAACTGAGTGAAAACATCTGCCTTTTGACTATGGCCTGCTAATGCACAGAAGGTACCCTCCGAGTGGAACAGAGGGTGAGATGATCTCATGTCTGGGACTTGAAGCCAGCAACAGAAACAAAACCTCTTTACCAAGAAAAAAGATACATTTCTTCCTAAGATAAGCTGCTTATCTGATTATGTAAAGTAATACAGAGAGTACAAAGTCCAAAGTCTACAGTTGAAGAGCTGAACTTTTAACTTAAACACTGGCATAACTTAAGAGATTTTTTCAACTAAGAAAACAAACAAATTCGTTGTCTCACAAGCCTGATGCAAGTAAGCCCAACTGTACCCATTTCACAGATTATTTTTTATTTTTAAATAGAAATCAGTAAGTTACTCATCCAAAGGTTTAAAAAAACCTGTATGTCAGTGCTGGAATTGCATGGTCATTTTTAAGTTTGCAGAATACTGCTCTATACTCAGACATTAAATAGTTCTTCTCTTCTACATAACTCCGGGCCAGCTGTGAGAAATAACTTACAAGCAAACAAGCCCATGTTTTTAGAAACCTTTCTTTAAAGACAGACCATCACTTACAATCACTGGAACAAGCAACAACAGACTTGAGTTCCTGGACGTGAAACTTGTGCTTGGCTCACAGGCCAATGGCGTTCAGCTGTGTTTTGTAACAGACGTTCTAGAACTCAAGTCAATCTAATTCTTACTGTTGTAGCATCAAGTTCTGGAGCATCTTTTCAAGAAGTGCCTGGCTTATCATCACGTTATTACTGCAAGAGTGCTGCCTCGATGCCTTCAGATGGGTAAGAAAATTGAAGTGCTATGGACCCAGGCTCACGTTTGCAATATTAGGCAGACTTAAAGTGAGAAAGATAAGATACTCAGTAGGAAAATGAGCACTGAGCTATGTTCTACTCTTTCTTAAGAATTTATTAATAGATAGTTGTCTAATATTTCTGGAAAACCTACATCCAAGTGGTACATATTTTGATACTAATGGAAAACATCTTCAGAAATGGCTCTTTCACATCTAGCATTGTTTTCAGAGGGTTATATTATGCAATGCTTTATATATAGTAACTTGCTGACTTTGCTCAGACAGTTTAGTGTCTGCTTCTCTGTTGCCAGCTGAAATGACTTTCAAAGCAAAATAAGGAATATGAATTAATATGAAACTAATAGAGGACTATACCAGAGGTGATGGTCAAATTGATAACCAAAAGAATACAGTTTAAAGACCGATAAACAGCTAATCAATGACTAAAAATGCTAAGGGTATGAAATACCAACAAATTTCTTTTCAACTTTTATCATAGGAGATTATTTGTCTTTTTGTGTATTATACCCTAGTTAACATGAACTTAATTGTACCTTTAAAATACTTGTCTTCCTTATTACCTGTTACTTAGTAAGAGGTGACTGTTTTGTCAGCGTCTAGCGTGACGTAAACCCAGCAAAACAGAACACAGTGATGAGGAGGGTGTGCTCAAAGACAGTGGCTGACTTTCTCAAGGCTGCAAGAAGCTATTGTTCCTTGGCAAATCCAGGCCAGACTCTAGAGAGAGCTAAGAAAAAACTTATCCAGGACCCACACAGTAACTGTGCTGTACCAAGGGCTATACAGCCTTGTGCACAAAGCCGTTAAATAAAGTTTTAGAAATATTGTGAGTCAGTCATTGACTTCAATTTCCTAAAGGCAAAATCCCGGTTAGATTTCAGAAAAACATACAGTCACTAGAAGGACCACAGTTATGACAGAAAAAAACCTCAAATCGTACAGAGATCTCTTAAGAGAAGGAAGGAAAAAAATGAAGCTTTAGTCTTCGTGATTCTGTTAGCAGTGTCAAGAACCTCCAAAGAACTAATTCTAAGGCTCATTCCAAGTTCAGCCTGGAGGAAACTGTGCATGGTCATCACCAAACAAGAGGTAAGATAAACCCATGTTTAAAAATTATGTCAGCTTTTCCAATTCCAAGGGTTTTAATACGAAACAGCGAAGAAAAACATTCTTAAAATCAGGAAAAATACCTGGACAAGTGTCCTTTTAAGGTGCCTGATGACTGGCTCACTCTCCAAAGATCCTACAGTGGGGTCCAATATCATGCGAACTACATGGTGGAGAAGCTGTTGCTACTCCCAGGTACATCACACAAAAGGACCTGAGAACAACAGCCCAGGTCAGTGCAGCATCTTTGGTAGTTGCTGGAAGAGAGTTCCTCCTTCCCATGCTTGCTCCTCTATGGTACGTCAGTGTGAAACACACACAGCTAAGGATGCCTCCTAAGGCAGAACAAAAACCTCAATCTACCAGCCTCCACAAGGCAATCAAAAGTCACTCTGAGTATCCAGCAGACTCTCTGGGAGTAAAGAGGTAGAACTAGGACTGGCAAAGTCTACAGCAAGACTAACGACCGAGACAGAAGCTAGTTCATGTCAGGCTCTGAAGATGTCTTTTGTATAGAAAGAAACCAACGAGCAACATGGATTGGTTTTCCCTACCAAGGGAAGAAAGTTAACAGTCCGTGAGAAGGTGTGCCAGGGAAATGATCCTGGCTGGACTTCCAGTGTTCCTGCCTCCACCTGCTGGCGAGGAGAAACACTGCTGCTGACAACTGCTGCTACAAAGATCATTCACGCTCTCTTAGCGATGAATGTTTACAAGTGGCACCAGTGACCCACATTACCACGTTGTGGCAGCAATAAACAGTGTAAATAAACAGCTCTACAGTACTCCCCATACAGGAGAATCCACCTCGCAAAATCTGACACCTGCAGTTTATAACCCAGGCAGTTGTTAAATTCCAGATAGTTACTGATATCTCTTTAACCAAGATGATAACGAACACACACAGCAAGAATCCATACGTTAAACAAAATAAAAAGGTATCTATTTTTCTACACACGCTAATTACCTGGTAAATGACATCTTGAAAAAGAACTGGAAAAGTGAGTGCAGCATCTTCTAATTCGTTTAGACTACAGTGCACTAATGTTTCATCCTATTAAAAAAATAAAAGATGGTATAAAAGAAAGAAAAGATTGTGAAAAGAATGCTGAAAATAGAAGTAGTTTTCTGGAGTTCTATGCTCATTTTAAGGTAGGTTTATTTAGTCTGGAAAATTTATTTTTGTGCAACTGCTGTCGAGATTGAAGAATAACTCTTAGAATGAACTATACATTTCATTATTCTTGCAGTTTTTTTAAAAAAAATCACTTAGAATTGTGTGCTGGGGCATAATTAGAAGATATTTAAATTTTGTGGGCTATCCTATCATTCAGTTCAAATCTGATTCTGCCAGTTTTAATAATCTGCCCATTCATATGACCACTAGAAGACATGCCAACTGATACTGCTCAGGATAAAATAATGTTCCTGACACCATTAACAGGGTCTGAAACAACTTTCAAAACAGAGAGACCAAAATAAATTATTATAAAGACAAATATATTTTCTATGATTATTTTTAAAAGTGGATTTGTGCCCTCTAAGAATAAGAATGTTCTAAGAATTAAAAGATTCATTCTTGATCAGTCTTGATGCAAGACACAGGAAGCTGAATTTTCCTATTTATTACATCTCATTTTTTTCCACACTGGGTTTAGGAAAGCTTTATGAGAACAGATAACTCTTTGTTTGAGACAATAAAAATCGTAATGCTTTTTTTTTTTTCAACAGGATGTTAATTATTCAACAAATACAGCAAGCATTCTGGTCTTGCCACTATTAATTTTTTTTAATGCAGACTATAACACAAATACTACAAATTGTGTAACGCTCAACTTTTTGTTTAAAGTGAACATTGCTAATTTCAGCAACAAACAAAATAAATGAAATGCTACACACCCCCTGCTTTCAGTATGTGTTTATAAAGATATTTACCAAGTCTAGAACTAATGAGAATTCTGGTGTGCTTCTTGTTTTCAGTGGAAGAGCTGGCTTCCTGTTAAGTTGTTCTTCTGTTAGTGGCGGAACATGTTTGATGAAATAATATCTGAAAAGAATACAGAATTTGCTGTAGAAATGTATATACGTTATCTAACCAGTAATGTAGCCCAACTTAATATTTAAAATAATTAAGGCTGCACAAGAAATGAGTGTCTTAAATTGAAAAAAACCCCACATCAATACACACTTATTATTTTAAGTCAAGAGCTTTTGGAATTCATTACCATAATATAAAAATGTTCCAGCTAAAAAAAAGCCAAACCACCCTGTCTTAATCCAACACCCAAAGTGATCCATTTAGTATTTTCAGTACAAACATTAGCACTTACGGATCAAAGACTTCCCAGTCTTCTTCATAGGTGGCTTCTGCATGAGCTGATGAATAGCCACTGTCTGGAGATACTGGTGCTAAAATTCAACGAAAATGACCAAAACAAAAAATAAAACAAAAAACCACAAGAGCTAGTCTTATTAGTGCAGTTTTTAAAAGTGAAAATTTCCACTTGACACACGAGCACCTCAAACAGGGAAAAAAACTCTTTTTCCTTCAGCCCCACCCTCTCAGGCCCCACGTCTCCTCTGAAATAGCCTGCACAGCTCCTCGGGATGCTACCCGAGAGCTTGATGCCACGTCATGCTACTGAACTTCACAACCTGGCCAAACTGGCAGTGCCCTTGTGACACAAGGCACCCGTAGCACCGCTCATGATGGGAACTACCTGGATGCACACTCCAGCCCACGAAGCTCACACAGCCCTTCCAGCCTGCAGCTCATCTCATCTCTGAAGGCCCCTCGCAAACAAGGCCACAGACCAGATCAGAAGGTCTGGACGGGACCCGTGGATCACACTTAGAGGTTAAATTTACTTCCTTGAAAGGCGTCCTCAAAAACCTCAGCACTACTTAAGTGAGGGTCTAGGGAGGATTTAGATAACTGTTAAGAATTTGATCCCCCCCAGCCACAAAGAAGAGAAGCTGAATTTTACAGATACAATTTTTGTCAAGAAACATATATGAAAAGTCTTTTGAAGAAAATTAATGTAGGATCTATAATGCTTCTCATTCCCCTCACTATGATGTTCTAATAGAACATATTAAAACAGGGTTCAATGTTAATAAAAATGCCTTTCTTCTGGCACCTTCATTTTCATTTGAAGAAACGTTATGAGGTCAACGGAGTTATACTGGGAATAGATAAGACTTGCCAAAACTGTGTCTCTAGTGCACAGAGAGATCTGTCTATTAAACACAAAAATCAAGATTAAAACTGTTTGCATGCCCTAAGCAAATGTGAAATATTAATTGACACAAAATGCAGGTGCTAGGACTTCCCCAAGAGTACAAATCACATACAGCTTCGGTACTTGAGTCCAAGGCAAGCACAGGATTCTTACCTGTGAGTGGTGGCAGGTCACGGTCATTGGTTTCCTCCACTTCTTCCAAACCGTTGTTGACAGCAGATCTGACCTGCACTGCTTGGCTAGCGTAAGCTGCTCCGTTGGTTGATGTTGCAGTACTCGTAGTAATCTCATCTACCTGTTCCATATCAAGCTGTTTGACTATTTCTTCAGCTTCAACAGCTTGTCCTGGAGAATCCGATCCTGATGTTCCTGAATTAAGATTTCAGTACACTCATTATCTTTAAGCTGAGTTACCTATCAGAATACTGATAGTCATTACTAACCGCACAAAAAAAAGTTTCAGGATCCTTGAAGATACCTGCATTTGAATCATGTTACATAAATAACCAAAATGAACATGACAAATGCCTTTTATGTTTGGGATGAGGAACTTAATACCAATTTTTTCTTTTCTTTTTTTCTTTTAAACAAAAGGCACACCGCTAGATACTTACTTACACCTGTGAAAGAAATATCCTAACGCATACAAACTTACCGCTTCTGTTATTAATGATCAACCCTTCTAAGAATTAAGCAGCCCTTTATCTGGTAGTAGTAATTCTTGGTCCGTAAATCAGAATGAAAAGTGTACTGCCACTCAAAACAGGTTTTTCTTTAAAAAAAAAAATTATCATTTTTAGCTTTGACACTATTGGCTTTTAAAATAATACTCACCATTTTTATTTGCTGGTGAAAAAAAATTGAAAACAGGAGAAAATATGGTTCCCAGTAATGTAGTTCGTGGAGGACTGCCAGTGGAAGGGTTATCTTCTAATTTTCCATTTTGCTTTACATGTTGGTTTGTCATTTCGTAACTTCCAGCTTCTGTAAAAGAAAAGTTATGAAGTATGATACCACGCTTCTGTCTGCCACAGTTACATCCTCTCTTTTACTGTTGTTATTTTTACTACAGGAAAGATCCCTCTTGCTCATGGTTCAACTTGGTCGACAAAAAAAAAGAGCTAGCAATTTAGTATCAATAGAAAAACGAAATTATAATTTTCAACACCATCTTAAGTTTAACACTACAAGCTAGGAAGTATTGATTGTTTATATGAAGTATGCTATAGGTTAACAAATAACAGAAGTTTAAATCCTTTAAATGGGCTTGATGATGGAAGATGGACTTGAAGATGCTGCGCACCTTTCACAAGAAATAGATGTCAGTATCAGCAGGACTCCACTAGATGGAAACAAGAGAAAGGGTCAGTGGAACTCCAATGGCTGAACCTCCAAACTTCACAAGATCAAGTCCATAATTTATTATTCTCCACATATATACATGCATGTATAGGCTTAAATACAATTATGAAGTAAAATAATTTGTAGTTGTTATCACAGATAACAAAGGACATAGAGTTAAATAATCTTCACATTACAATGCATAACACAACATGTAACAATTAAGGTTTTCTATAAATGTGCATGTGCAGTAAAGTACATCCTAGAACTATAAATTGCCATCTCATGGCTGAGATCCAAGACGCAGTTCTGAGACTGAAATGAAAGAGAAGTTATTTACTTCACAGAAACAGGTCTTTGAGACGTCTGTCCATATGGAAGTAAGCAAATGTATTTTGTGCACATGAGCTGAGAACCTTTTTGTCAGCTGAGGCTGATGGAGCTGCACAAGTACTTCACACTTCCTATCGTTTCTATATAAAACGTAGGGTGTGCCAGCTGCACCTCAGTGCCTCCACTAATATGGAGCATTTTAACCAAGAACATCACAGCGCCGTAACAGTAACATGGGCTCAGCGTGCTCTGTGTGCTGTCTCAGAAAACGCTTGATTTACACCAGCAGTTCCTCTTTCACCTTTGAGCACCGTCTGCATCCACCACACTGGGAGTGGGTGCATATCTGTTGTCTCTCCAGGAGGCAAAAACCTTAATTAACGGTAGCAAATACTGGCAAAAGGGCTTTCTCCTAAAGCCACGTTACACAGACATCTGACAACCACCAAACAGAAAATTCTCTCACATTGTAACCTGTCCATCAGTGAAGTCACTCATTTGGAGCTTTATACTTAGCTACCGATTTTGCAAACCTGGTTGGACTGTGAAATCTTTGAGACCCCTGCCTTGCTGACAAACTTGGCAGAAACCGGAGAATGGATTCCCAAGTTAGGGGGGAATGGAGAATGAAGGAACACCAACAGGCAGCACAATCACATTAAGTCTTGTTTCCTCAGAAAAGAAATCTAAAAAATGTTTTTTTAAAGTCAGATTTGGAACCACAGTTGATACCTTAAATGGCATTGACCGTTTTATCGTGTCATTATTAGAGATATTCAAAAAGAAACAATTTTCACAGGGAACAGGGTTGTGGAATCTCCATCCATAGAGACAGTCAAAACTTGACTGGCCAAGGCTCTGAGCAGCCTGGTCTAACTCCAAAGCCAGATCTCGCGTCAAGGTAGATCAACACTGCTGCGAGGGGAGCAGGGGGACTGGCCCAGATGACCTTCGGAGGTCCCTTCCGACCCAAATTTTCCTATGATTCTATGACAGAAACCCATCTATGTGTTTGACAAGTGCTTTCAATATCTAAGGACACCTGGTTACTTCCACAAAGGTCATGAGTTGGGAAGTAATAGTCCACTTTTTTTGTGAGAAAATGGGAGAAGAGGTAAATAAAATAATTATCATTGACTTTTTAGAATAAGTTTTTTTTTAAAGTTAAATTAATTCCAAAATAGCTGGTCACGATCACATGTCCAAATTGCTCTTACAAAGATACAGTGGATGTGTCTGAGAAGTAGTGTAACTGTCTTAGAAATCTTATTTTGCTATTAGCTCAGCCTAGCTCTCACTGAAGTCACTCACAAAACCCTTAACCTCCACCACTGAAGAAATGTCCTGTATTCGTTAACAGCTGTAAGACTACTGAATCACCACCCAATGGCAACAACGTACGATTAGAATATTTACAAACCTCCATTCATTTGACTTTTCCGTCGTACTCGAGAGATCTGTTTATTAGGCTTTTCTCCTGTTTGAGGTGTAGATGTAATCAAGTTGTTATCTATATCCCGTTCAATTCTACTTCTTTTTGCAGGATTTTCTCTTTCTTCCTTAAAATAGAAAAGGGGGAAAAAGGAAACGTAGTGAATAGTGCCTCTTTTCTCCACTGAATACTACCAGAAACTGTGAGCTGTTAGTTTCACAAAAGATCCATTTATTGTTCCACTTCCAGATGCAGAATATGCAACGTGTATCTGGCCAGCTGGAATTTTAAACTCATTTAAACCGATGCAACTCAAGGTAAACAGCAAAGTATTGGGAAAGAAAACTGTATTTGGAACTTCTGTAGTAGAAAATTTGCTTTTAAGTACTATTTCACTGGATAGCCAATTTATGAATATTTAAGTGCTGTGTAGTTGGGGAAATACAAGGCAACTAAAATTATCTGAAACTTGATTTGGCTGCCTGTTAAATATCCAAGAAGTAAACTGCACAGCAATATCCAGTATGAAATTCCCCACCACGCTCCCTACACAAAGCGGCTTGCTAAACTGTATACAGGTATATAACGTGCTGCTAACCAATGCGTATCAGAGAGTACCTGGCAAAACTTAGCTGTTACAAATATTGTAAGCCAGGGTACGTCCCGGTGATTCTTCTTATCTTTAAGTAAATGACTGTTCTTCCCTGTGGCACTTACAGGAATGATATAGAACCAAAGATTTTTGCAGTGTATGTGTAGGCACACATGTTTAAGACAGATTTCTTCCCCTTTTTCCCCAAAGCACCTACTACAGCTTAATAAAGTGGCAATCTGAAATCTAAAGCGTGACCATAGAGAGTACACTGAAATGTAAGGTGTGAGACGCTGCAAAATAAACCAGATTAAACAGGAAAATAAATAACAAGGCCACAGACCATATCAAAGTTAATTAAAATTTCAATTTTAGAATTACAATATTACCTTTCTGGAGCAGCAGTTTCACATCTTTAAAAAGAAAACACAGTTTGCGTGCTCCAAAAAAAAAGTATATAGATCTTTTAGAAAAATTAATCTAAAGCCCATGCTAACAGTTGTACAGTAGCTAAAAGAAATACTAACAAACGTGGAAATGTATTGACATCCATATCAGAAGACAAGTGAGCACACCTGATCCCAAAAGCTCCCTACTGGCAACATCCTTGACCAACAACCTTGGTGAGAACAATCTAATTACTACCACTTAGAATTAATAATACCATATATACCATAAATCCGTACAATGAGAGAGAACGGATGGCTCACTGAACTGACAAAAGAACAGTAAGGCATCTCATCTTCTAGATAATTTGTTCAAATGTTCAACACTGGGGAAAAAATGGGAGAAATTAATTAACTTCTAAAAGCTATCCATTGGTCTTCATAAAAATGAGTTGTGCTCTCATTCTACTTTATGGAAAACAAGTGTAGAAGCATTACAAAAACCACAACGCAAACAGGAAATCTGACTGATGGTAGCAGCAGAGGCATAAAGAATTCACTAAATCTGGAGATCCCTTTTATCCTCCAGAAGAGGAGCTGTCATGATGTGGTGGGAAAGCTCACACCACTGTGCCCATGTTGTCCTAGTTTATAGAATTCAGAGGTGAAATTAGATATAAATGTTATTGTGCTATTTGGTTTGGACACTGAAAATTGTATTGCACAGACATAGAATGAAGTGGACCCATTATACGGATTTATATAACAATCTATTTGAATTCTGTGATCAATTCAATATAACCTATTATTACCAATAATTGTGCCATAAGGAACATTGGCCGTGTCACACCGACACAAACATTTTGTTTGCTTTCAGGTTGTTTTCAGAAACCATGTATGTATTAAGGAATGGCCTAACCTCAGACTAGGAGTCATGACAACACACTCAAAGTCAACGCAACTCCTGACAGTGCTGGAACCCCCAAAATCGAACAAGTTTAGAGTAACTTGCAACAGCAACTTCTACAGTATTTCCAATGATAACATGTAAAAATTTTAATAGTACTTCCTGTACGCATACATGTATCAGTTTTTCTGGTACGTCGGATTTGTCATTTTGTAAATACAGATTCTGTTGTGCACTGCATGCTACTGCTGGCTTGCATGGGGGCCACGAGTCAGCAGCAGAAGACCTCAAGATCAGACCTATCACCATCCACATTCGAAGAGCCACATTTCTTTCAGTCTCTGGTTTCTCTAACTAAACAGCTGTAAGTTTTTTTCAGGTTTTGTTTGTTTAAGCAGTATTTCTAGTAAGCCGTCCTTACAACACCAGACAAATGACCTGTGACTACGATCAAAATTGCCAGGATACACTTGTTACGCAGACACGTTTTGCCATCAATCCATACAACCTTAGTGGCCATGCGGATTTTAGCACACCCATAAACGAACTGCTACACAAGTTGTACACATACACTATCTCAAAGAGTTACAACGTTTCCATGGCAGCCACGGACTACTTTGTTAAGTCATTAGCGCTTTGGAAGATAGCCCGGCAGTATCAATATCATGCCATGCCAATGCCACTGGAACCACTCCAAGTCCTGCTACAGGCACAGGAGAGGACATGAAAGGAAATGGGAGACAAATGTGGACATTTCATATTAAAAAACCTGTCAAGAAAACAAAGAATGAAATGTAATCCAAAGATTTGGGAGAGGGAGAGAAGAGGGGAAGAGAGAAAGTTAAGAAAACCTTAAAGAGACAAAGGAAAGGAAAACCAGACATATTTCCCTTATCTTAACACTCCAGCGTAACATGTTTTGCTTAGATTTCAGCATTTTGTTGCAGGGGTTTTGCAGCCAAAATGTTGCACTACTGAGCTACAACATAGACGCTGAATGTAAAACAGATTAATTGTCCCGGTTTAATGAAAACCAAAATGTAAGCGGATTTAACCATTTACTTTTACTGAAACATTTGTCAGCACCTCAATGTTTCTATGAGAGGTAATTAACACACGCCATGAAATATTAAATTACACTACGTTTTTGACAATTTAAGAATAGACTGTTACTTTAATTAGAATGATTTCAACTTCAGCTTGTTAGAAAATTATCAATGCTTAGTTCAAATCTCAGAAAATACTTCTGAATTTATATCATATTTTTATTTATAATATAGTTAATCTGGGGTACATTTAGTTATGACTTCCTGGCGACTCTTCTTTAAAATTTACAGCTACATAATGTCAGTATTTGGACCGCTGGGACTGAATGTTTTTTTTTTTTTAACTGTCCTCCCCTTACAGAAAAAACCTACAGGCTTTTGAAGCAATTGCAAGGTTATATTCAGCCTATCAAAGTTTTGTATAGAGATATATATAATTCACCCTCTAAACTTACATGCAATGGGTTTTACCATGTGAAGATTAGTAGAGTTCAGATTTCTGCCTGGATGCAGACAGGTGATATTCAGTGGTTTAGCCCAAACAATGCTTGAATTTGATCCACTACACAGGGGCAATGTTCACTGCAATAATACACTGAGTAGTCGTATCAATTTAATTTCAATTAACAATCATTTTAAGGAAGAAATTCTTTCCAGTGAGGGTAGTGAAACACTGACATGGGTTGCCCAGAGAGGGGGTGGAGGCCCCATCCCTGGGAACATTCCAGGCCAGGTTGGCCGGGGCTGTGAGCAACCTGATGTGGTTCAAGGTGTCCCTGCTCCTGCAGGGGGGTTGGGCTGGGTGACCTCTGGGGGTCCCTTCCCACCCAAACCATTCTGTGATTCTATGATTCTAATGACAGCTGAATTTGTGAGGTTTGACTGTTATTGATTGATGGACTCCTAAACAATTTTGGATAAAACTGCTAAAAATATTCAGCAAATTTATGCTTACAGACTTGCTTTTCTTAGTTGCCAGTACTGGTAATTCCCAAATTCAAGGAATCCTTAAAACCGATATAAAAAATCTACTGAATTTATCAGTCAACATTTTCACAAATAAATACCTAGGTAATAAATCCTGTGATTTATTGGACTGTCTTAAATACAGTTGACTCCGGTCGGGTTTGAACGTCTGCTTTTTTTTTTTTTTTAAATAATCTGTTACCTGACACAACTATCACAGGTACTTCTTGCCTTCCAGGTCTTTACAAGAATGTTTTGCTTCCACCACATTACACGTTTGTTTATTCTCAACAGAAATGGTTTTAAATCAAATTTAACTGAAGATGACCCGACTGAAAAACAAAAGAAACCCATGGATAGCGTACCTTGGGTGTGCTTCCTTTAATAAACTTTTTGATTGAAGACAACAAGCCCGTGTCATTTTTCTGTGGTTTTCCTCCGCCAACAGGTAAGCTCTCTTCCACCTCCGAATGTTTCCTCTTCGCCCTCAAAGCACGCTGTGTGTGTATTTGATTCGACTGCTGAGAAGCTTTCCGCGTTCTCAGCCTCATTTTCATGTGTACCACATGTAAAGCTATAAAAGGAAAAAACAAGAATACTTAGTCATTGAAGAAACGTATTAAGCTTCAGATCATGAATTCAAAAAATTATGTAACACTGACAGTGTTCTGATGCACTGAGCTTTTACATCCATATATACGGCTTAATTTAAAACAAAAAGAGCTATTTAAGTTAAAGCATAACACTGGCAGAAGAACAAATGAATATAATCTGGCCATGGATACATCTAACCATTAAATCAATGAGGTTTTTGCATAACCCTCCAATCCGAGTAGTAGGAACAAAAAAATCTACCTGCTTTTAAGATGAAAAGGATTGCATGGTGCCTGGTGTCTTCAGCATCAAATGACTAGACTCAATGACCTAGGCAGTCCTTTCCAGCTCTGTGTTCCTCACAATACTTCATTCTAAGTCTCCACATTAAATTTGAGATGAGGCATAAATCTAAATTCACATCAAGTGTTCACAGAAGAAGAAATCATAAATGAGACTATGCATTAAATACGGGTGAGGATACAGCAGCTTGACAAAGGAACCCAAGATTGATCTTCGATACAACCGTATTTGGGAATAAGATTAGACCACAGGAAGACTCATGCAAGGACAATATTTATTAAAGCAGAGTAAAAGGCCATTCCAGGGAATGTGTGCCATTTATCTCCAACCTTCAATTGGACGGCTGGTATAGTCAAATTTGTGCATACATATAACTGCTTCTCTGGACCGAGGGCTATGCCTTCTTCAGTTGACTGGAGGTCGTACTTGGGTTGGTTTGAATGGGACTACTTGCCCTTAAAATTATGCATATACTGGATCAGGGGCAGAAAAAAGAAGTAGCAAGAAATCCATCTGAGTAGTAATGCACAGAAATACTGGTAATAAAGTGATATACATTTCCTAGCCGAAGTCATGACAAAAAGCATTTTTTTAAGGGAAAAGCATATGCTTATCACGAGCAGAATCAGCATTGGCTTTTCTGAACTTCATTTAGCATGTATCTTATTGCTGAACAGACAGGATAAATAACCTGTAACATTTAAAATGTAAGTAACAACAGCTGTCTTGTTTAGCAAAAGGCAACGATGGCACTGGTATGACTCACAGGCATAGAAATGCTGTGATAATGTGCTTCAAAACCAGTCCCAAAACTGTCCACAGTTGCCTTTGAGATTGATCTATCTGCAACCAATCTCAAATGAAAGGTGTTCCAGCTAATGAGGAATAACATAACTACCGACACTATTTTTAGAAGACTTAGCAAAAAGTACTCAATTGGCATTGTCAAGAGTGAAATATTTTAGTTACATATAGTATCTGTTTTAACGCGGGATTCCCCCAGCAAACGTGGGACTTCATTTTTTGTACGCACATGTCCAGCATTTTCCCTCAGTAGTTAATAAAACAACTGTTTACAGGCAAGGAAAATCTCAAACGACTGAAGTAACTAAAGCAAAAGTGGACTGGTGGGTGAGGTTTGAGGAAAGACAACAGAAACGGCAGCCTAAATTTATAAAAACTGGTTCCTTATAATCTTGCGCCCTCTAGTAACAGAAGCATTAAAACTCCAAGCCCATGAGAGTACCCTTTCGTTATTAGTATTTGGAATAAAATTTACATTTCATTTAAAAGAATCTACTGTATGTGGAAAAAAGTAATGCAGAGAAATAATAAAAAAAATCCCCAAAGATTTTAATCCAATTTTCTGTTCCTACTCCTTGCCACTAGAAAAATAAAAAGATAAAAATAACATTCTTATACAAAGATGTAAAATAAATGCCTGTTATCAGAACTTGCATCTCAACTTTTCTTTCTTACAAACCGCTGCCAGATTCATTTTTTGGGTATGATTTATACTGGGAAGGATCCACAACAGATATATGCTCCTATCGTACTTCTGTACAAATCAGCAGGACCTCATTATTAAATTGAAGAAATTACCAAACAGCCATGGACAGGATGGTCCAAAGATACCTTAAAACGTGTAATGTATTTTCACTTCAGAAATACCGAGGAAAACATTATTTTTTATCAACATTATGCGGATTAAATCATGTGCTTTAAGTTAGAAAGACTTACCAAAATCATATTATCCTAGGTGGCTGAAAAAAGAACAATTACATTTAAGGTTTCTCAGTGTTCTTGTATGTGGGAGATGAACTAATTCACAACCCCAGCGGGAAGTACAGCCCGAGACAGAAAATGGCCATTAAACTTTTAAACCAAATAGTTTAAATATTTAAATCTTTCAAGTTGAATAGTTAGCAATGTTGGAATGAAGTTAGCGAAAAACACTGTTTTGCCATGTTAAAAATATTCTTAAAACTCTCCAAGGAGCTCTAGTCCTTCCATGCTTTGGAAAGGGAATTTTATTAGCAGTATTATCAACCTGTTTAAGAATTGATTTGGATGAATTGTAACTCTCGGAAATTCTTCCATCTGTATATTGCAAGGAGGCACGTCTTAGATCACAGACCGCAAGCTCTAGGACAGAGGAGTGCAGACAGCAGAGTCAGGAACACTTCAACCATCCCAGCTTCCACTGGTTTCAAATGGGTATCAACAGCCCCAGCAAGCGAGGCTCCCTCACACTCTGGCGTGCCAGCCAGCCAGCCCTGTGCCAGCCGGAATGTTCTTTTGTGGTATTCCACAGGTTGAACGGATTTGTGTTTGCAATCCTTCCTGCCAGGAAGCCCTGGAAGCCAGGCACAGGAACAGAGCAACGAGGCAGCCTACACCCATGATGGTCCCTTGGGTACAGGAAACACGCTTGTGCTGAGAGGTTGAGGAGAAGTGGTAAAAGGGGAATAAAATCAGAAAGATACAGGAAAAAAGGTACAAGGGAACCTAGTGGCTTGCTCCTGCTCCCTCCTCATTTCTTTCCCACACTCATTTCAGAGTTTGTCTCCTCTTCAGAGACCAGGCTAGCTCATGGAGCTAATGAAAAAAAAAATTACTACATTTTTATGCCAGTTAAATTATAAAGGGAATCAATGGGCATCCAAGTAATGCAACAGCGCAGGCACTGGAGAAGAACAGACAGCACGCCTCACGAGTGGTGTAGCTAGGCATCGCACAGCCTACTGAGCTGGTGTATTTTGGAGAGCTGAGTAGGACAGGGGCCCAACCATGGATGGAGGGAAGCTGGGAGTCACTAAAGGCTCCATTCCCAGAGTACGCACTGGGATCAAGCACAGGGCTCAAAGTGGCCCCGATGTCCTGCAGCAAACAGGCAGCGTGTGCGTGAAGCCAAGCACCGAGTGAGCGGTACGGAGCACAGTCAGTCCCACCGACTGCAGTCCAAGAATCCCCTGATCTCCGTGACATCTGCCAATGTCATCACATTTAGTTTGGAAAAGACACTTTCACATCATCAAGTCCAATCGCTAACCCAGCATTACCAAATCCACCAGTAAACCCCAGCCCTCAGCACCGCCTCTGCCCGGCTGTTAAATCCCCCCCGGGCTGGGGACTCGACCCCTTCCCTGGGCAGCCCCTTCCAGTGCCTGACAGCCCCAAGGGGAAGGAATTGTCCTCCTCTGCTCCAGGCTGAACCCCCCCAGCTCCCCCAGCCGCTCCCCAGCAGCCTGGGGCTCCAGACCCCTCCCCAGCTCCGCTGCCCTTCTCTGGACACGCTCCAGCCCCCCCAGGTCCTTCGGGGAGGGAGGGGCCCAACCCTGATCCCAGCATTCGAGGGGCGGCCCCCCCAGTGCCCAGCACAGGGGCACGGTCCCTGCCCTGCTCCTGCTGGCCACACCACTCCTGATACAAGCCAGGATGCCGCTGGCCCTCTTGGCCACCTGGGCACCCTGCTGGCTCATATTCTGGCTGTCAACCAACACCCCCAGCTCCTTTTCAGCCGGGCAGCTTTCCAGCCACTCTTCCCCCACGCCTGGAGCGCTGCGTGGGGTTGTTGTGACCCCAGGGCAGGACCCGGCCCTTGGCCTTGTTGAACCTCAGTTGGCCTCGGCCCATGGATCCAGCCTGGCCAGGTCCCTCGGCAGAGCACAAGAAGAGGATACCCTAACCTAAACACCAAAGCTGGGGCCTGAGCATTGCTGTTCTTAAGCCTTTTCTATACCGTAATGCTTCTGTGCCGCTCATAACTGTGGTTTCAAGTTAACCAAATTACAGAAACTAATTTTCAATCACCTGTGCTATGAACTCTCTGGAAAGGGTGTATTACATAGAACTGAAATAGTGAGGACTCCCTAAAATATGTATGTTGAGTATATAAACATATACACAGGTGAGATTCTTAATTGTCATTTACCTAGTTCAAAAAACTCTGAAAGGTAAGAAGAGAGTTACACTGAATGAATTCAAGGTTTTAATTGACAGTGGATAACCATTTACCATGGGGAGTTAGGAATTAAGTAAATGAACTCTAAAATATAACAGGATTTAGTATATTCAAAGATGTAAACCACATTCATTAAAATCAAAATCATTAAAATCAAAAAACACATTTTGAGAAAACTGGAAAACATCCTGCAACGTGACTTTATAAAACAGCAGATTTAAAATATTCTGGTGAGAAATCTAAGAGGACTGCCGTCTCCTGGGTAGGAATTAAACAGGACTATACAAAACCCAAGTGTGAGTAAAAAGGAAATAGACAAAACTGTACAACACTGCAAGATGACCGACACTAGTGAAATTGCAATTTGAGCATGAAAATATTACTGAAAATTTGCTATACTACAGGTTGCCTGATTCTTCTAGAACTGAAACAAATGTTAGGCAGACAAAAGATGAACCAATTTAATGTTTGACAATGCTAAGTATGCCGTTATCCAGCAAGGAACCATTCAACTCATCTGCACACTATTGCCAGAGAGTTCTTTGGCTCATTTCACATCCTGGGTATCAAGCCTGGGGTTATAAATATCTCTAATGGACTTAGCAACAGTTACCTACAATCCTCTCAATGACAGAAGTTTGCTTTCCTAATGCTCGACACATTTGGCAGTGGAGAGTTTTTACTTGAATTATATTCATGTTTCTTTTCTGAAGCAAGCATAAACCAGACTACAACACTTAATGGCTCTCTCAGTCAAAACAATCAAGCCTAAACATGTACGCGAATTTCCTTCCTCAAAGACGTACGATTCGGGTTTCAGCACGGCGTGCGGTTCGGCGAAGAGCGACTCGTAACCACGTATCTCCCCCTGCCACGTGCAGTCAAGCCCTCGGTCGTGCCAGGGAGGTGCGCTAAGACCGAAGCCGAGCAGTTGTACAGTCGGTGGCGTGTGGGATTACGCTAAACAATCCTCAGCAATTTTGGTACTTTAATTCTCTTTTCAGCAGATTCTCTTTCAGGAGCTTGCAGCTCAAAATCCTCTCTCTGTGCAATAGTGTAATTCCTTCACACCGCGAAAAGCTGCTACTGAAGTATCACTGCAACACTGTGAACCCGAAGTCAACTAAATCCATTAACAGCAAATACACTGAACATGTAAAGACTGAAGCCATGTTTCTGCACTGTGTACAGGTCATACTTTTCTTGAATTCCTTCTACACCTGTAATGAACCCAGAAAGTCAGAAAAGAAGGAAAAAAAAGAAAAAGAAACAACCCCATTCTTCGAAAGAGAAATACAAAGCAAAGAGGGACTAAATGGAATTCTCATTAAACAATTTGTGAGACAGGAAAATAAGAAATGAAGGAGCTGTTGAAAAGCAGCAGCTGAACGAGCTACAGCTGCAATAAATTCCGCATTTTCGAGCCCCCCTGCACTAAGGTGGCAGGCTCACCACCCTGTAAATGCCGCTGTTATTCCACGGCACAGGCACAGTGTCCCTACAGGAAATAAACTCCCATGAATGACTCCTGTTTCTAAGAGCACACCTCCATGAAATTTTCAGTTGGGGATGTTATTTTCCCACCACATACAGTACCACTGTTTTATCTGGTTTTCACAGAACTATTAAAAGACAAATTAGGTAAGGGCCATACAATTAGAGGGTTTAAGGCTTCCTGATACAGGAAAAAGTTTAAGATGGTAAAAGAACAAGAGTATATGAACAGTAAGAAGAGATAACTGACAAGAAAATTCAGTATTATAGTGTTGAATGACTTCTACATTTAATCTGGCACTCAGTAACTGGATTGCCACCACTGGAAACTATATATTCCAAGCCTGAATGCCAGAAGAGCTCTACAGGATTAGGACAACTGCACGCATTTCAGGAGCGTAACTTGGTGAGCGACAGGAACACATTAGGTTAATTTAATTTTTTTTACATTTACTTGGGTTTTTTCTCTCTCATCAATTTCCCTGGCATTCAAACATCATGCCGAGGCCTTTCCCAGGCAGCTCAGGCAGATGCTACAAACCCTCACTGGATCCCACAGATCGTGGTGCTCTCCCCACCACCACAGGAGGGGATGGACAGCGTGGGAGAGAGCTGGCGAGCCTACCTGGCCGCCCTCCGCGGCGCTGGGGGGGACCGTGAGCTCCTCCCAAGAGGTGAGACAGAAGAGGAAAGGATGAAACTTGTGTCAGCTATGTTGGGATCCTCGACAGGTTTTTTTTACACCAGAGCTTCTGCTGCTCTAGATTACCTGAAGCTCCTGTGGTGGTGCCACAGTACACCTCCCTTCAAATGACAGAAGCAAGCCAGAAAATGCTCCCTCTCTCGGAGTAACTGCACCCATACACCAGGTTTTGCCATCACGGAGCTGATGACCAGCGAGTGTGAAAAATTCAGGCTACCAAACAAAGCGTACTGAAAAATTCTGTGGAATATATCCGATTTTAACCACCACAACATTCTTCCTGCATTACTTCCGCAGCAGTTCTTGATACATTTTCTACACGAAGCCAAGGATGCAGAAAATTTTTTTTTGTACTTTTTCTTAGATTTTGAGCAAGAGTGTTGTATGTATCTACGTTGTAGATATGACGGATGCACGACCAACACACTCAACGCTGTGAACCGTCACCAAATTTAAGAGCTGTGACAACTGATGCCTGCGTTTGAATTTGTGAGCTGCCAGTGGTGGGTTCAGCGTCCCACTATCAACCAGCTCAAATAATGCAGACCTCACTGCTGAGAAAACGTGTTCATTTCGTTCAGGTATTTCTGGACGTACAAGCAGGATCACAGTGGGCAGACCCACAGAAAGAGGAACCAAGAACAAATGCTTTCTTCAATTTCCTTTTAAACAAATAATACCGGTCTCATTTCATCAGCACATTTCATTACTGCGATGTGACCCAGATTTCAAGTATGAAGAAACATCCCAATGAGAAGACGTGTTCATTGAGCTGCCCGAAGTTCAGGCGCATGGTACCAGCGATGCTTTCAAGAAACCTATGACCTTATGCTAGCGTACAGAAAAGCCTGAGTCACCACGGGAAACGGACAAAGAGTTGATAAGCCTACGCCTGGTGGGGAGACAGAAATACTGGTGAACGATAACCCCAGTGTAACGATATACCTGTCCGGACTCACAACAAAGCCAAGGAAAATGACTTCTAGATAAAGTCTTTCACCCAGACAGGCCCCAAAGCACATTACAAACTTCAAGGAAATGCTTTTTGTTAGTTCAAAGATGTTGAGACTCTTCCCCCCCAAAGACTCTTGGCCTTTCTTTAACCAACTTCTTCTCCTTCCCTAGAAAATTACTGCAATTTCATGTTATTCCAGATGATGTATTTCGTATTTTGCAACATACTGCATTACTTGCCACTCTTCTCAAATCTCCAGGTGTGTTCTTCTGCAACTGCCTCCTAGAGAGACATCTATTCACTGGGAAACCATGATTCGAAGAAGTCTGGAAGTAGTGCTAGTATAGTACAGGTAAAAGCAAAATAAAAAGACAAATGTTTTGTAAAAACAGCAAAACACACAATATGTACTACTCAAATGTTGGTGCTTCCTTGGTTGTGAAATCTGGATCAATGTACAAAGAAACCACAAGTTCCATCAAATCAATAGCTAGCAGTTGTAACTATCAAAGGCGCAATGCGAATGGCACCTCTAGATCTTCCTTGTTTCACTGAACGCACCTTTTATTCTCCCCTGTTCCTTTCAGGTTACTAAGTCATTTCAACCTGAAATAAAACCACGCTCAAAACCCCTGGGCTTCAGTCCCCTTGTTTTAACTGTGATTCCTCTGTACGTCTGACGTGGGCTCACATACACAGCTCTATACTCCCAAAGCTTCTGCATCTCCCCTAATAGAAACATTTTCTTACAAAGATTTTGCCAAAGAATGAAGGCGGCTTTTTGTAATTGGCCATAGCAGAAAATAGATTTTCTGTTACTCTATTTTCCTGCTCTAGCAATCATATTTCCGGGCACCATTCTTTTGCCATCGCTTTGCTAGCAAGGCTTTGTTTTGATTATACTTATATGCATTTGGAACTGAAAGTTTATCCCTTCCAGGCCAAGACATTTTTCTCTTTGCGACTGAGGGTACAGGCTTGTAACTAATTCAGCCTTTTCAGTTTGGGTCAGGCGACTAACCAACAAAGAAAATGGAGAGCTGAGTGAATCATGGAAGAGTTAATCTCAGAACAGAACCCCAACACGTGTTGCCGAAGAAAGATACTGTTTACAGTCTCTGATGTTACTAAGACAAGAATTTCACATTCGTCATCTTCAGATATTGTGGAGCTCACAAGAGAGCTGAGGCGTTTTGAAATAAAAGTTTGCAGTGCTCGAGTTTTATACGAGCAGATAACAAATTCCACTAGAACCAGCACTGTTCCTGTTGAGATTCTGGAAGGGACCAGCTGTCTTTAGACATATTAGGCTCTCTGGACATTTAATCCATGCTGCCAAGCACAGGGGGAGCCTATTTTTGGAAGTCGTCTCCCTCTTGTTACAACCCGTGGCATAGACAGGTTGCTAAACACTTCCTGAACGGACCTTCCAGGATATTGTCTGACCACAAAGAAATCCTAATGAGTTACTTTTTTTAATTGTTCAACTCATCCATAGTCGTTATCTTTTTAATTTAAAAAAAAAAAAAAAACACAACCAAAAAAATCAAGAAGATTAATAAGCCCAAGTAAGTCTGTGCAGGACTACAGGAGCCATGGAGTAACTCCTGTGTTTGTTAGAAGTAGTTAGCAATTTTTGCAAGGTCTACACAGACACGAGCGCTGCATTTTGCTTAACTTCACCAGAAAAGCTAATCTTGCTCCACCTCACCTTTATCTTCCTGTGGGATCAGAACCACAATCACATATTCCACAGGACTTGGTCAGGTCACTATCTTTTAAAAAGCTAGATAACGTTTTTGGCTGCTCCTTTGGCCTTAAAAATAGCAGACTATTTTTGTTGTAGGATAAAAACCCCTATGATGATAATATGATTCTTATTGCTCTGGAAAACATTTTTCCTTGGTGCACTGTGTAGCTTCAACACCTTTAAAAACAGTTTAAACTGTGCTCTCTACCTTGTAAAGGGCTGCTATTATGCTCTTCTCGCACCTGGCTTTCCTGAGTTACAAATAAAAAACAAGAAACCAACCAATTCTGTTGTTAAAGATGGGGAAAATGCCATCACAGTCAAGATTCTTATCAGTCACTGTCCATACAAACATTAAACTCAACATTTCCCATTACATATACATGCTGATTTAAACCCGACTTTTCCATAGCCCGTTCTGGCCTATTTCTTGCATGGAAAACTTCATTCTTAGAAATTTCAGTCTCTGAGACTAATTTGCCAATTTGTGCATGTACCCAAGTTAAAACTGATATGAAAATAAATGCTAAAGTTTTAACAGCTTTACTAATCTGCAAGCGGTATGGTTTTACTTATAACCTTAAAACCATAACATTAAGACATTATGAACTCGAATCTCATTCAGTTTCAAAAACCCAACTGAACTGAGACAGATCCCAGCACAACGAGGCTATTTTACACATTTTGTTTTCTTTCATTAATTTTTGTTCCTATCTTATTTAGGGTGAAAAATCCACAAGAAAAAACAACCCTCACTGGCTACTCAGTGGAAAGTTGTAGGAAGTTTCTGGTCAATATTCCAGTAATACAAAGTATAATACGCACAAGTTACCTACAGCAACAAAAGTTTTGTAAGCCAAAGCTGATCTGCATACACACCATAATGTTTCCTTTCTTCTTTGATTCCACCCTGAATTTTACTTCTTTATTTCACAGGCTAATTGCCTCCGGTTTGGTCTAACATATCTCTGCCACTTTAAAATGCGCGAGATGTAACGAACAAATCACTTTCTGGCTGTAAAATAGTAGATAGGGCTCTGTAAACAAGCAGGGAATCACTCGGAGTGAGAAGATAGTGTTTGCCCAGTGCCTTGCTTTGGGAAGTTTATGTTTGAGAAAAAGGTAGGAGCTACAGAACTGTGAATACCACCGTTACTGGTGCCGTATGGTACAGGTTTACATTCTTAAGAAAAACCACACAAAATCAGCTGGCATTTCAGTATGCCTGGCAACCCGAGAGGCTTTTTGAGTCAGAGAAAAGGGAGGCTGTGCACCTGTATCATGGGGCATGGATTCATACACTGCACTAGTACATCTGAATGGAAGAGAGGCGGCTCTTAGCCCACTAATTAGCCCACCAATCTCCACACTCGTCCCATATATCTCTATCTATATATTTTAAACCAAGAGAAATCTGCAAGAACAAAAAGTGCTGGTATCACCTGTGAGCTTATGTGGTTGTTGGATTTTTTTTCCCCAATCATTCCCCAGTATCAGGAGTAAACCTAACCTCGCCATCAGGAATCCCACAGAATAAGAAATGACCGTGCCACGTTCCAAAGCAATGCAAGTCTTCTTGACAGTGGTTAATTTATTACATTGCAAAGCAGCTGCATTATAATTTGGGAGAACTTTCCAGATACTGAGAAGACCTAATTTAACTTAAATACCAAACTTAATGCAAATTAACTTAAATACCAAACAAACACTTGGAAGAAAGTTAGTTGTCACCTTTGTGCCTTTTCGACACATGCACAGAGCACACAATACTTTTCACTACAAGTGCCCAAGAAGCAATTTAGCAAAATCATGGAAGAGTAATTCTTGACACTTACAAACGTTTTAAAGAAAATAGAAGGAATGCTTTCTAATTTCCACCCCTCCTTCCTCCACATCCCTTCCAGCTCGGTAGGTGCTTTCTCGCTGTGCATTATGGCCAAGGGGGGAGTGTAGGAGGGGAGGGAAAGGAAAGGCAGGCTATAGTTCAGCGAGGTTTTCTCCGACAGTAATGGCAGTTTAAGGAGCTATTCATTCCTCCACTGACTGTGCCGTTTGCTGCCTTTCAGCATGTAGTTGCAAGACGTTGGTTCTTGCAGAGCAGCTGGCACAGGGAGTTCCAGCCTCCCTTCTCCGGCACAGCTCACTCTCACCCGCATGATAGAGTTTGCTGCTCTGACAGGCTGGGGCTCCACGACAGCCTAAGCCAATCTCATTGCTGTCATACTCCTGCACCCTCCCTGAGGCGGCTTTGGCACTCGGCTAACCCTCCATTTAGCCATATTTTTAGGCCAGCTTAGTAAACTGAAATGTTTCAACACAGGATCACAGGAACAAGGGGTGGAATAAAAACATACAACTCCTGGCAGGGGAAAGGAGAGCTATAGTAGTAAACCAGCAAGCCCAGGGCATGGGGCTAAAGCACTTTACCATGATCATCCATGTATAACTACATAACTTAACACGACCATTTAGCTGTCAGCATGCTCTCTGGCACAGCGTTCTCCTGGATGGTGCTCAGGAACAGCTCAAAGCAACACGGGAGAGGGCTGTTCCCTACAGGCTGGGCAGAGGAGGTCACCCTGTTTTGGAGGAAGAGAGCTCTGCTGGGAGGATGCAGCCTGGGTCACACCGCTTGCTCTCAAGGCCGAGGAACGCAGCCTGGCCCGCTAGACTGAGTGGGCAGTGGGACTGTAGCAGCAAAGAGACTGCTCTCAGCGGCTGTGGAACCTCAGCTGCTCCAGCATCAACCCTGCGGCTGGCTTTTTGTGTTGATCACTGAAACTATTCAGGTTTAAAATTTTCCTTTTATTTTCTGGCACGTTATTTAACAAAGGCCATCCGGGTCACACCGCTTGCTCTCAAGGCCGAGGAACGCAGCCTGGCCCGCTAGACTGAGTGGGCAGTGGGACTGTAGCAGCAAAGAGACTGCTCTCAGCGGCTGTGGAACCTCAGCTGCTCCAGCATCAACCCTGCGGCTGGGTTTTTTTGTTGATGTGATCACTGAAACTATTCAGGTTTAAAATTTTCCTTTTATTTTCTGGCACGTTATTTAACAAAGGCCATCCGGTCACAAATTCTTGAAGTAGCAGTATTTTATGCTGTGGGTTTCACTTGCTTATTGTACTTTTTGAAGGGCTGTATTCTTTAGCATAAACATTGATAAGTTTTTCTATGACAGTTGATTTTTTTTACAGCCTGGTTTCTAGAGAAAACAAGGCTTATACAATTGGACTGTCCATAACTGTCTCTGTCAGTCCGCCCCTGGCAAATGCAGAAACCACAGACCAGTATCAGCCCAGTTTCACAGAGGGAGAGAAATTCCAAATACGCTAAGTTCCTACCAGTTTTCTGAAAATCAAAAGCTATGTAGGTAACACAGACCCTTGTAGCAACCCCAATAAGCGAAAGACAGCCACAGCCCAGCCCTTACCCCATGTCCACTCTGGCTACCGACAGACACACTCCACCGTGTCTCCTTTCCTAGCCTACCTCTGAAGGAAAGGCCAGCTCCTCAGCGGAGACAGGGCAGCGAAGGAACAACCGTGCACTCTGCTTCTAGCTCAGCCAGAGCAAACCCAGCACGGGCACTTCAGGCACCAGGAGGGAAAGCAAACAGGAGGTACTCTGACTGGTGGTGGGGAGACCTGGAATGCTGCAGATAGAGTCTGGAGGTATGACAGGAGACGACGGGGCTGGAAGGCACAAAAGAATACAAGTCTGTGGGAAAACGGACCTTATCAATTCTGCTGTTCAAGAAACAACATCTAACTAACCCGATTATTTTAGCTTGCGCTCATGATTATCTCGTTCAGAAAAATCCTCATTTATGACACAATATCACGATAAAACAACTCAAAAACAGAGTTTGAAGAAAAATGCTAAGCACACCATTGATGTAACTGGCTAACACGTTTTGTCCCTGAGCACTACAGTGCATCAAAACTCCTACGGAGTAACATTTAAAAACCTGCACATTAAAGTGTGTGTGTGAAATCATTCTCTTCTCATCTTTTCAGTATCATATATAAAACAGAGCTTAGTTTTTCAAACTTTCTTTGAACCCAGAGGATAAACAAAGCACCCAGATTAGTTCAAACCACCATCTAATTCAGCAGACTTTGGGCAGAAGCAGATGGGGAGTGTCCACCTAGCCCCAGGGAGAAGAGCAGAGATAAGCTATGGAACTCATGTAACAGGTGAAAAAGCATCCATTCAGTCCTTCAGAAAACTCTACAGATTTTATGTGATTTCCTGCTATCCTCTGATGGTTGACTGAAGGCTCTTAACCTTCTTTTGCAGCCTTTTCACATCAGATTTGTCCCTTCTTCTATCAACTGCCAGGTGCTTCTCACTCCTTTCACAAGGAGCTTAACACAAACAAAAGCTTTAAAAGTGGCAGGGCATCTTCTGCCCTCTCATAAGGCCAGATATTGCTTAGCATAAACCTGCACCAGTTTTTTCGTTTGGATCGCGTGTGAACTTTTGAAACAGATCATCATCCCCTTTACAGTGCTTTGGTTCACGTACCAAAGCAGCCTCAGAGCGTACGAACTGGAGTCCTCTGACTGCCGCAGAACTGAACACTTCAACCGCTTCAAGGGCACGGGACCAGACCGAGCTGAAACCTCCAGAAATGCAAACACCACGGACATGGAGTCCTCAGCGCCAGCAGACTCATTCTACAGGTCTGCTCCTACTGCACCACGCTGTTTGACAATGCCCCCAGACTGCCAACACGGAGTAAGCTGATAGAACAGCAGTGGGCTTATCAGCATAGTTACTTTAGTTTAAAAATAAAACTATACCATCAGACAAACAAACAGAAATACCTTTATCCTAGTAATTCTGACAAATATCAGCTATCTGCAAACGCAGGCACAGAGCCTTTCAAATTCCCAGCAACAAAGTAAATGGCACATTAACAGCTAGGCGTCCTCCTCTAACCTTGCGGCGCCTCAACTGAAAGGGAGCAGAGAATACGTGAAGAGGAGAAAGAGCAAAGAGCAATCTTCTTGAAATCACTTTTTAATTTTGAAAGCATGGACCACTGATGACAAATGTTTATTTTCTAATCTTAAACTACTTTATGGTTTGGAACCCTATTATGTTAATTGACTCAGGACATTTTTATATTAACTATCAATCTCTGAGATTGAAAATTATCAAACATTTTCCAGGTATATAATAAACCGATCTCCTATCAAAACAGAATTATTTTCAAGTAAGTCCAACAGGGTAATTAAGCATAACAATTAGGCATGACACCTCTTCACCTGAAACTGTATCTACACAGCCCATTTTTCCAACTGAGCTCTCAAAGACTTTCTCTTAAGAGTGCCAGTAAGCTTCCTGGTCCCTAGGAACTCCAAATCCAGTCGTGACAGTTGTTTAAGACTATCCCTTTAGCTACATTAAAGTCTTCAGAAAAGTTTCTTCAAATCTGTATTTTTAAGAACATAAATAAAAAGTGTCAAGATTAACTTTGTTTTCTTCTTTAAAACTTTGTTTTCTTCTTTAGCATTCATCAGTTCCGTCTTGATAAGCAAAACAAAAAAAAGCTTTTCCAAGTGTATTTAAACTGATTTAATTAAAACCGCTTAGTCTTGACAAGAGTTCAAGGTGTCAAATAAATTGAGCTAGGTAATTCAATCAAATATACTATATTTAAGTCTAGTATACACAAAGCCCACAAGTACCTTTAACATTCTCACAGATATTTCTGCTATTTATAAATTACCTCCTTTACTTCTTGTATATTCCCCCCCCCCCCCCAAAACACACCTTAAAGCTTCAGTTCATGCCTTTTTGTTTGGCAAATACAGAAGCAGCGTAACTGTTGCGCATGTAACTACTAACAACTTTCATCCTCTTTATTTATTTCTTAACTTCTGATAGATGTTCTTCTTCTTCATCTCTCAGACATGCCCACAGACACAGAGCTGCAATGCGAGCAGCATGTGACAGTTCACCACTTTTCAAAAGAGAAGGAACTCAGGCCTCACCTATAGGATTTGTCTCCCTCCCAGGTGGTGGATTTGAATCAGGTGACCAGGCATCAGAGAGCAGCCCAAAGGCATTATTTCATATAAAAGGAAGCCTGCTGCACCTAAATGAGCTCCCCTAGGATAGTAAAATGAGAGAAGTTCCTGGGAAAGGGAGAAAAGGGAAGCAACGCAGGCAGTGTTATCTCATATGAAAAGGGTATTGGAAAATGAGGGGAGGACAAAGGAGACTGAAGAACCTAGCTGTTACCTCGAGTCAGCCCACTCCTTCCTGAAATGGTGACTACTTCAAAAACACTGGTTTTGAGACGTAAACTACAGACAAGCGAGCCTGGAGGAAACTACAACAGATGAAGCAAAATCCCACCGCAGGGGGTAAGAAATAAATATACCTGTATTAGATTCTTTGCACCTGCAGCCCTGGTACACTAAGCAGAAGACACAGAGTACCCTTGAAGCTCTACCTGAACTAAGGAAATCTATATTGGACTCTGTCTAAACCAGAAGTTTTACCAGCACAGTGCTACCTGCTAGAAATGTGAAAGGAAGGGGGGAATCCTGTTTTTCCTTGGGCAAATAGAGCTAGGGCAACAAGCCTGCTAGTGAGTGCAAACGCAACTTGTGCTGGCAAAAGGCACCCCTTTGTGCAGGGGTTTTACAGCTAACTAGGCTGGTGTTGCTGTGCCAGTAAGGTCCTTGTGGTATAGTCTAATCCTTAGATTGAATTACCTACCTTCCTCTAATTAGCACCTCCTAATATACAGGGTGAATCAAAGCAATCATGTTTTAGAAAGGGCCTAAAGTAAACTGCGTTATGGTTTAGACTGAATCAGTGCAGCTAAGGCGAAATTGCTTAGAACAACTGCTCTGATTTCATTGGAGTTCCTGTTAATTTATTAACTTAAATTAGCTATTCCCTAACACAGCCTAAATAAAGACAGGTTCCTTTTTGCTTGTATGAGGCTTCAAGGATGCTAACGTGACCTACGGTATCGCCTTCCTAGCCTTACTCTGCTGATAATGACACTCCTGCTGTGTTGCCACTGTGTGTGTTTATATATATAAAATAATTTATTTATAGGTAAATTCTAATCCAAATGTTTTAGTCTTAGATTTTTTTTCTCCTACTTACACTTGGTATACTGGCAATGAATAGTAGGATATATTTTTTAGCACTCTGCTACTTTAAGCAAGTATTCATAGCTTATTTTCCAGATGCTGTGGAGTTAACAGCTCCTCTTAGTTAAAACTTATTTTCATGAAAATGTTAAAGTTACACTGCTACAATAAATATTACAAATTCAAAACTAGAAGTGCTTTATGCCTTCTAACTAGATTCCTCACCCAACAAAAAGAAATTCTGACTTCAGACAGGAGTTAGGACTCTTAGGGATAACTTCAATTTCCATCATCTCTCTTGTACGCACCTCTGGCCTCCACATCACTCAGTGGACAGAGGATCCGCATTAGACCTAATGCAACAGATAGGTGACTTCCTAAACGTTGGCTTTAGGGTTATTTTTAGCGAGATGCATAGAAATCTGATTGACAGGGCTGGACTCTCATAAAACTTTCCCCGTGGGGAGCTGTATTTTTTATGTCACAATGCAGCAGAGATCAATGCGGCTGCTGAGTTAATCCCGTCCACCAGCGGCTGCGCATTTCCCTCCCCTTGGCTTGCCCACAGATCTCAGCGTTACCATAAACACTGACCCATCGGATGGGGAAACGGAGGCAATGAAGGACGTATGTCAGATCACACATCTGAAGGCGAAAATGCACTTCAGGCTGATACTCAACTCATTATTTCCTCGTACCAGACTGTCCCAACAAGTGTTCTCCTCGGATCATGAGGTATGATGAAAGAACGCCTTATTTTCCATAGTTAAGAGGACCTTAATCAAAGTAATTACTGAAACCGATCTGATTGGGAAGTAATCTATTTAGAAAAAGTTAAGACTGCCAACTGGGAAGCTACCATCCAACCTCTGAAACTGATTGCTTTAGATGTGGATGATTTCACACTTAATTTTTCAAGTGCTATTGAGAATGTCTTCACCTGTGAATGTAAAATATTTATTTCTCTAAAACACTAAATAATGGCCATCTAGGCAACTCAACACGTAAACAACATGCTATATTGGCTTTCAAGTAGCTCGGTGTATGCGAGTTTCTCCTCCAAGCAATCAGAAGAGATGCACTGTGCTGCAACTAACACTGCACTTGAGCAAATTAACCTGTGTTTAAAGTACTCTATAGGGCCTGACACTGTCAAAATCCCTGCCCGAGACAGCTACTCTTTTTAAACAAGCTTGTAAAGAGCTTACTGTTCCCTTACAGGATCAGAGCAGCATGATTCAATTTAAATATTCTGCCCCCTAAAAATTGTAATCCGTTATGAATTTGATTAATCAGCTATGCACTTACAGTGCACATTTGCATTTTTTGAAGACTTAACTGGGATGTATAAACATCAAATGAAGTTTTTTGTATACAATAGATGAAAAACAGTCTTCCGTTTAAAATTTACAAGAGATTGGTGCCAACGCTTTAGCGGTAATGTAAGCTGCCAGCAAATGAAAGAATTTCATTCAGACTTAGCCCTTTACTTTCCAGACTAGTAAGAGTAAGAACCATCCTATCTGATCTACTCACAGTAATGAATGGGAAAGGCGCTTGTCCGAGAGGAATGCTCCTGAGAAAGTCTGGAATAAGGATGCAGTCACAGGGGGGAGTAGGGGGGGGTATGATAGCCTTTAAATTTGGGATAATTCTGATGGTCCTATGCTGACATTATCAAAGTCCAAAAGCCGCGATACACAGGAACTGGCTCCCCTAAGGAGACCGGGCTGAAAGCGTATGGATGGGGAGGGAAGAACTTGTACAGGGTTTGAATAGGGAAAAGCTGCAAACCCATAAACTGGAAAAGGCAATTTCAGAGTTACACAGTTACACTGGCTTCAGCTGTGATCTTGAAATCACCGTGATGATGTTCTGGAGCTTCCAGTTATTCCTTCAAAAGGGCAAGAAGTCCCAAGCCCATTCATTTTAAATTTCTGCCAAATTCCAGTGCCACTTGATACATCCTGCTTTTACAGACTCATGGCATGGGTTGAGGTTGGAAGGGAACTTGGAGGTCATCTCGTCCAACCCCCTGTTCAAGGTTTTCTTGCAAGTTCTTGCCAAAATAGTTCAGTATGACTTTCAGTATTGGTTCTCACAAAAATGTGCAAGTATTCTGGGTTATTACTCCACTTATACCTAAGAAAAACTTTCTTCCACGGGAATGAAGTATATGCATAGAAAACTGCCAGAGGAGAAAATGTGATTCCTTAAGTCCTCTGCAAACACTATTTTTGTTGGTGTCAACCTCAGCAGCATTACAAGTGATCAAAGAAAATAAAAGCCAATACGGTATGGAAAACCTTTGTAAGATGAAGACTACGTTTCCTTTTGAATTCAGTAGACTTTTTTTTTTTTTAACTGCTTAATGCTATTCAGCCTGCAGTAGCATCACGTCAGTGTGCTGGGGAATCAACACAGTGGACGGAAGTTATCAACACTTGCGGTGGAAGTTTGAAGATGGAAAATTACCTTTAAATGATGAAAATGCATGTATAGCTCCAGCATATGTGGAATGTTTACATCTTTAGAAAAATGATCTAACTGCACCATTAAATCTCTGGTACAGGCTGACAAGAGAATTTTTCTTTAATGAAAGAACTTTTTTCAGATGAAACAGGAATGTCAGCTTTAGTGCATACTCCACTGACTGGAACGGGATCAAGTCTTAACTAAGTTCCACACAATGTTTTCAGGGGAAAAGCGGAGAATGTTTTCTGGAATTTAAGTCTGGATTTGGCTTGCATCCTAGAACATATATCTTGTTATGAAAACTGCTGAAACACTTTTAAGTGGGCAAGCCACAAGTGTCCTTGGAGCTATCCAGTCAACTGGAAGTCACACAGGCAAAACCTCCTAAAGTAGAAAAGCTTGAAATTGGAAGGGGGGCGGGGGGGGGCGAGGGAGGGGCAAATAATCTTGGAAGCGTATCTGTTCTATAGAACTGTTCGCTTGTGCCTACAGCATGAAGTAGTTACAACTTGTTTTCTGCTATTGTCACAGATCCAATATGTTACTCTAGCTAAATCATAATCTCTTCCTGCTTCAGTTCATCCATGTGTAAACCTGGTTCACTAACTCTTACCTTAATGTGTCATGGGGCTTAATTAATAACACTTAGGTCCTTTAAGCCCTCTACAAACATTAACTACTTCTCGTAACAACTCTCCAAGGTATTATTATCCCCATTTTACTGATGGAAAAATGGCAAAAGAGGTTGTGACTCGCCCAAGGCAACAGAGTAATAGCTATGACTTAGAGATCCTCTTTGTGGACTACTGTATTGTAACAGTGGAAACTTATCAAGAAAGGCAAAGTCAATAAATACAATCTCAAAATTACTTTTAAAAGCATACCCTAAGCGACTGGAAGACTATGAAAAGCCCCCGCCAGAAACAACAGGCTTGGGATCAGGACAAGCGCTATCATCATTACCATCACAGAGGAAGCGATATCCCAGGCACATCAAGGCTAGGGCTCGCCAAAACAGTCACAAAGAAATAATAAGACCTGTCCTCTCATGTGCGCCTAAGTACCATAAAATTGAGCAACAGGCTTGTACAGTACTCTTCAGTAACACAGAAGTGAGCAGATAATCAATGTGGCATGCAACATGCTAACATCTCGTGCCGCGTTCCCAGTATTGACGGGGAATGCCAATAACGGGTTGAGATGGCGGTGGTCCTGCACGCCGCTGGCCGGTACATCACGGCCGCCTTCCGCCCTCACAAGTGACAGCA
>NW_009258965.1:253867-255959 GCF_000687185.1 Egretta garzetta | reverse complement strand
GCGCTCCCGGTTCTGCTCGACCTGCCGTGCTTTGCATTGCTCAGCTTACGTAGCTTTACCTTCTTTTGCAAAGCATAGGACAGTGCTCGTTCTGTGGGTTGGGTTTTAAGGCGCCTGTGGAGTCTAGTGTGAAGTTTTGTTTTCACTTTCTCTTTCTCTTGTTTGTTTTGTTGATTTGGTTTGGGTTTTTTTTAGGCAGCCTCTTTCGGTGTGAAATGTTGAGGATGCTGCATGCTTTAGTCTTTGAATGACTTAATGAAGCAGATTGACCATCTCATGCAGTAAAGCGTAAGAGGCCATAGGGAGGTTAATTTGTAATTTGCATCCTACTGAACTTGTATATCTAATTTTTCTTTCCATCGGTGATTACTTTTATCCGCCAGGCTTTTTAAACAGAAGCCTTCAGTTCGCAGTTAGCATGTGTGATGACAGTAGGATAACTTCTCAAGGTATTGCTGCAAATGGAATGTTTCTACAACCGTGGCTTGTATCCACGTCCTCTAATTTAGCAGAAACCCACACAGGTGTTGTGTGTTTTCTTCTTCTAGTACCTGTTGAATCCCTTCTTAGGTTTTAAACCTGGATCGTATTATAAAAGTCCCAGCTCTCTAGTCACTTAAACTATTTATTGGCTTGTTAAATTGAACCACATCTGCTGCTGTGAAGCCAAGATTTGTTTTAGAATTCTGTCGCAGGACTCTAATACTCTTTAGCAGAAGACATTATAAAGCTAATTTTACCATGGTTTCTTAAGAGGTCATAAAAGAGCAGTGGAAACAGTAGTCCCCCTTCAGAACAGGTAGCCTTATTTCTTTAGAGCATTGAGGTATTTCTAAATGCCCTCATTACCCGTAGTACTTGAATATTTTTTGTATGATCAGCTGTGAAAAAGGTTAGCTTGGACATGTTAAAACTTAATTAAGATTGTTTGTCAGTCCAGTAAGAGGAACTAGTATGGCAAGATAACTTTGTGATGTCTCATAGTACCAGCCCAGAAGGACATTCACTGATACTTGGAAGGTGGGAGTTTTGAAAAAACGGTAGGTGGAAATACTTTTTTAAACCATGTAATTAGAACTAGCTGCCAGAGGAAATCATTCAACGAGATTCAAAGCAAGCAGATATTTGTATGAATACCAAAACGGTCTAGAGCCTTTATAACGAAAGCCAAAAAAGCATTTAGAAGAGAGATTAAAGCATATGACTCAGGGTTCAAACTAATCTTTATGGGAATGAGAACCGTACTTCCCCGTGTTACAGAATATTAAAATGTGGCTTCCACAGCGGTCTTGGGCTGTCCTCGAGTCCCCTGGTTCTGAGCCGTGTTGGACCAGCAGGATTGTGAGCTTTGCCGCACGTCGGCTGGGCATATGTAAAATCACATTGCTAATTGACGGTGCGGTGAAGGCAAGAGTTCAAAGGTCCGCCTGCTGTAACCTGTTCCCCACATGATAATGTACACCATGAAAAGAGCATTAGCTCTGCCTGTGTGTGAAATGTAAAAACGCTAAATGACGCCGCCTCTGCCCGCGTGCACGGGAAGCATTGGAAGCTTTCGATGCGCATTCGGTTCGAAGAAAAGGCCCGTGTGTTGGCAGCGGCGGGTTTTTCCCCTGACGGTGGATTTCAGGCACTCTGTCAGACTGAGATATTCTAGGTGCACGTTTTCGTCACTTTACAGAGAAGCTGAAGGAAAAAAAATGTATAGTTGCCAGAATGTTGCACATTCCTGAAATGTTAGATTGCAAATGTTCATTTTAAAGGCCATTCTTCCTATTTTAGGATTTCTTCCCAACTCTTTTTTTTTTTTTTTTTTTTTTCCCCCCCCTCTAGGTCTTGCTGATCCATTAGTTTTTACACACTCATTTAAAATGTCATGCTTTAGTGTGACTTCCCTATTTGTTGTAGAGATGAAGGATTGGTGAGCCCACCAGTTTCTCTTGGTAAGCTGTTTCAAGTATCTGCAGTTAGGGGTTGTATTTCGTTTCAGTTTTGAGTTTAACTTGCAGCTATCGCATCTGATGCTTCTCAGCAAGATTCAACAGTCATGCACTGCTGGAGTTCCTCTTTCATGTGTCAGGACCCACGTGTA
>NW_009258965.1:239943-253851 GCF_000687185.1 Egretta garzetta | reverse complement strand
TCAGAGTTATTTTTCATAAGCTAAAATCCCGAATCTTGCCTCGTGGCCTTTGCTTTTTCAGGGGGAAAGAATTTGGGGCAGGGGGGCAGTGTCTTCCTTTAACTTCCCTCTAGTATTTCAGCATCCTTCTTGCAGATACCTCTTGGTACTCTGAGCGCAGCGGTTTGATCCAGTTTGTTTTGCCAAAGTGAAAACAGCTGTGACATGAGGGAGAGAGAGTTGTTGGATAAACAAAACAATTCTTGTTTGGGTTTATATTTTTAAACTTACCTACTTCCAGTAATTGTTGTTTCTTTTGCTTCTCTGAAGGGAATAAATTGTGTTTAATAGGTAAACAACCATGCACTTGACTTACATGAGAAGCAGCTACCAGGCTATGCTTGCTCCTTCGTGCCTAGACGTCTGCGATCCAATCTGTCTGTCCAGGAACAGCTATAGACTTGCTGTTCTCGCTGCTGACACTTCAGCTGACGGGAATCAGAATTCATATGGTACTGCATCCCCCTGCAGAAACAAAGGCAAGCGCAAATTTACATGAACCTTTGTGAATGTTTGATCTAGCACAGTGCATCGCTGAACAATCTACAGTCGTAAACCAGTCTTCTAGGGACAGAAATCCACATCCACAAGAGGTCAAGTCCAGTCGTAGGAAGTTAAACTGTGGAGTATCCATGCTGGCAATCCTATTGTGGCTACCTGGGAAGAGTTTGATACAGGTTGAAGAATGTGTCAGCACGAAGTTCTTGCATAAAGATCATTACCCTGTTTCTGGCTGGCTTGAAAGTTCTCCTGCATTCTTGTAAGTAGGTATATATGCCCCCAATTCTTTGTGTTTTGGTTTTTTTTTTTCCTTTTCTGTTGTATTTAAACCACTGCTGTCCTAGAGAAATATGGTCTCCTTAGTCCTGGAGTCAGCTAGGAAGCTCTAGCTAGCGCAGAACCCTGTGCTGTTTCTTCATAATGATACAAAGCACCCAATCTCACATTTTCTAGTTTATTGCAGCAAGATTTTTAATCCTATTCGCTGTTCTGGTTTTTCTCCTCAAAGAAGGGTCCCAGCTTACTTAAAGTTCTGTATGTATCCTGCAATAAGGATTGCAGTTAACAGGTAGATTTATGGCATGTTGGAATTCTCCGTAATACGGATAGAGCAGAAGGTTGTCCAATGCAGAATTACTTCAGAGGCCAGTGTTGAACAGTGAAGTGGATTCTGCGAAGAACTCAGGACCTCAAAAACCTTGCTTTGAGTAAAATAGCACTTTTCAATCCAGCTTTTCTCCAATATGCAGACAAAATAATGGTATTAAATATATTTGTATAGAAGAAAACCTTTTATGCACGCTATTACATGTGTTTCTTTGCCTTGGGAACTCGTGAGGGCATTTTGGCAGCTGTCAATCGGTTCTGTTGATTCGCTGTTGTGAGGATATGCAAGCGGTGCTGGCAGCGCGCACCATGGTTTGAGCACAGTTAACGACGGACTGCTTGTATTAACAATTTTGTCGTTGCTACCTGAGAAACACAGCTTTAGGCTCATAGGAAGTCATGAGTTCAAATAAAATTTGGGCTTTTCCTGTGGCATGCAGAGGTTGAAGAACACAGTCCTCATGCTTTTGGGGGTATGTGCAAGTATGGAAGTTCTTGAGTCGCTGTAAGATATTCAGGAAAGGGAGAACTCGTGGAGCGGAGGCGAGTTCTCCTCACACCACCAGTACGCACCACACGTGTCCCTCTCCAGGCAAATCCACGAGAGTTGGAAGTGAGCAGTAAATGGTTATGTGTGCAGAAAAAAGCGCTCATTAGTGGAGGCACCATAAAGTCACAGATAAAGACCCGGCTCCTCTTCCTCTTTTTGTATTGGTTTGGCCTCTGGCAGCCCCTCTGTTGAATTTGGGCAGGGTTAGATTTAATGTGGCATTTTATGACTTGAGTTTTTCAAAAATTGCTTATGCGGAGGGTCTGCTGCGTGTGCTAATGTTAAACTGAGGCAGAAGTGCTCGACAACGTCTGTGAAGTCTCGTCAACCTTGTGTATTTTCCAGGCAAATCATGCTGTGGTTTGCCGAAAACATTTAACGTTCTATTGCAAAATACTTGCTTACAAGAGAGCCTTTGTTCTGCAGGCTTTGGATTTGTCACTGTTTATGATTCTGTCTATATGGAAATGTAAAACAATAACATTTAATAAAATACATACACCATTCGTTACTTGGTATCTGTTTTCGTCTTGTCAGTTTAGTCTTCAAAGTATTTTAAGCAGAATGCTCTTTGCGGCTATTAAAATCCTGAAAAATGTGGTTATTTTTAATTTGTTTCATACAGAACTGTTTTTTTACCTTCTGGTGAGATACCACCCGTCGGTTTGTTTGCCTTCCCTAATGTTTAAACCAAAACAGGTTCATCAGTGAGCCTTGGCTTTTGTGGGATCCATGTCACTTTGAGAAAGCTTTAGCAAAGCCTGTTTACTGAAAACCCGCAAAATTGGGCAGTTGGGACTAACTAGACTAAACCGAGTTATTTCTTTGACTGCTCATGGTAGGCGCCTGCGTTTCTCATGCTTGTTGAAGTCACCCTTCAGTCTTGGCAGCAGTGTCTTCAGCTTACTGTTAATTGTTTTCCTTCTGTTCGTTGCAGAGGTACTTGGAATTCACGTAGTCATGGCTATGCTGAGGTTTTTCCCACTAAGCAGGATAAACACCCCTCTGATTTCACACTTACTAGGTTTGAGGACTGAATCAAACCATCTTACGAGGGAAATCTAGTCTTCCTCTTCGGCCTTTTTGGGGGAGAGCGAGTGAGAAGGAAACGTTGAAGCAAGGAGGAGGGGAGGGAGCAAAACAGTGGCAGAGAGAACGCTGAGTGATTCTGGGGTTGGGGTTTTTTAGCCCCTCCTCAAGCAGCTGAATTTTTACCAGCTTCGAATTTCATGTCTGTCTCTGAGGTATAAGGGAGTACTCATTTTAAACTGAAACAAAGATTTATTCTCTGATTTTTAACAACCTAATTGATTTGAGCTGTCTGTAATGGAGTAAGAGTTGCATAAGCTTCGAAAGTTCACATCCCGTCTGTATGCTAATGTCTCTTGGAGTCAGATTTCTCTTCAGGGCTGGGCATAAAAACAAAGTATTGCGATCACTTGCTGATCAAAAATAACTTGGGAATACGTATTTTCTCAGTTCAACCTTGGGCAAAATATTTTTGGCATCCCAGCATTCATTTACATGGACCTGTGAGTGCTTTTAAAGTACAGCCTTTCCTGATTGGGGGATTTACAGTTTTGTTATTCATGCAGTGTTAGAGGTGTTTTGTTCTCCTGTAATTTTGCATTTGAAATTCTTAGGCAGTGGGACAATTGCAAGAATTTTCTTGCTCTTTGGTATGGTATCAGCTCTCGGTGTTTGAGGAATTCGGCATTTTCCTAAACCCTCGCGTGACTGGTGTATGTTCGTTAGCTTATAGCTGTACCGTGCTTTGAAGCTGTGAAGTGTCGTTACTTTTTAATTAAGCAATCAGCAGAGATCACCCTGTTTAAATGGATGCAGATAATTCACGATGCATTCAAAGCAATTCATCCAGGAACCCTGCTGCCCCACTCGGCGTTATATTTTTAATTACCCCGTCCTACCGGATCCCGGAATCCGGGGGTTGTCCCCAGCGAAGGCAGGCACCCCGGGGTCTGCCACGGGGCCGGCTGTCCTTGCGCCTTTACACCGACTGCCACGTGCATTCCTTCAACCCATGCAGCTTTCAGAGTTTTTCACCAGTTTTGGAGATGGATAACGGAATTCTTGGAATGCATATTCATCAGAAAACAGAAATCACCAACTGTAATAGAAGATAACAGCAAGGTTAAAAGTCCACTAGGAGCAGGAGAAGCTGACCCCAATGACCAGCCTGGGATGGCAAGGAAAGTAACATGGTACTAAGTTCTCTGCAGTCCAGATAACCAGGCTACATTGGCTCCTATCTCAGAAAAAAAAAAAAACCAAACCAACACCCCCCCCCCCCCCCCCAAAACTTCTTGGTTGACATCAGCCCAACTTCAGCCGGCACGGGGGTGCCGTAGGTGGCGGTCACGGCATAGCTCCTGTGCGTGGCGTCGGAAGTGGCATCAGCGGGGAGCAGAAGGGGGTTGAATTACATGGAAGACTTCCAAATTTGTGTACGTGTTGAGACGATAAATGCTACTTGTGCCTCTCTTTTTGGAGGATGTATGCATGCCTTCGGCGGAAGTTGGTTTGCTGGATGCCCTCACTATGGGTATCATAAGCTGGGCCCAACAAAATGAGCTTACTAAAGCAAGGCCTGAGTAGGGCGGTCATTCAGTTCGCCAGGTTCATCCCGCCTCACTCGGGGCACTCAGCCTAGATCATAGAATAGAATCATAGAATCACTTTGGTTGGAAAAGCCCTTTGAGATCATCGAGTCCAACCTTTAACCTAACCCTGCCATCCCACCACTAAACCCTGTCCCTCAGCACCTCATCCATCCTTCTTTTAAATCCCTCCAGGGATGGGGACTCGACCACCTCCCTGGGCAGCCCATTCCAGAGCCTGACAGCCCTTTCGGTGAAGAAGTTTTTCCTAATGTCTAGCCTAAACCTGCCCTGGTGCAGCTTCCAACCAGTCCCCCTCGTCCCATCGCCTGTTACCAGAGAGAAGAGGCCGACCCCCCTCTCCCTACAGCCTCCTCTCAGGCAGTTGTAGAGGGCCATCAGGTCTCCCCTCAGCCTCCTCTTCTCCAGACTAAACACCCCCAGCTCCCTCAGCTGCTCCTCGTATGACTTGTGTTCCAGACCCCTCCCCGGCTTGGTTGCTCTCCTCTGGACATGTTCCAGCAACGCAGCATCTTTCTTGTAGTGAGGGGCCCAAAAGATGTCTGAATCGGAGCCCTGCGCTCCGGTACTCCATGGAAAACGGGAGAGGGAGTTGAATCTCCATTTGGAGAAGGCTGTTCCTTCCCATCAGCTGTAATAAGCAGCCCAGAACAATTAAGATGCTTCGCAAATTACCCCTGCGAAGCACCTGGAGTTGAACGGTAGGACTCGCATTGAGTGGTGCGAGTCAAAGCCCTCGTGCCAGGGATCAGCCCAGCGCTGCTCACGGTCACTGCGCGCGCGTCTGCTGTTCCCCACGTAACCAGGTTTCCCTCTTATTGCAACTTTTCTGTACGATTTTGATTAGTGGATTGAAAAACGGAAGGGTAGGGAATGAAAGGGAGGATAAAGTCTTTGGGCTACCCCTTAATAAAACTTTTGCAATGTTTCGATGTATTGCAAAATGGTTTGGCTAATTCAGACTACGTGTGGAGTCACGGCTAGCCCCGACAGGGATTCACATGTCACTGCAGTTGCTTCCAAAGCATAAGTACAAAAGGAATATTTATTGTGTTAGGATGTTCCTTATGTTTTAAAAGTTGGGGTTTTTTTCCAGATACTCCGAGAGCGAGTCCCTTGATGCGAGTGTCCTTCCTGTGTCCTCCATCACAGCTCCAAGTGGGAGCATATTTAACACGTGAAAAACGTCTGTTAGGCACAGCCCAAGATGATTTGTTCTCTCTCGTCCAATTTCCTAGGTTTGCCGTGAAGATTATTAGCAGATGAAATTCTGCATGCTCAGAAATAATCCGGCTGGTACCCTTGCACAGGGCCATGTATCCGGACAGCGTGCCAGGCGGAGGTAAGAATGCGTAGCTTACAAAGCAAGAAGCACACGACCTTTCTGTTGTAATAATTAATGTCAGCAATCGCGGTTTGTAACACATCGGGTCAAAACCGTTGTATCATGTGCTGCTTCGTGTCCTCATGAAACACCAGGCTTCTGCGTTTCGCCAGGTAAGATTCCCAAGCTTTACTTTTTTTAAAAGTTACTTTAATTTGTATCCCTGAGGTTTCTGTCTTGGCTGAAGACACTTGCAGGGGATGAGGACAGCAAAGAGGGAGCAGTTAACGGTGCTACCGGGAGTTCTGGCGTAGGTCGAGGGACGGGTTTGGTGGTCTTTGGCCACGCTCCCCTCTAGCGGGGACGAAGCTGATTTAAGGGGCGGGGGGGTAGGGTGTGATGGAGAATTGGAGGCAGAGGGGGAAATCGAGGTTTAGCAGAAAAGGTCCTTTTACACCAAACATGCTGTTTGCCTCAACCCTGTGAAAATGAAATGTTCTTCACTTTTCAAGATCCGTGACATCCCTAAGGAAGAGCAAGGCTGTTGGCCAGCAGCGTCTCACAAGTTAATGCTCGGGTGTAGATTGGGAAAAAGGTAAGACAGTAAATAACGTTTTGTGTTGCTTTTGAATAGTGCTGCTCTTTGTGCCTTTAATCTCAAGTCAGTAGGAAGCCCATTTTCCAATAAACGCGTTTAAGCCAGGGCGGTGTGTTTGCAGCGTTACAGGAGGGTGGAGCTGTTCTTCATGGGCTTGAAAAGCAGGGGTAGGGAAAAGAAGGCACTGATAGGAAATCATTCTAGGAAAAAATGGAGTAGCTGAAGTAATTTTAGTTTTCCAGCACAGCCGAAGCATGCTCTACCCTTTTTATCAGCTGATGTTCTCTTTTTTTTTGCCTTCCCCCCCCCCCCCCTTTTTTTTTTTTTTTTTGCCCCCCCCCCCCCCCCCTTTTTTTTTTTTTTTTTGCCCCCCCCCCCCCCCCCTTTTTTTTTTTTTTTTTGCCCCCCCCCCCCCCCCCTTTTTTTTTTTCTTTCAGTTTAAAGTATTGTATTAAAATTCAGCTAAGATGGCATCTGGACGGGCAATGGGCCTGGCTGGCTAAAGCGATCGCTAGTAACTAAATCTCCTCTGAATCCCATTCAGAGACTGGCTTTTCCACACCACTGCAGCCAGGAGTGCAGCTTCGGTGAGAAGTAGGTGCTCATCTTCACCACAAATTCTGTTACCGGTGACCACGTGGAGCGCTCAGCGATGCAGAATCGTGCGGGGACGTGAAGCTCTTCCAAGTGTGTAGGAAAACTGGATGAAAAGCTAGGAAAAGGTTTGTTGGTGCTGTTTGCTGCTTTTTTCCAGAGACGACTCCTTAAATGCCTTGCCGTGTTGGGTGGAAGTTGTGTGTAACGGGAGCCTCAGAACAGGAATGGGGTGAGCAGCGTGCTGCCTCGGCCGGCTGGATTGTTTGGGAAGACTGGGGCTGGGCTGACATTTAAAGCTGCTTTGTTTGATTTTTCTTGTAAACCAGTTCCACCAAATGTGAGAGCCGGGTTTATTTTGAAGTCTAGCTGGTGGCTTCGGGGAAGCAGATGTTTAAGTAGCTCGCTCCCGCTGAAATGTGTCAACGTTTTGTGTGCTGCTATTTCCATGGAAACAGGTATTGGCTCAGCAGAAACGGCACAGGGATTACCAAATTGCTTTTTAAAAACAAAATCAGGATAGGTTAGTCATTCTTATTTTTACTCATAAGCCCTGATAGCGGTGCTGAGCAGAACCTGTCTTTTGACTATATGGGGTACAGTCACGCGAAGTGGCAGATCGGTGATTAATATTTTAAATTAATGTTTTTAGACAGTGAGCAAGTGCTTGATAGAACTTTATTAGAAAAACCCGTGTCTGTTCATTGTGTTCAGCACGCATTCTTCTGTGTCCCTGAAGGCAGCCACGGTTTCATCACTTCTTTGGGCCCCCACCTGAAGTACCTGAAATAGGTGTTGACTGAGAGCTGCGGATTGCCGATGGCAAACTGTGCTTTTTTAAAGAAACCATGAAGTGGCTCATGAAACCCCGTGCGGGTAACTTGGAGTTGGTGACCTTCAGCGGCATGTGAAGTTGAAGCAAGCCCCACTTCCCTGGGCTGCTCTGTTTGCCTTTGGGCACATTGGCTTTAGGAATCATCCGCTTTTACCCCCTCTCACCCTTGCGACAGCATTAAAAAGTAGGATTCAACTTGCGGGACTCGTTGCTTCCCAGGATATTATACAGTGATCGGATCTTGCATGGAGTTGAGGACGAGGAGCTCCAGGAATTCCTGAAAAACGAAGGCGCCTCCAATCGTCATCTTGCATCTTCAGCTGCGCTGTTCAGACGTTGGAATTTCTTTTCCAGCCCAAGCATGGTTAGAGACCAATGCCAATCACATATCCCAGGTCCCGCAGCGGAGCGGTTCCCAGCGGGTGAAGGGCTGTTGGGAGCGAGGCCCGGAGCGGGAGAGGAGGTGCTGCAGGTCTGGAGGCCTGGCCCAAGGACGAGGGAGGAGCAGGGAGCTGCAGGGGATGACCCCGCTGTCAACGCAGTCTGGAAGAGGCTGCTGGCATGGCGTGAGGAGGAGGAGGAGGGCAGCGAGGAAAAATGGCAAGGAGGAACTGGAACGAGAAGGTGGCACGGGACTGACCGGGGGGGTGGAGGAAGCGGCGGGGGCCGTATGCAAGAGGGGAGATGGCTTGGGAAACAGCTCTAACAAAGCCACCTACAAACAAACCGACCATGGGGGAAAAAAAAAAGCAAGGAACATTGCTCAAAAAACATTGGCAGTTTCCCAAAAGAATGCAGACTTTTTCTTTTTTTTTTTCACTAAAGTGGAATTTGTTTGACAGAACAATTCCCCTTAGAAATAAAATTCTTTAAACATTGGATCACTAAATAACGAAGGGTGAAGTGCTTGCTGACCTAAATTAGATTCCTTAAAAGGATACCCGCTAAGATCAAACAGTGTTTCCATAGGGGCTGTACTTTAGCCAAGTGTTTTCCCAAACTATAAAGGCAAAACAAGCCTACCGTTCCGGGGAGTTTGCTGTCCGAGTCTCCCTGCACTTTTCAGGTGCCGGTTGTCGAAACGTCGCCGAGTGCCATGGGTGCATCAGGAGCGGCGCTGCTCGTTCCACCAAGGGGGCACCAACCAAACCAGAGATTAAATTTCATTCCGAGATGGATGCTCACATCTCTCCTTCGTAACTCTGTATTTCCCCCTTCCTTGGCTGATTATGAAATAGGCCGTGAAACTCTGAGCATCCATTTTTCAGGGAATAGAACAGAAGAACACCAGCAGCAAGCAAGTGTGCTGGTTGGGACCAAGTGGCCGGTGGGCTGCTCTCTTGCCTTTTTACCACCTTCAGATAGCCCGAGAAACAGTCATTGTCCTCATCTTGCCTCGCCCCTTTCAGCCTGGAAGCGAGGTGGGTGCAGCCTTGGGGATGCTTCCCAGCACAGGGAGCCGCAGGGGGCTTTGTCACCTTTTGGCCGCTGCTGTGGTCTCGCGTGGGGTCGCTTGCCGCAGGCAAACGCGCCGGAAGGCAGGGGCGTGTGACGAGCGTGGGGCGTGTGACGAGCGTGTGCCCTTCCAGACCAAGTGGTGGCAGAGGCGAGGTAGCAGATGCGGCAGGTAAGGGTGATGGGTCAGCGAGGCACAGAAAGCTGGGACGAACAGCGTTTGATTTTTTTTTTACTAGAGCTGAAGAATCTTAACATGGGGCTGTGCCAAATACAGAGGCAGCCCCCAGCATACAGGAAAACAGGAGAAGTTACGCTTGGTAAGAAGTGGCTTATGCACAGTCGTTACAGCAAGACTAATTACAAAATTCACGGATTCCCCAGGGTCAGCTCACCAATGATGTGGGCTAGGAATGCCAGGTGACGTCATCCTGCATCGTACAGACACATCTTAACATGGGGCTGTGCCAAATACAGAGGCAGCCCCCAGCATACAGGAAAACAGGAGAAGTTACGCTTGGTAAGAAGTGGCTTATGCACAGTCGTTACAGCAAGACTAATTACAAAATTCACGGATTCCCCAGGGTCAGCTCACCAATGATGTGGGCTAGGAATGCCAGGTGATGTCATCCTGCATCGTACAGACATGACCAGGTTACAGGGCAAAATCAGACCGGACAGAACCGCGCTAAGGAATCCTTCCTGCCGCTCACCAGCGCACGTGTGGTGGCAAAGGCAGCAAAAGGGGCCCAGGGCACTCATGGAGCAAAACTCTGCTGGATATAGAAGGGGCTTTTGGGCTGTTGTTTTGAAAAACCACACTTGTACCGACTAAAAGGAATAACATGAAATGGTTTAATATTCTAGATGAGAAGAAGCTAAAATAAAATTTTATTATCCATCTCCCCATCTTGTTACTGGGAACGAAAGGTAACACTAGGCTGAGTCAGGGTACGGTCACAAGAGCCACTGAAAACCAAGCTGGGCGTGAGCCTCGGCCCCGGCCTCTGGCCCGTTGTATTCCTCGCTGTAAGCCAGGATAATTAATTTATTTCACAACAACAGAGTCACTGGCCTCCGCGCGGGAGCGTGTTCGTCCGGAGGCCGCGCGGGCTTCGGGGTGGAACGCAGCGCTGCCCGGCGTGCCCCACCACCGTACGCACGCAAACACAAAACACGAGGGCAGACCCCAGGCAGACTTCCACCGTACCGCCACGTGGCTCTCACGTACCCGTAGAAGCAGCTCAGAACCCACCGCCTGCGTTGCTGCCCGCGTTCCCGCCGAGCGTGCCGGTGCGGGAGCTGGGGCAGGCGTTTGGCTGGGCAATGGGGCTGCCCCGGATGAAAAGCAGCTGGAAGGCAGGGAGCCTGCACTGTGCCTCCCTCGCTGCCCCCTGCAGCGGTCACCAGTGCTGGTGCATCAAATGCCTCGACTTCTGCGGAGCCTGAAGTCATCCAATTTTAAAAAGTCAAAAGGAAAAAAAAAGCCAGAAGCCTCCCATACTTTAAACAATTTAATTTATTAGAACCCATAAATGTTGCTCTCATTAGAATCAAGTTAACACCTAATCCAGGGTGAAATTACATTTTAAGACAAACGAAAAATCGCAGTGCTTAACTACAGCAGGCCCTGAAGACTGCTGTTCCCAGAATCCCGCACAAGTTCATACTTATCCTGTGGTCTTAGTACGGCCGCTAATTCTGAGCAGGTTCAGCGTTTTGTTTTCAGCTGAAAGCACAGCACACCATGCACAGGGCTTCGCCCCCAGCAGCCTCCCAGCACTGCAGAATGAAGGGCTCGAGCCTTAAACGAACAAACAAACACGAACCCACCTTGATGTGCATGGCCAGCGTGTGGAGTTCTCGTTTCTCCTGTATTGAAGACTGAGCGGTAGAAGATCCCTGTAGCCAGAACCGAACAGTCTGACCCTTGGAATTTATTTAAGAGGTTCACTGAGCTGGCATCGAGCAAACCTTAACTGTTACTTCGAATTGGAACCTGAGTGCAGAGATAAAGTACAGTCGCCCACGTCGTCAGCCCTAGAATTCTTTCCACAGCAGCCCTTTTGGAGAAGCAGGCCGGCTCGATAACCTGCATCTGCACTACTGCAGAGCAACAGAATCGCTTCCATGCAACTCAGAAAGTGCTTAAGCACCGAATACAAAAAAGTATCTGACTTACAAACCCTCCGCTATAGAAAATCAAACCGTGGAATGTGGCGGATGGCGAGAGATCTGTATCAAAGTATTAAATCATAAATTAACTCGAGTGACTGCGACACAGGATGGACGCTCTGGAGGCAGCAAAACGCTGGCATGTTCGCTGAGGGCGAGGGTTGGTCCTTCCATGAAGGCTCCTACAAAGCTGATGCAGAGGGGTCTGTCGCGCACTAACGCGCTTGCTCTCTTCACCACACACCCAATTTCCTACAAGCCGTGCTGGATTACTTCTATTCCCTTTTAAAATAAGCTATTGGTTACACAACTTTTCCAGGGGGTATCAAATTATTAAAATTCTGGTATCACCCATTCCCAGCTCGAGCTACAAGATTGGGTCGCTGTAGAGGAGAACTAACAGGGTACTTGCTTCCAGAGGCTCTCACAGCCTTTCCTCAGTTATGTTGAGGAAGGAGCAATTTTTTAAATGTTCAGTTTTCATTCTCAACTGAGAGCTCGCCTGCAAAATACAAACCCACAGCACTCATGAGAAATGCGGGAGTAGTGTTGCTCATACAGGTGTTACTGTAGAAAAGGAGTCCTTTGGCTGTACATCGCTTCCACAGTGTATTTGTTACGTGAGATACAAACTGTACAAGTTCTCCAGTTTACAAAGATTTCTAAATTGCAGGAACAGTTCAGCCCGTATTTATAATACCGGTTTTAAATGTAGAGATTATTACAGATAAGGTACAGTCTAAGTAATTGGCTCAATGTCACAACAAAAATGTAGTTTTAATACAATTTGCAATAGTACAACTATGTACACCTGTACAGAACGGTTTCCTTCTGTCACTTGGCCGACTGCGTACACCCATCACTCAATTATCAGCTTCCTGTGAAGTAAGAACCTGAAGTGACAATGGTTCGGTTTTGCAGCACTTCGAGTTCTTCCGTGGAGATCTCTCCTCATCCGCGTTTCCCGCTGAAACCTGACCCTAGAGAACGCCGTCGCTGAAGCGTGGCTTGCCGTAATCAACGAGGTCGTTCTGTAGGTCTCTCTCTTCATCGTCTGCAATTAAAATATTCAGATCAAGGCTGATGTGATACTACCAAAAAACTATTTACGCATCCTTTCCCAGAACACGCTGCTAATGCACGCATCCACGCTGAGCGGCCCCCGCCCGGTGATGGGAATGGTCGTTGGGGAAAGTATGGAGGAGGCCTAAGGGCCTGCGCTGGAAGTCCAGCTCTCAGCGCTCGGGGAGTTGTCCCTCGCAAAAAAACTAGGACTGCACACTCTGTAATATCTTGGGCTTTACTGCAACCGTGTTCCGGAGCTCTACTGACCAAAGAGACTGTAGAACCAGTTCAACTCACTACTGCAGTCAGAATCTTCCCTTAAAGGTTTCAAACTCTCCCACGGAAACCCAACTGCAAAGTCCACTACTTCAGAAAGTTACGTTGCTATTTTTTGTCCCTTTCTAGAGTTAACACAGCGCAAGAGCTTACAAAGGTTGGGTGCCTCGTGGGACGAGCACAGAGAGGCCCGTGTGACCCCCGCCAGACTCAGGCAGTACTTCCTCCGGATTCGAACAACGATCCCTTCCACACAAACGTGGCGCGGCACAATTTCTCGTGACGGGATTTTTACTAATGCTGGCATTGCCTTTGCGTCAGCGCTGTTACGTGCTGCTAGCTCGCGTCTCAGACTCGAGGGTAAAATCTGAAGAGAGGCTTTTAAAGACGTAAAAGGCAGCTCTCCACCTTTTCAAACCTCTGATCAATGGAAAGCCCTGTTCTCTCCCTCAGCACCGCTGAGGAACCAACAATACATTTTTCACCGCGGCTCTTCACAGGGGACACAAACCCGTCCAGCCCCCGCTCCTTTCCCAGCTGCGTTTGGTTCCTCTGACAATGGATTTACAGCTTTGTCCTTGGCTGGAAGAATGAAGATGTTTCACCTTGGCATTCAGATCCAGAATGACACTCTCTCTCTCCCCACCACTACTGCTCGACTTCTGCTCCTTGGGTTTTGAGCCTCATGAAAAATCGTAAAATTTAAAAAAAAAACCCAAACCAAGCCCCCCTTGTGCATCCCCAGTATAACCATTTACTGTAGCACAGGCAAAAAAACCATCAAGAAGAATGCACAGTCGGTATTTTTTTCAGGTGGTGTTTTAAAATAAAATATTCTGCATTCTGCCGGCCGTAATTCAGCTCTCTCCTGCGTGGGTCCCCAGCCTTCCTCCCTCAAGACATGAAAAAGCCCTAAAGCTTCAGCGTGTTCCAATTAATAAGCTCCTGCTGCATTTCAAAGCCATGGGCCTTCCTATTTGGGAAAGGTACTTGTCCTCAGGAATGGAAAACCAAGTTCACCGAGTCCTTCGCTGGATGCTGCCTGCAGCTCCTCCGCTCTCACTCGCAGGTACCCGATGGAACCTGCTCCCAACAGCAAAAGGCTGAGGTGTACCTGCACGCACAGGCTTTTGTTGGAGAAGGAGCTGCTGACAGAGCAGCTGGATATCCCCTGATCGAAAAATTCCTTCCCCTTGGGGCTGTCAGGCACTGGAAGGGGCTGCCCAGGGAAGGGGTCGAGTCCCCAGCCCG
>NW_009258965.1:238840-239697 GCF_000687185.1 Egretta garzetta | reverse complement strand
TGCCGGATTGGATGCGGACATCCACGTGAGCCTCTCTCCCAAGCTGGAGTATTTCCCTCTGATGATTTCAGTCTAAGGCCCACACATTTCTAGTGGCAACAGAAAAACATGTTTCATTAAATCGCTTTGTTTGCGCACGCCACATGCTTTGTTCCAGCCTGATGCAAAACCATGTGATGTTTTTCTAATAGTTTTGAGAAAAATTCAAGGTTTTTTTCCCCTCCCTAAACAATTCCAAGCACCCCCCCTCCAAACCCCCACAGTTCTACCCTCTCCTACCCCGCGAAGAAATGAGTGTGAAGACTAAAGCAGGCGCTTTTTCCAAAATGCTGCTTCTGGCAGTACCGCTTGCCGTGCTGTATCTCAACTCAAGGAGTTATTAGGAAACAACAAAGGGCTTGGAAAATTAAGTCTGAGGTAGTAACATACGCTGCCCAGGCTATTCCTCATGAGATGGCTTCCAGAAGTCACTCTAATCCATACCACCAGGTATGAAATCCATTATGTCTATACAGAGGGGTTGGTCAGGAAAACACATTTCCACCAAGGCCAAATGTAAAGCCAGCAGAGCAGGACCTGACAGGTACCACGCGGAAATGGGAAGCAGTTCTGTGAGGCCGCTTCCAGTTAGAGCTCTTTCTTTTTCAAAAATCCCTTGCCCAGCAAGCTACGTAAGCACGGTCTCTGTCCTTTTAAACGATTTTCTACCACTTACTACCGTACCATAGCCACAGAGGAACGCTGTCCCTGTCACCGGGAGTAGTTTACAGCATTCGTGACACTGACTCTGGCTGCCTAAAGCCACTCGTCTCCTGTAAGGGCCACCCCAGGGATGTATTCGTGCCGACAGGCAAACC
>NW_009258965.1:220861-238784 GCF_000687185.1 Egretta garzetta | reverse complement strand
GTTACATGGCCTTGGTTAAAACTTGAAGGCTCGTCTTCTGAAAGGCCAGTTACGGAGCTACCGTGGCGAGGGGCCAGGCACCACCCGCTGCTTACGGCAGGGAACTGAACTAAAACTGCTTGAAAAACCCGACCCGCACAACTGCTTCCACTTGCAGAGCAGAGCTCAGACACACAGACGTGCACGACCACGCTGCCCTTCCCAGTGCAAGATCATCATCGTTGGAAGCCATCCCCTGCTTCCACAGCATCGACAGCAGAGCTGGATCGACTTTTGTACCTGCGTTTGGAAGCTGGCTTGCACGAGCAAATTACAGCCCGGTAACAACCCATCCGGAGGAACAGACGTTAGCAAGCCAGGGCAACTAAAATCCGCTGCTATGGTTTTGAGCAGAAGCGTAACAAAACCGGCCATGGCTCCTGGAGCAGCAACAGCTTTTGTTTTTATCAGGAAGTTAATTAATTGCCCAGGGTTCTGATCCATATTTTTCTTTTGCTTGTTCATGAGTTTCAGACTACCAGCCCAGCAAAAAACCGCTTACACTGCATTGTTGGATGCCTGCCCACAGAAATCAGTCGCTTTTTATCAGCTTTTCCCATTAATTATGCTTGGATACCAATTAAACACATGTCTGAAAAACTACCAGCTAAAAAACTTGATCAAAATCAGGGTGCCTGCAGAGCTTCAATCGGGTTTTGGTTTTCCTCCCTCTTTATTTTGCACTTTCTTTAATTGGAAATACTACACATGTTTACACAAACATTCTCACCCTGCAGACATGCAAACCTTTCACAAAATATTACCGGACGACTAGATGGAGAATGGTGAACGAGGTGGCAGATACATGGCGGACGAGCAATGGAGAGGCGAGGCGCTGAAGGCATGCAGGAAGAGGTGGGAGCATGCGTATGCAGGGTTAGGCTAGCACTGGGTTAACGAGTTCTGAAGTTTGGTTAGCAAGGAAAACCAGAAGCCTGTTGAATCTGTGTATGACGCACGAAAATCACACTTGGGATGGCTAACGGAGACTGGTTGCGTGCCACCTGAAGACAGGCGGGACCAAAGCAGTAGTCAAAAGAGCCCCTACGCTTCTGTATTTGACAACTGCTTTACAAGGTCGAAGACTCCATGTCCCACAGGCCAGATCTGGGGTTTTAGACAAAGCCATTTCTGAAATTTGAAGCGTCTTGATTTTCCTAGCAGAAAGTGTACACAGGACTGAACCACGGTATGGACACCCTCTCACCGGGAACGGCTGCAACGTCGCTTTCAAACGAAGAGCGAGACCCAATTTTAAAGATTGCCTAAAGCTGATTTATTCTACGTTAGAAATTTTTGATCAGCTAAAAATAGCGAGGCTTTACACAAATTCAACAAGTAAACTCAGCGTGGATTTTATTACAATGGGATGGAGATAAGGCCCAAGCTCACCTTGGACGTCTTCTTCTCCACCATCACCATCCTCTTCCTCATTGTAAGCCAGCTCAGCCTGTTTGTCTGCCTCATACTCACCCACGTTACCATCATCCCCATTATAATCTGCCAGTTTAGAACCCTGCTGCGGATCAACAGGGGATTCATTCTCATCAAAGAATCGGCCTGTGAAGTAGGCAAAGGATTAAGTCAGAAGCAGAGAGGAAAGGAACAGGAAGATTCTAACCGAAAGCAGCCCGCGGGTGAAGACAGTCGGGCGTTTGTAGGAGTTTCAGCTGCAGGAGAAGGGGTAGAAGGGAGAGGGCTCGGGCAGGGGGAGAACAAGGCTTATGGAACACCCCTGTGCAGAAAGGACGTCCTCGGTCATTCCGCATTTGGATCTTGCAAGATCTGACTGCTACAAGCTTCGCTCTTTGGAGAAAAGCGCTGGAGTAAGCATCCCAACAAGCAGCTCCATGTCTGATTACCTACAAATGCTAATAAAAGTTCTCTTAAAATGTTGAGGAGCATACAGTGGAAGCTTCTGTATCCAGACCTTTTCCTGAGGAGGACCAGCATTTTTGGACGCACAACGGAGCGATACATCGCTGACTGCGCATACGGCAACGTCAGCACCGTGCTGTCAAGGGTAACAACCCAGCAAAGATCTGCCTTGCAGCTCTGAACTGGATTTTTTAGCCACCTAATTAATTGGCTTTACACTCTGGTTTCCTATTAAGCTTTAACAGTTTTCCAAATGTTCTGAATCTGGTATTTTTGTCTCCCAGCAAAGGATTAAGAATAGTTCCAGATACTGAGACAATGCACAAGAAAAGCGAGAATTAGCTGGAACTATGAAATGACTACGGACAGCCAGCCACGCACACCGTGAGAGATTAATGGTGCCGCGTCACGCTCAGAGCTGGTGTTTAATGGGATACAAGGAGATCGGGTCCAGGCCAGTGCAGTTCAGTCTGCCTGCCCATTGCTTAAAGAATGCAACACCGAGCCTGCAGAGGATACAACCCCCAGCATTACAGCAGGATACCATCTTTACAGACTGGGAATGGACTGAGAGAAAAAAAAAAAGTCTGCCAAGGCAGATGTTAAGTGCTTCGCAGTGGAAGCAATTACCAGGGAAGTAAAACTGAAGAATAGGATTTCAACATTAGGATTAAAAAGGAGGCTGGGGTTACAGTGAACAGATATAAAAATGAAATTATTTCTTAAAACAATGAAAACTATCACATGGGGCAGTACATAAAAATCAGGACAGAAACAATAACACAGGGCTTAGCTGGATGGGGGGAAAAGCAGAAGAGTCCCATCCAGTGCGGCTCAGGTGTACAGAAAGTTCCAGTTGTTTTCATAAAATAAGCAAGAAGAAACTATGATCTCTTTAGAAATCAGAAGTTGAATGTATTATTCATTCCCTATTCGTGTCTACTTGAGTAATCCTTGCTATCATTTATTTTTTGCATTTTTGGACACCGCGTTGTATATCAAAAACAGGCAGAGGTGTACAATTAGCGCGTGTTAAATACAAACCAAGCTATGGAAAAGCAACTGAATGCACTTAACGTATAGAAAAAACGAGCCTGTAGGTATGCCAGAAATACCGTGACAAACAAGTACTGAATACATTTAAGCTGACAGAAGGGAAGGTTAAAATGTTAGAAGGAGACCCTGGGAAACACAGCAAGGCCATACAGGCCTGCGAGCGGGAGCGAGCCGGAGCAGCCCAGCGCACAGGACAGCCCCGGCGAGCTCGGCCTCCAGCACAGCTTCAGGACGCAGCTACTCTTGCGCTGCAGTGGGTCCTTCATTCTGCTGGGCGCGCTTGGTGTTTTAGCTCAAGCTACTTCAGGTGAGGGGAGGAAAGGCTGCGAGCCTGGGCACACACAAACCTCGCCGGCAGTCGTTTTGGGCTAGGCGGTCTTGACAGCACCTCCGCTGCCCATGCGTGCGGGGTCGGGTGTACAAAAGGTTTAGGCAGCAGATGATTCTTGCACCGCACCAGGAGAACATCGGGGCTCTAACAGAAGGCACAGTAATGGTCTGGGGATACCAAGACTTTAGGCAAACACCAGAACAGGAGTCGCTGGTAGCTGGAGCCAGCGACGCACCGAGCGCTTCCTGAAACAGACGGACAAGATCTGGAATCCTGACGGCATCGCGCATCTTTCAAATCCCTCCAAGCGTCAGTCGGTGTCCGTACCACAGGCATTACACGGACTGACTACGGGAGGCACAGAGGAACGTCTTGCCATGAAGCTCAGAAGGTCTGTGACAGCACGGGATGCCCTGTAAGGGTGTCACTGATGCCAAAATCTGCAGGTAACGCTTGCCAACATGAATTCTGAGCAGATGTAGGGGGTCCTTGCTACTCAAAGCTGGATCCTTACACACGCTCGGAGCAGCTATCCGCACGCTCATCACTAAGGACCTACTTACAGGGCAGCTTTAAACAGCAGCGTGGACTGGAGGTTTGCTGCACCCAGGGGTTTTTCCAGAGTGCCAGGTAAGAGCACAAACCACAACGATGCTGCAGCCACTTTCAGGTTCTGCTTCTTTTGAACGGCCGCGACGTGCCCATCTCTCTACCTAGTACCAAAGTTCCTTTTTAAATCTATGCTATCAAAATAAAAAAAGGAAAACATCTTTTGGGAAGAAGTTCCCCAATTCTGAAACTGGACAAATATGGCAGACGCCCTGACCAGTGATGGTTACTTGTCTCGTCCCAGGGGCTGATACACAGCAAGTTTTGAAGCGCTCAGTAACCAAAACCCCAGCCAGGGAACTGTCTGCACTGAGAGCTGTGTGCCCGAGCTGGGCTCCTCTACACCAGAGAGGTGAGTTTATCCCCAGGGGACCTTTCAGAACACCCGCTGCTGGTCAGTCAGGAAATAATCTTCTACAAACCTGCATTATAGCTATTTCTCCATACATGACAGATGAATTCTCTTCCTCATTGCATCACGACAACGTACAATGTAAGTTACTCCCAATAAGAAGGAGCAAAGACTAACCAGCGATGACTACCAACTCGTAGGTACCCATGCAGAGCCTACCACGGAGACACTTCATTCCCTGCTCCTGCCTACGGGGCCAGCCCCCCCATCACTTAATCCATCACCAGGGAAGACAGCCAATCCATTTACAGACCCCCACCACAGAAATACGAAGCTCTGTCATTTCAGCTGTAGTCACTCAGCCCGACAAGTGCAGGATCTTCAAGAAGCTCCTTTGATAACCCAAACTGTCTTGCACATGTCGGGACAGACTCGGGAAGAACAGCTTGCACAGGCTGCATGCCAGTTTTGGATACACCTATCCCCCTTCATCAGAAAGATCCATGAGGGATATTAAAATAACCAAAGCCTTCCCTAAAGATCTGTTCCTAAAAAACTCCATTGAATTGATGGCCATTTCCTACCTCTTCAGCCCTGGGCTTTTTAGAGCTTTTTTTCCCCCCCCTCATACTAAACTTTATTTTTTTTCTTTCCCCCTGAATTCCTTCCAGCTTCCCATCATCTTTCTGTGCTATTTAAAGCCAGAGGATGGCCTCACAAGCACCAGGTAAAACAGAGTCAGTTACTCCATCGTATTATCTGGCATTGCTGTTAACACACCCCAGAAGAAAAACCTCACTTCAAACATTTGTGAGCGACTCTCATCCACGGCTGACCACATCGGTTTTGGCCAAACTGCTCTCTCGCTGTTTGTCACTGTATGTAATTCTCCTTCTTAATTGCAGACTACTTCTACGTTTACAAACTTGTATGTTGCTGAAACCACATCCCAGACATCGTTTACCACCCAGCACTCACAATACCAAACAGGGCTGAGCAAAGGATGCGTCTTTGTAAACTTCACAGCAGCTTTCCAAATAAAAGCGTTACCAATACCTATGCCTGGAATATTCTTAAAGTTGCACACCCACCGAATAGCAATGTATTCCTGACCTGGTCTGCATTAATTTGCCTACGACAAAGTCACATTCCTGGTTTCACCTCGTTCCTTTCAGTACGTACTTTTCAGATCGTATCGCTGTGACACAACCTGTTCTTGAAAAATCCACATTAACCACGTGTCATATTACGTTCGAACCGATTGAGAATCTTTTCAGTTACCTTTCCGGGTACCAAAGCTTGGCTGCTGGGTCTCTAGGACTCCTCAAATCCCTTTTCCATTCACTTTTTAAAGACATGTCTTCCTGTGGGATGACAGTACCTCTCTCAAAGTTACTAAGGGTTCAGAAGCCCCTCCAGGGAGCTGCTTATCCCGCCCGGAGAAGAGCTGGTGCTAGCCCAGACCCTCTGGGGGGCTGCAAGGGGGCAGGGGGAGAAGGAGAGCAGACACTGAGCTCCAACGTCCCCGTACACCCCTCTAGGCCAACTCACACCCTACAGCTATCTGCTAGTAAAGCTAAATGCTCACAGGCCCCGTTTTAATTTAACCTCTGCTTCAGAATAGCAACTGAACCATTTCACAAGAATAAATGGAGTATTAAAGTTAATTCTCCATTATTCAAGGAATATTTAAGAGATTGCGAGAAGTTAACTTTTTTTTTTCCTGCAATTTCTCCAAGCTACAGAAGTGCCAGTCAAGTTCTAGACCGTGAAAAGAAATTGCAGCGACTTAACTCCATCAAAGGGAACTTTCCAAACTAAACCTTTTAGGCAAAAATGAATTTATTGTTTCATGTTCCCGAGAGTGACCCCAGCTTTCAGAATTCTTTCCATTGATCACTGAAGCCAATTAATTATTTCATTTCAACAAAATTGCTATTTCTATACCACTGTTTATCGGAGCCACAGAAGTACACAGGTTTCTGGCAGGAAGCTATAGAATCCTTTTTCCCCTCCCAATTTTCATGACTCTGAAAATGGCTGCTCGATGTCTGAACTTGTCAACTTGGAGTACAGATAGATTTTAATCACAGAAACCAAAGCCTAAGTGAAAGCTACCTAGCTGGGAGTACAAAGAAATTTTGACTTGAATTTATAACCGCTATATAACAAAGAAAAATCTTACTTGGGTAAAAAACAAGAGGAGATGTTTCAGCACAATGTTTTTTTCTTCTAGCTATCCCTTCCCTGCCCAAATGCTAAACAAGTGGAATGAGCTCTTGAAAAGTAACTAGGCTAAGGTATGTATCCTCCTACACCAACCTTTGCAGTATAGTATCTCCACTGATACCGTAAGAAGCTTGTTTCAGTATAATGTTCCTACAGGAAAATGCTAAATCAAATGCCATAGGCATAATACTCTCCCAGGGCTACGGTATCAGCGGCAACGCAGAGATGCACCTCAAAGCCAGCAGTTGGCAGAGCACTGTATGTGCACATGCAAGCTCTTGGGCACTGCCTGCCCCAGCGAGCCTCAGCAGTATTCCCACCACCGCACACAGTGAGCAAATACACGGTTTGCTCCTGTCTGAAGGCTCCTTCCTCGAGCAGAGGTGGAAGAGAAGGGTTCTGGAAAACTTCCTCTCTCAGAAGAACGAACTTCTGGCCGATACACATATTCCACCACCAAGACCCCCTAGGAAGGGCTGAATCCTTACGATATTGTCCAAAACATCGCGTTTAAGTCAAGTGATAGAGTGTGAAGATAAGCAGCTCAGTATCATGCACGTATCAAGTCTTGACTTAACCTATTTACACGTGTAGTGATTTCTAGAAGCATTTTAAATTCCTATAAGCAAATAATTTTTTGTAACGACTGAATACATAGATGAAAGATGACACATTAATGCATATGTTTTACACAGAACCATGCTATGTTTCTTTTCACGCTTACTCCCCCGAAGGCCACCCGCTGTAATGGTTCCTGTTTTCCAGACAGCACTATTCCAGATAGAAAGTGAAGTGATTTTTCTTAATGTATTGAAATATGTGATACTGGCCAACTTACTTTGCTTCATCTTCTGCAAGTCACTCACTCTGCTCTTTGGAATTTTTATATGGTCTGTCTCAATTTTGTGTTCTTCCTGATTTTCCATATTTTCTTCAAAATTTAAGTGCTGGAGAGAATTTGGAGGTATCTGCTTCGCAAGGTCAGCATTTCCATCATCGTCACTGTGCAAACCTACAGAACAAGCAAATGTGTTCAGTTTTTACACGGTTCTAAAAGAAGGCTATAACGTTACCGCAAAAGACAATTAATCACATTTTAATACGTAATCAATCCCAAGTCATTACCTTCTCAGCTGATTTTCTGTATGTACTTAAGGGCTTGATGAAGCCCAGAACAATATGTTCATGTATTTTTGTTACCCTCCTGCTGATTCTGCTTTTCAAATCTACTAAGCATCATTTATTGTTTCAAGAGCTACGATCTGAGGAGAAGGTTGCAGTAGGTCACAGAAGTTATGCTAAAAATAAGCGGAATCACAGGACTACATAACCACAGAACAGAGAAAACCCTGGTCCCCTTGAAATCCTCATCAGCCTTCTGTTGATAAGCTCTAAATTCAACAAAGCAAGCCTTTCGCTTGCCATCTTCTGTGCTTTCTCATTAATAAAAGTCAAAATGAAAGACTACCTCAGAACAACAAAAAGAAATGAACTATTTAAAATACCTGACATTTGGAAATAATAAACTTTAAATGTGGATACAGACGGTGAGCTCACTAATTTTGGTATTTGAATCTGCTGACACATCCGCTGCAAGAGGAAAGAAATTAAGAAATGCTTCTGTGGCCTTTTTTCAGAAGAGCCAGTAATGGGCGTAACAAAAAACTTCAAGCTGTTTGGTCGTGTCAGAAATATATAACAATGTTATATTTACGGTTATTTATGTTATATTTAATGGGTTTTAGCAGGACAGTATTTGAACACGCCACTTGCAGTGCAGGTATAACCCAATGTTCTCTTTGGCATTAAAGCAAAGTGACTTGATCCACGAGCTTTAAAGTAGATTTTCTATGGATTTGTGCCCTTCCTGACTGCAATTCTTCTAAACCCTTTCACTGCAGTACTTTCAGTTCTCTCATGTCCTAAACCTCCCCCACATCACCCAAGTGAGCTGTTCACAGAAATAGAAGGACACTGAGCAAGTGATAGTACTGCTGTTTAATCTCCAAATATAACTGGCTACCAACAGATCAACAATCAACTCGATGATACGTTGCAACCCTAATTAGTACCCCTAAGGAAAAGTACGAATTTAAATTGCTCTCCTCTGTCCAGCAGAGAAATCTTGAAGCACTTCCCTTTGAAACTTTTTACTCTCAAATTTGGCTTAAGTTGGTCAAAAAGCTCAGAAATGACTGGGTGGGGGCGGGGGGGCAAAAAGCGCTCGTAGAACCAGCAACCTCGGGGCCTCAGGAGGCCAGGCTAAGAATAGCCTCAGTCTTGTACCCTGCAGAAACTGATTGTTGTTTTTCTTTTTGTAACCACAGGAAAAAGGGGCTGGCCATGGCCACCTAACATTTATGGTACGGTAGCAGACATCGAACGGTGAGTTTCCTGCAAAATGTTGACTTGTCACCTGCTAATAAGAATTTTACCTGGTGCCAGATTAGGAGCATGGGGCTGTTCAGTTGGAAGATTTATAACAGGCTGATGACCTTCACTTTTAGGAGCTGAAATAAGTGGCTTCTTTAAAGCTAAAATAAAACAAAAGGACAAAAAAAGGATTAACATGAAACAAACGGACACTATATAATACCAGGCCTTCCTCTAACAATCCTATGAACTTTGTTGTTGTTCTCTCGGTTTTAAACCATAGAGGAAAACATGAAATACAAGATTTTGGGGGTAAAAGCGGGGCAGGGCACGTGGGATATATCATCAGAAGCATTCAGTTTTGAGAATTCAAATCTCTAAAGCACAGTAAAAATTATCAGATTTCACACCCCACTTGAGTTTTTAAAACTTTGCATTCACTATGAAACACATGGTATTCCAACAGAATATATACGCCACCAAGAACCCGAATGTGAAAGTATTAGAGTATTTCTCCTAACCAGTGGGAGTATCTTCAGCTTTAGCAGGGTCATTATCTTCTATTTCAGGCATGCCTGCATCTCCTCCTGGTTTGATTTTCTCTGTAAGACAAGAATAGAATATTCTGCCTTATTAAGCTTTAAGACTGAAGAGTGAATTTCCCTCTCTGGAAGGCTCTAAGACCAGAAGAAAAGTCCTTTATCCCCAGAACACATCCCATATTGATAATGCAATTACAACACTCCTTATATTGTACTGTCAAAGTCACCAAAGACCACTTTGGAGCGGTGTTCCTGAAGCGCGCGCAACCTTCAGAAAAGGATGGGAAACAGATGCCCTGCTCTTGGTAGCAGCATAAGAAAAGCGTGCTGCAAGAAGCTGGCCAGAACAGACAGTGAACTGATACAAAAAGGTGCTGATTCAGCAGCACAAGAACTAGAAACAAAGGGAACTCATCCGCCTTTTGGAGAGGCCTACGGGGAGGAAACAGCAGTGAGTTACTCACTGAGAGCCTCCTGTACAGCTCCTGACAGCCAAAGGTCCCCACTGTTCCTGCCAGCTTACCCAGCTAGGGACATCTCACAGGGGTTTCAACGCTCCTCGCCTCCAGCCACCTTCCCTGTGCAGATCCCAGCTCTCCCACAACGTGCCCCTTCCCTAGCTCACCCCAAGACACGTCGCATGGACTGGAGAGGCAGCCCCAGTTCACGACCAGCCACGTGAGGAAGGAGATGCCAAATGAACCAACAAAGTGAACACAAAACTGCAAGAAACTACTTTCATAAAAGGATCCAGAGAAAGGGCACACAGCAATCCCTGGATACCCGTGAACTCTAACTTAGTACAATCACATGCAGCTAATCAAGTTATCTGAGCCAAATAAGTCATTGTTCTGCTTCAGAGAAATGCACGATTCTGTACAAAAGGAAAAGATACACCACAACTGGCCCACTATCTATCAGAAACAACAGGAAAAAAAGGAAATACCTTTGCCATTTACAACGTGATCTGAAGGCTGCTCATTCTTGACGGGGTTTTTGTCATCTGCCTCTGGAACAGTCTTAGATATTGCCTGGTCATCATTATTGGGACTTATTTCAGTGTCTTTACTGGACTGAATTTTTTGTGTGGCCTGTTAGAACAAATTCATAAGGAACCAATATTAAGCACATCACTGAAAATTCCAAAATAAAACCCCTGAAATTCATGACTACATTGGGTAAGCAAAATAGCATTTATAGATTAGATGATCACCAACACAAACAGCAGAAGTCCCCTATGTACAAACCTGAATCCTGAGGGTAGGAGATGAGAGTAAAGGAACAGAAAACACAAAATACAGCACGGCTGTATGACCTTCACATTGGCATTTGTAGCTCAAGTGTAATGCAAACAGGTTAAGGCCTTAAGCCTCACATCAGAGACTTTGAAGCTATTCTGGATTTTAAGAAAGACCCGACTGAAATCTACTTCAAGTGTGCCTTATTATTTGAAATGTTTGTAAACAGAGACGAAGCAAGGAAATGAAATTAAGAAAAGCAGGTTATTTCATCTGTTTGCAGGAAAGAAGCCCATATTCTCCTGGCAGCTTGCACCATATAATTACACCCTTGATGCCTTTCAAATACCATTGTTATTTGCATCACATTAGCACCTTGAGGCCTCTATTGAGATCAGGTTGCCCCTTGCAATAACCTATATAAGGTTGTAAGAACATCGATCCTACCCTGGAGAGCTATAAAGTAATATCCATTTTACAGCGAAGAAACTGAAATCCTTAGCAATGACGTCACGTAGGAAGGCTGAAGGCTGAAGCAGAGCAAAGAATTAAGCCTGATCTTCAAGGCCCAGTTCACTGACTGAGCAAAACAGGCAGATGTTCTTCCACTAATACCCACTTAGGGCTGCTCAGGACGATATTTAACAAAAAGTTAGGGGAGAAGTGGCCAAGGCCTCCATATATCTGAAACGCCGAGTCAAACAAACAGCAGGCTTCAGGCTCTTCTAATTCAAGAAACAAACTTAGCTCCACATTACCTTTTGTTCCCGCACGACTTGGTCCATTAATTTCTTTATGTTTTCTTCATGTTGCAGCCTCATTTCCTTGATCTGCTGCCCACACTGCAGACTTGATTAGAAACACTTTATTAGTTATATTTCATTTGTTGTATCTGCTCTCCCATAAATAAAATAGGGGGAAAAGTATGAAGTGGCACAAAAAGCCAGACCCGAGACATGACTAGAATAGTCTGTCCAAAAAGCCTTGTCCTGGGAATGCGTATGGAGTGGAAATGGACTGAATGCAGAAAGAAAGCAAAACTGGAAAAAATAGAGACAGAGCAGAAAAACAGTAAAATAAACAGAATGGCCTTGAGCATGTTTCCTCCAAAACCTGGAAAGCAACCGAAAAGTCAAGCTTCACAGTTAATCTGTCATCAGCCTATAGGAATTCCACTAGGAAAGCAATGTATCTCCCACGGCTGTCAGCACAGAAGATGCACAACTACTACTGCTACCAGCTTAAGTAACGGGATCTGAATGACACAGGTTAAGTGTCCCAGCTTCTTGAACAAGCCCCACAGAGACCAACCCAATTCAACACAACTCCTGGCACCACAAACCTGCAAATACTCAACATAGCAGATAAGGGGTATTTTTGCGCACATGAAAGTTTCAAAGGTTTTCTCGAATGTTAAGCTCCCTCATTCCTCGAAGCTTCAGAATTAGTTGCTCCCCCTGCTTCTCCACCATAAACTTCAAACCCTGAGGTCAACTTAAAATGCCAATCTACACAATGCTTTCAACTTCAGTTGAAAAAAATATAATGACACTTTCAGAAAGTCAGCAATTAACAACCCTGGCGGCTTTCAGAAGGATGTTAACTTTGTTAACGAAGATATCCATGTTATAAAAATGCATTGGCTTAAGATCATCCAACGCTGTACCATTCTAGTAAGTCGGATTTTTCTTAGATCATATATCACTTTGGGGGGAGAAGTAGAAAAACACACAAAAAAAGTAGAACTTTAAAATCAAACAACTAGCTAAGTCAAAGCTGTATCACCAAGTAAGTACGTTTGAGTTTGAGGATAAGCAGAAATAGGATTAATTTGCACTTTTTAATAAATACAGACTTCCGTTACACACAGATAACATCCCTGAAGACCTACCTATCATATTCCAATCTCCTTGTAAGGTAAGTATTGTTCTTCTTGTACTCGTGAAGCTGATCTTCCTGGCGAATAAATTCCTGACGTAATTCTGCTAGTTGCTCTAGACCAAAAAGCAAAAATCAACATGAATACAGAAATAGAAGAAAAAAATGCCCAATGGTAGATATAGCTTTCAATATTGCTACATAAAACTTGAGCAAATTTTTAAGTTATTTCTTCTAGATATATTTTAAAGATACTTAAACTAACTTGAAAAAGATGCCAATTTACTCGTGTATGCCAGATGTCACTAACTGTAGAACAATTCTTCTGATACTATGCCAAAACCCCTGAATTTTTCTGTACCTTTTCATTCAGAAGGCTCACACAGTGCTATTTCACCTACCTGTTGGAAATCTCCTTAATTTCCTGAAAGAGTCTGTTATTCTGAGTAACACAAAAGTACTACTCGGTTACTTTAGGCACCATGGTCAAATATTCTTATTCTGCAGTAAGCGTGCAAAAGCAGGTACCTACACACTATCCCTACAGCCAATACGTATCTCCTGTCTCCACAATCGTTCTAGGAGTTCTTCTCCCTGCTCCTCAGGCTACAAATAACCATTGGGCTTCCTACTATTTTAAGTTGCAACTCCACAGATACGGGCAGAAACGCCAAGTATGTTGTCTGCAGGTATGTTCCAATTTTGGCATCGGCTGTTCCAGGTCACTCCGAAACCCATACAGCAGGATTACAGGCACTGTAATCACACCTGTATATAACAGCCTTGAGAAGTTTTCTGGACCTTTTCTAACCCAGCATAAGTATCACAACATTGCTGAGCCAGCCTATAATCAACTGTGTGTTTGGTCATGAAAACGATTCTAATATTTTGGAAGTAAGCAGGGCCAGAATGCACGTTCTTTCTGCGGTCAGCACAGGGAAGTCTACGAGAGCCAGCCCTACACTTATCCAGCCTAGGTTATAACCAAGTGTAATGAAATGTCACATTATGTGATGCTGGAACATCGCATAATATTTCAATTTCTGCAGTACCTAGGCAGTTAAAAAATACACAACTTCACAGTCTGCCAAATCACTGCTTGGCCGTAAATTCCTTACCCTTTAAACGATGTATGTCTGCCATTTGATAGGATATGTTGTTCTGCAGCTTGATCTGAAAGAAGAAATGCGTATATAAATAGAGATGACCAGCAGGTTAGGGAGGGTTCAGACTGAGAAGCCTCAGGTGTGTCTGTTTCCATGGCAGAGACAGTAGGTACAGGATTATCAGAACGACATATACAAAGTTCTTGTAAATCTAAGTAATGTATATTGAGTTATCCGTAAGTGGTATCACCCACATACGCCGTATTTAGGCTTTGCTAACAAGGACTTACATTTATTTCCAGAACATATTTCTATGAAAAAAGTAGATTCTATCAGGACTAACAGAAACACCCTGCGTTCTGATTCTGATACTGCAGGAGGAGACAGCGAATTCCCAATGTCAAAGCACAAGTGTATAAAAATAAACACTCAGCATCATTAGCAAAACCAGATTTTACCTAATGTATATTTAAAATAAATTTTTTATGTGATGCTACCCAATATTCATTAACACACAGTTTATTTTTAAGAGAGAATCTGACACCAGCAGACTTCCACAACAGCTTTTGATTTAGTATTTTTAGTAAGGAAAACTAGCAGTTAAACAAGAAATGCATGTCCACAAAGTCATTAAGTAACGGTGCTTTGTCTTGTTCTAACATAAAGACATACATAAAGACAAAAAATAGCAGAAATTAAAAGAGGTGCACATGTAGAACATACTGAGAAAGGGTGAAAAAAATCCACAACCGCCATGAGGCCCCCCTGACGCTGTGATTATTTTTCTTGTAGCTTCACGACTGGTGTGAGCAGTAACTCTAGAGAGGGTGCTGAAGGAGGGCTGTCATCCCTGGGTTGCAAGGTCAGAATTACCGCTCGGAAAACCAAAAGGGAGTAGGGGCATGCCGACGCTGGCGCGGGGCGGACACGCACAGGTATGTCGGTCCCACACAGGCTCAATGGCTGAGGCAGTTACCTACGTTTCCCACCAAAACAAACAAAAAAAAAGACACACGCCCTTACTTTAAGACTTGCTCCACCCACCTCCACCTTCCTTTTTATCAAATTACTCATTTCTTTAGAAACGTTTCACAGAATGTTTTTGTTTTTAAAAGCGGAACTCCAGCTCTGGGCTGCCTGATCCCATTTGTCCCATATGGGTTGAGGCAGGCATTTATAACCTTCAGGAACTGCGGCCGTACAAGAACTGCTGAAATCGTGATTTTCTGCAGAACACGGTGTACACGGAGGCACACATCCAACGGCTCCAGTCACATAATAGAGGCTCCTTCCGAAACGGAGGGCTCCGTCGAGAGCTTCGTTTGTGCCAGGCTGCAGTATCCTGGCTCATCCTGAGCAGCAAGGCACACACGGGCAGGGAGCAAAAGCCAAGAGGGTTTCTGGAGCGTGGCGAGGCACCACAGCCACGGCTCCGACTTATGGGGGGAACGCCCATAAGCCACATCAGAAGCTTTTCCCAAAAAAAGAAAGAATGGCAGATGATGCAATCTTTTGGTAACCTGAGAACCCTGACCATATTGCTCTGAAACACCATACAAAATAAAACCACCCGACAGGGACACTTAAGGAGCCTTCCCAGCAGGTTTAGAGCCACGCACTCCGGAACCGGTTACGTGTGCTCTGCCCACCAAGATATTTAAGGCTCTCCCGTTACAGATGCACAAAAGAACAATGCTGAGTTAAATGAAAGCCTGGGTTGGACTTGCTGTGCTTTATTCCAAGAGCACAAGCAACCCCTGTGGTGGGGACTTCACGCAGAAGCACAATACGAAAGCAGCTGCCAAGCTCTTCTGCTCCACCAGGCGCCCATCTTGCCAGCTCTCCATCGAACGGACACCGGGACAGGGGATAGGTACAAAGAGAGTGATTTGTCAAGCATTAACAAAAAATTATCTTTCCCTATTTTGCAAAGCCACTGGCAAGAACAACCAAATTTTTCTCCTGTCTTCCACTCCAACGCAGTTCCTTCCCAGAACCCAACAAATCTGCAAACAAAGGAGATCCTGGGAAGTAGCGGGTTCTGTTTTCAAACCTTCATCTATCAGAATTCACAATACTGAAAGCCTTCCCACTGCCTTGCTTCTGCTCATCCTATAAAGCGTTTGACTTGCAATGGGCTGGGGGAGGGCTGCCTGTCTGTTAACACGAGTCTGGTTTGAAGATAGCATCAGTTTTATCACGAAATCTTTCATTTTGGCAATTTTGAGTTTCAGAGGAAAGTGACAGAATTTATGTCCAAACCAGCTCAGCTGACAGCAAACGTCCCTCATCTGAAGGATGGAAAGGGAAGAAGCTTTTTTATGATTCATGGGATCTGTTCCACCCACACATGCAAAAAACCACACTCCACAAACCATGGCGCACGTCCAGTTCTTTCTGAGCTGTGTCCTCCTTGAGTCTAGACCTACTTGTACCGTTCATGTTTCTCAGCAGCTTCTCACACCCTTTCCAAAGCAGTTGGGATGCATAAAAGAAATTCTCCAACAAGCTCTGCACAGGAAAAACACATCAAAAATCCTGTGCATGCTGGAGCTACGTACGTGCAAGGCAACCTTCCAGTGCTGTCAATTGTTAACAGTCTCATCATATAATGAAATGCACTGAAAGGAAAAAAGTTATAAACACGCTGGAGCTTATCTCTATGTACAGCAGGACAGAACATAGGTGGTACTGCTTCCTGATGAAATAAGTGGTAAACTGTGAATGTCCACCCTTATTTCCCTGCGAGTCATTTCTTTAGGTAGCAACAACGCCCTCCGAACTGCCCGCCGGAGCAGCACGAGCAGGGCTCTGCACCCCTCTGTGCAGCCTCGTGAGCCTGGGCATTCCCAACGCATTGCTAGGGCACAGGCTGGAACAGCACAGGAAAGCTGTTCAGAAGTCTGTTTGCACGATGCCACGAGTCCATTGTCTTTCTACTATCATCAACTGCCTTTTTCAGAACAGGCAGTGCTATCATCAAGCAAGGAGTACAGCGCCAGAGAGGACCCTGTGCAGTGAGACTGGAAGCCGCACTCAACATCACCGCTGTAAAGCAACAGCTTTGCAAACTGAGGGGTTCCCAAGGAGTTCTGGCAACCAAGAACATAACCAGCTGCTCCCAAGGGTGTTTCACTCAACAGTTTCATCCTACAACGCACCATTTCTAGGCACCAGCTGAGGGGCAAGGCTGTATTACACACCTGGCATTGCCAGCAATAGCTTTGGAATGAGCGGCGTGCTCCTGAGAGCTGCCATAGCAAACAGAGCTGCGAACCCCGGCACACTGGATGGCTGCCATTTGGAAGCTCTCCACCACAAGTTCCTGCCATTCAGTCATTTTATTGAGCTTATTGCAAAGGGATGTGTAAAGAAAAAAAAAAAAAAAGGTATCCTCACGGTACGCTGCAAAAAAGCATGAAAACCTCAGGAAACTAATGCTAACGCTGCATGCATCACCTGCCCAGACACTGGGGCAACCACTGTCCCCGTTTGCCTCCCGAGAGAACTCTGGTTTGTTCTGAGGTCCAGCAGACCATCAGGAGCTCATCAAAATGAGCACAGGGTGATAGGAGAAAAGACTTCCCAAGAACTCAGGCTTTTTTTTTTTTTTTTTTTAAGCACAAGACACAAGGTCACACCATTACATTTGCTCATAAGAGCAAACAATATTCTGGTGCAGTGTGACTGGCTTGTTACGCATGCAGGGGGAGGGAGGAGGGAGACGAGGCTTTGGGCTTGACTACAGATAGCACTGAGCTAGGAGGAAGCTGCCTGCAGAAATTCAAGTTGCCTCAACACTGGGAAATGCACGCTTGATTTACGTGACCACGAGGCAAAGACCCTCTTATGGAGACAAAGGAGCGTGAAGCAGAATTGACACCATGATAACCACCAGAGAAGCATCTTTCAAACGAGTTTTCTGTGAAGTAAGCCTAGGTCTGTTGTGATCACTTGATACCCAGGGAATCACCAGAGCTGCTTTTCCATTATAGCTCCTGCATTTCACAAATGGACTAAGATTGTTGGTAAAAAGCAGTTTGTTCAGAGAACATCCCTGCCAAATTCTATTCCGAGAGAGGAAAAAAAATTGTCAGACAAGCCTTTTTTGGTCAGACATCCGAGGGGAGGAAAAAAATTTGTGAGACAAGCCTTTTTTGGTCAGACCCTTTATGCCTACTACTCACTATTTATTTTTTTGTAACAGACCTTTATTGTCTGAACCGGAGCTTTATTCTCTACTCTCTAAAGTGCAGCCACTTAAAGGTTTGGGGGTTTTTTTGAAAAAAATT
>NW_009258965.1:215223-220034 GCF_000687185.1 Egretta garzetta | reverse complement strand
CCCTATTTTGCAAAGCCACTGGCAAGAACAACCAAATTTTTCTCCTGTCTTCCACTCCAACGCAGTTCCTTCCCAGAACCCAACAAATCTGCAAACAAAGGAGATCCTGGGAAGTAGCGGGTTCTGTTTTCAAACCTTCATCTATCAGAATTCACAATACTGAAAGCCTTCCCACTGCCTTGCTTCTGCTCATCCTATAAAGCGTTTGACTTGCAATGGGCTGGGGGAGGGCTGCCTGTCTGTTAACACGAGTCTGGTTTGAAGATAGCATCAGTTTTATCACGAAATCTTTCATTTTGGCAATTTTGAGTTTCAGAGGAAAGTGACAGAATTTATGTCCAAACCAGCTCAGCTGACAGCAAACGTCCCTCATCTGAAGGATGGAAAGGGAAGAAGCTTTTTTATGATTCATGGGATCTGTTCCACCCACACATGCAAAAAACCACACTCCACAAACCATGGCGCACGTCCAGTTCTTTCTGAGCTGTGTCCTCCTTGAGTCTAGACCTACTTGTACCGTTCATGTTTCTCAGCAGCTTCTCACACCCTTTCCAAAGCAGTTGGGATGCATAAAAGAAATTCTCCAACAAGCTCTGCACAGGAAAAACACATCAAAAATCCTGTGCATGCTGGAGCTACGTACGTGCAAGGCAACCTTCCAGTGCTGTCAATTGTTAACAGTCTCATCATATAATGAAATGCACTGAAAGGAAAAAAGTTATAAACACGCTGGAGCTTATCTCTATGTACAGCAGGACAGAACATAGGTGGTACTGCTTCCTGATGAAATAAGTGGTAAACTGTGAATGTCCACCCTTATTTCCCTGCGAGTCATTTCTTTAGGTAGCAACAACGCCCTCCGAACTGCCCGCCGGAGCAGCACGAGCAGGGCTCTGCACCCCTCTGTGCAGCCTCGTGAGCCTGGGCATTCCCAACGCATTGCTAGGGCACAGGCTGGAACAGCACAGGAAAGCTGTTCAGAAGTCTGTTTGCACGATGCCACGAGTCCATTGTCTTTCTACTATCATCAACTGCCTTTTTCAGAACAGGCAGTGCTATCATCAAGCAAGGAGTACAGCGCCAGAGAGGACCCTGTGCAGTGAGACTGGAAGCCGCACTCAACATCACCGCTGTAAAGCAACAGCTTTGCAAACTGAGGGGTTCCCAAGGAGTTCTGGCAACCAAGAACATAACCAGCTGCTCCCAAGGGTGTTTCACTCAACAGTTTCATCCTACAACGCACCATTTCTAGGCACCAGCTGAGGGGCAAGGCTGTATTACACACCTGGCATTGCCAGCAATAGCTTTGGAATGAGCGGCGTGCTCCTGAGAGCTGCCATAGCAAACAGAGCTGCGAACCCCGGCACACTGGATGGCTGCCATTTGGAAGCTCTCCACCACAAGTTCCTGCCATTCAGTCATTTTATTGAGCTTATTGCAAAGGGATGTGTAAAGAAAAAAAAAAAAAAAAGGTATCCTCACGGTACGCTGCAAAAAAGCATGAAAACCTCAGGAAACTAATGCTAACGCTGCATGCATCACCTGCCCAGACACTGGGGCAACCACTGTCCCCGTTTGCCTCCCGAGAGAACTCTGGTTTGTTCTGAGGTCCAGCAGACCATCAGGAGCTCATCAAAATGAGCACAGGGTGATAGGAGAAAAGACTTCCCAAGAACTCAGGGTTTTTTTTTTTTTTTTTTTAAGCACAAGACACAAGGTCACACCATTACATTTGCTCATAAGAGCAAACAATATTCTGGTGCAGTGTGACTGGCTTGTTACGCATGCAGGGGGAGGGAGGAGGGAGACGAGGCTTTGGGCTTGACTACAGATAGCACTGAGCTAGGAGGAAGCTGCCTGCAGAAATTCAAGTTGCCTCAACACTGGGAAATGCACGCTTGATTTACGTGACCACGAGGCAAAGACCCTCTTATGGAGACAAAGGAGCGTGAAGCAGAATTGACACCATGATAACCACCAGAGAAGCATCTTTCAAACGAGTTTTCTGTGAAGTAAGCCTAGGTCTGTTGTGATCACTTGATACCCAGGGAATCACCAGAGCTGCTTTTCCATTATAGCTCCTGCATTTCACAAATGGACTAAGATTGTTGGTAAAAAGCAGTTTGTTCAGAGAACATCCCTGCCAAATTCTATTCCGAGAGAGGAAAAAAAATTGTCAGACAAGCCTTTTTTGGTCAGACACTTTATGCCTACTACTCACTATTTATTTTTTTGTAACAGACCTTTATTGTCTGAACCAGAGCTTTATTCTCTACTCTCTAAAGTGCAGCCACTTAAAGGTTTGGGGGTTTTTTTGAAAAAAATTAGGATTGCTGCCACTGAGAACATGACAGTAGCTCACACAGGAGGAAGAGAGAAAGGGACAGCGACTGGGTATTGATAAAGCACACCACAATTCTCACCTATTACGGCACATTGAACACTTTGAGCACAAGAAGAGAGGGTATTTACAAGCTGCTAGCTCACATGGCCTTAAACAGCAGCTTCTGGAACAAAGAAGGAAGATAAAGGGCATATACTGCAGCACGCGTACAATGAACAACCAAATTAATCTGTGAGCTTTACTAGTCATAGCTCCCTTGCTCCCCTCCCGCCCTGCCCTGTGGGACACCAGGTTCCGAGAGCATTCAAAGACCAGCCAACTTTATGGAGAACAGCAAAGTGGTCAGCGGGCAAGTGCAGCTCCACAGCACCTCAGTCTGCACCATGTGCATCAAAGCAGACTCTGGCTTCCAGCAACCCTCGCTAGACACCCTGACATAGCACTTGTGCTTTGGCTCCTGGTGTCCTACAGTAAAACATGATGGATTTCCAAAAAATACAAATTTCTTGTATTAAAAGCGAGCCTTGCCACGCAGCCCAGTAATTGATCACTTACTTGAATACCCCCAGTGCAGTTTTACACTCGTCAGTTGGTTACAGTAATGCAGGAAACAAGTTCACCACCCTACGAACATAGGCTACGTAACGGGAACACAGAATCAACTTCAGCTGCACGAAGAACAGCCACGCCACAAATACCCACCTACATGACTTCCCTCGCACACCCTCCGCCCCTGCTCCAGCAGTCAACCTTCAGCAGGCCTCCTCCGCTTGTTTGTCCAGCCCAGCCATGAACTCTTGTTATTTTACTACCCTCAGCAGCCTGAGAAAGGGAGTTCCCGCTCGGTGCCCTAACTGACCACCTCCTGTGCTTTCCACCACCTTTGGGTGCTTGCTTTACTGAAGAGGGCAATGAACAACTGAACCTATTTGCCCTCTGTTTGCATGTAAAACCAAACCAGGAACCCCAGCCGTTTAGAAAACAACTAGTTTTCTGTCTTTTACAAGAGGAAGTATCTTTGTTAAAACCTGCTTTCATTTGAGTTTGGCTTCTCTTACTCATCGGACTTAACTATTTTGACATCTGTACAGCATACTTATTTATAAATTGGATTTTACAGCATCACAGTATTTTCAATCACAATGGTGCTAGTTGCGTTTATTTCCAATGGAGAGCACCTGTATCCGCCATTACATATCTAATCAGGCTTTTTATTCCAATCTCAAAAAAATGGCAATATTTAAATAAACGTGTTTGCTGAACACACAAATGGTTCAGTAGGAAAGCAAACATAACTTTTAACACAGACTTAATCAGTTTGAAGTAGTCGAATTCCGTCATGAGACACGTACGTATTCAGATTTTTCTGTGACAATTAAATGCATTTTCTTATGCCACTCATCAAATGTATGATATGAAAGGGCCAGAAAAACAAACTCAGCCAGTAGCAAGACTGAGTGTGATATTTCCATAAATCCTACTGTGATAAACAGCGCCCAATTAGCAGAATTATGAACTGCATGCAAATAAGAGTACACGCTACCATACCCGACTGGGTAGAAGAACTTCCCTGCTTAGCTGCTCTGTTACGAGTCGCCTGTGATGATTATGAAAGCGGAACAGGGAAAGTTGATGCATTCACTCATTTTCCCTTCCGCAACAAAAGAAATCCCCAGGCCACCTCCACATAAAAGGACAAGCTGAATGGTGCACTGCCCCGTCTCTTCGCGGCTAATGAAAACGATACGTAATGCCAACAGCAAGGATTTTTTTTCTTCCTTCCAAGTGTGTGCTGTCTGCATAAGAACCAGACCCTGCTGTGCCAGGCATTTTGAGAGGGACAAGCACAGGGTGCTACACCTGAAGACTATACTTACTTCATTTTCCTCCAGGCCAAACAAACTGCAGCTTTAAGGCTGCATATAGCTTTTTGACTGATCACAAAAGATCAAATAATCTCAGCAGAGGAGGAAAGCACACAACAACAAAAAAAAATAATAATAAAAGCTGTCTGGGAGACAGGGAGCTCTCGGCGTTCACACCGTTAGCACAGAGAGGGTTTAGTGGTGGGATGGCAGGGTTCGGTTAAAGGTTGGACTCGATGATCTCAAAGGACTTCTCCAACCAAAGTGATTCTAGGATTCGATGACACTGCCTTTCCCGGCCGCTTCCAGCTCTTTTACAACAAAAAAAAATAATAATAAAAGCTGTCTGGGAGACAGGGAGCTCTCGGCGTTCACACCGTTAGCACAGAGAGGGTTTAGTGGTGGGATGGCAGGGTTCGGTTAAAGGTTGGACTCGATGATCTCAAAGGACTTCTCCAACCAAAGTGATTCTAGGATTCGATGACACTGCCTTTCCCGGCCGCTTCCAGCTCTTTTCAGGGATGCATTCAGAAAGCCCGGCGTGTCCCAACAGCCACCAAAGCCAAGGCACCAGCTCTAGAAAGCGGCGCCTTCGGGCGTCC
>NW_009258965.1:185667-214055 GCF_000687185.1 Egretta garzetta | reverse complement strand
ACCCCCCGCGGACCGCTCCCGGCTCGTCGCCTCTGGCAAACGGCGCTGGCAAAAGCGCTTGACCTCGTCCATGTCCCGCGAGTCGAGATCTGCACCACCTTTCCCACGGAAGAAAAGCCCCTGTCTGCCCCACACACACACACACACACACACACACCCCACACACACACACCCCCACACACCCCCACACCCACACCCCCCGGCGGCTGCAGGCTGGGCCCAAATAACGGGCGGCTGAGGGGGAAGCAGCAGAGGAGGCTGCGGAGCGCTTCTCCCGAAAGGTGTTTCCTGAGGAAATACAGCATGTCTTGGAATTGCAGGAAGAAAATAGTTGTTTTGTAATAAATACTCAGGTAAAGCCTTTGCTCGTAATGGGATTGCCTCACGAGGCGTCAGTCTCGCCTGTCGCTATGGCACATCCGTCTCGCAGGGGGAAGGGGAGCCAGGGCTGAGGTGCAGGGCTGGCTCCCAGCGCAGGCCACAGCCGCTCCCTTGCCTGCGAGGAGAGGCATCGTAACAGAGCCAGGAGCACAGGGGTTTCCTGCCCCGGAGGCTTTTTTTTTTCCTTTTTCCTGTGATAGGATTGAAGTGATAATTCTGCGCTCCTGTGGCCAAGCACCTTGGGTGGGAGAAAGGGCGTGGGGTGAGCTCCTGAGCTACAGCATGTGCATGATCCCGTCACCGAACCTCCGAGTTGCAAAATGGTGTGGAGAGGATGTGGGAGAAACAGGAAGGGATCAGTTTTCCTCCTAAAAGGAGGGAAAGGAACGGCATTGAAGGAATGAAGTATAAAACGCATTCCTTTCCCAAGATACAGCATAGGTTGTGTAGAATCTGTCAGCTGTGATAATAGTGTCACGGTATATATATCCGTTTCTCTGTCCCACCTGCTTCTGTACCATACTTGCATCCCAATATTTGCATTTTGGCACTTCTAATTGCTGCTATAGTGGTAGCCAATTAATTTGCCAATCTGCTTTCTGCAGATGGCGGTGTAGATTCACGTTCTAAATCTGGTGATGCACAATTTACTTCACTGTGAAGCTAGATAGTTACAGGATTTTAAGTCTGCTCTGTTAAGCTTTTTGTTTCCGGATACTGCTACTCTGCAAACCTGAACACTGAGAAAGGAAATGTTTGTCTAAGTAATGTAAATACAGTATAAATGTAGCAAATTTGAGCTCAGAACTATACCTGGATTTCACACACGTCGATTTCTTACCAACCTCTAGAGCCTGCTCAGAACTCTCCCTTCAGGTAGTGCCCGGTGATATTTCCCCCTCTCCCGTTGAAGCCGTTCCTGTTACTTTGTGCGAGCTCCCAGCTCCGTAGCTGGCAGCGAGCAGCCTCCCTCCCCGGGGCTGTGTGAGCCTGGCTAAGAACCGGCCCCTGCAGGGGTTTTTGGGGTTGCCTTTGCGTATCTGGGAGGTGAGGCAATACCAAGCAGTTTTATTTTTCCGATTAATTTGCCATTTCATTTCAGGCCCTGTATCCAGACCTGGTCTATTCTTCTCCTGGTTGGAACAGCTGTATTCCTGCTCCCTCTTCCAGAGCTTCTGACCGTTCTCTGAAGTTGCGTGTTGGAATAACGCACCTCTTGGCATCTTCAGCTCAACCTCTGACCAGCATCGTGGCTAGTCCTTCAGAATGGTGCCTCTTGGCTTCTTTGGCTCTTGACCTCATCACCAAGCCATTGTCTGTTGCATAGTTGTCATCGTGAAACACAATGCAAGCACAAGAGCAGAGTTTTAAACACCATGCCTATCTTGGAGAAATTGAAGGATGCAAAGAAGAAAATTTGTTCGGGATTGTATCAAAACCTTATGTGCTCCCAGACCTTGCTGTTGAAGAGCTGCCCTGTCAGAGTAGCCATAAGGTATTCAAATTTAGCGTTCTTGTAGAAATAAAAGAAATCAAAGTATGCAACAGCAACATTTAACTTTGGAAAGGGGAGCCATGCAAAACAAGGAGGTCTGTCAAAAGAATAGTGTTTAAGGGGTTGTAATGTGGAGGTTGCTTCAAGACACAAGTATTAGAAATGCAGCCCAGGGGCAGGTCACTTGTCAAAACACTCAAGAAGATCTCAGAAATAATGGTGGCCTTTAACAGAGTGGGAGAGGCTATCTGACGTTAAAAAACGCCTTCCTAGGAAAGAGAAGTTGTGTCCGAACAAAGAAAATAGAAAAGGCGATCTATCAAATGTAGAACTACTGTGTGGCAACCAGAACGATCTCAAAGAGAAACTTGCTGAAGGCGTAGAAAAATGTTTGTGTTCATTAGAATTAATATCTGATCACCTGCCATCTTACCAGCTTCGTCAAAAGCGTAACAAGAAGTGCTCAGGGAGAAATAAGGCTGTAGCAGAAAAGATGCCGCATTTCTGTTCACTGCAGAAGATTCTCCTCAGGGCAGAGCCTTGTCTTGGCGTGGGCATACATCGGAGGAACTGGAAATGTCAGTGGGGTTTAAGCTTTGAAGTGACCAATGAGATATTCAGGACCAGAATAGAAGGCTTAAAAGGAGCTGGGATGTGACATTACTTAGCTACTAGCAGTGGTTCCAGCTAGGTGGCCAGGATGCTGGTTTAACCGATCTCCAGGAATGACCTGAAGACCTACAGAAGAGAAGCCTGACCAGGCGGGTTGATCCAAGCCATGGGTACCAGAAAGCGTCGATCACCAGATGCACGTGGCATATTTGGAGTCAGCACAGCTCTTTCAGAGGAAGGTCAGTTCTCCAGATCTTGCCAGATGTTTCTGAGGGAGTCAAAAAGCAAATGCTTGTGGTTGATTTGATCGTCACAAAGCGCTTGAATTTTTAAGAAAGTTTTCCTCAGGTCCCTTGCCAAAGGTTCTTGAAACTATTCAGCTATAAGGTAAGATCGTGGATTAGCAGCTAGATAAAAGCTAGGAGGAATGGGGCAAGTAGCTTGTTCACTGGTGACAGTTTGTGACATGTCTTTTGCTACGTACTCATAACTCATCTAAGGAAAAAGAAAATAGCAAGGCGATGTAATTTGTGGGCGCTATATGTCATTTTTCACACTAATCAAAAGTGAAGCTGACTAGAAAGGGTTACTGAGTTGCATGACACCAGGTAACTGAGTAAATAGAACAGCAGATGAATTAAATTTTGATAAATGTCAAGTAATGCATACAGGAGAAAGAAAACGGTCGCAACGCCACATACGCAGTGGGCTCTTAGCTCACTCTGGTAACGTCTCCTTTATCCTCATGGGTGTTAAAAAAAGGAGGCAGGGAACATGAAGTAAATGCTGGGAATTGGCAAGATATAAATGAGGAATAAAACGGACGATACTGTCAGTGTATGAATTTTCACAGCCCTTCTGCATCATGAACACGGTGGTTCCGATCACAAGGGTATAAAAAGGTTACGAGATGAGGGGTGATCCAAGGTGTGGGGTGAGCCAAGGTGTTGAATGGCTTTTATTTGAGGAGATAGCAGGGGAGTTTGGAAAGGAGGACAGGGAGAAGGACTGTAATAATGATATTTAAAATGAGGAATGGTATGGAGAAGATAAATAGGAAAGATTATTTCGTGTTTCTTTTGCCATTACAACTAACAGGCACTGGGTGAAATTACCAGGCAGCAGGATTAAAGAGAAGGACATACATACATTTTCCACACACTGCACAATTAATTGTGCATCACCACCGCTGGCTTGTGGAGGTCAAAAATACGAATGAATTTAAAAAGGTGTTACGTAAATCGGTCAAGCAGCAGTTCCTCAAGGACTGCTAAACACAGGGTTGAGATTCAAACTCTGTTCCTGACCTAACCCACTTGGAGGGTGCGGGAGGCAAAGGATCACTGCGTGCTTCTGCTCCTAAGCGTTTGCTCCTCGCTCCTCGGAGAGTGGATGGACCTTCCACGTGACGTTGTGTGGCCTTTCCCTTTCCTACAGGAACGTATTTCCGGGTGCTCAGAGCCGAAGCGTAAAGCTGTGGAAAGCACCCCGGGGACATGGTCCTCTTGGGGATAAATGGGGTGTTCTGGGGAGTGTAGAGTCTGGAAGAAACAACGAAGTGTAAAGAGCATTGGCGATGACTGGCCATCGCGTAACGAGGTGCCGAAATGCAGCGTCCTCGATGGGGCTCCTGCAGTGGCCAGCGTGGCTCTCGATAAGTGCTGCAGCAATCCAAACGTACGGTTTGGAACAGCCTTTCCTTGCCAGGCTGTGCAGTCGGGGGGGGGGAGGGGAGCTGCAGAGGGAAGGGCTGGAGGGTCAGAACTTACCCTGGAGCCGCTCTTCAGACAAGGGTTGCCATTTGCTGAGCTTCTGCAGGCCACGTGTCTGCTGCTGATAATATTAATATATACAAGTGTTATTGAACAAAAGAATAGTAATAAAATACCAAACTTACAGCATATTCATTAAGATAATCAAGAAAAAGCAATGCAGACAGTATTTATGGGGATTTTTTTTGTAAGTCACAGAGAGGAAAAATGAATTCATTTAATTGAATTAATTTTCTGTTAGCATTACTAGGACGTTATAAAAATGTGGAGAGATTTGATAATATAAAATTACAGTTGTTCTGGAAGGTGTTAACGTTTTCCAAGGAGGAATGGTTAGAACTGAGCGGTAACTGCAGAGGAGTACAAGCTGCAGCCTGTGAGCCCTTACAAGCGAAGAAATTATTCAAAGTAACCTCATAAGCTAAGGACCTGCTGGTTTGATCTATGTGCTCTTACTGCCTCCAACAATGTATTTGCCTGCCCTGTGTTTCATAATCAAGGCCTGAATGCTAATAACCTGAAAAATGCAGCCTCTCTCCCGGTCTATTAAGCAGTACTGTGGTGAGCAGAAAACATTTTAAAATACTTTGCGTGCAGGAGCCCCTGTGAGCTGAGGGCATGCTGCGCTGGGAAACGGACGTGCGCTGCAGAGACGCCTACGGCGGTAAAAAGCGTAACTGGGAGCTGTGGTGCTTCGGGATGCTCTCAGGCTAGACGAGTGGAGGGGGCAAACACATTTGGGTCTTGTATGGGTGTAGGGCACGCATGGTGATGAAGGTAGGCGGGGAGGTTTACTGGCGGGCTTGCTGACTTCCCAGGCGCTGCACGCTGGCTCCCGAGTGCCTGCGGCGAGCTGCTCCGAGGCTGCTCCCCCATCGTCGTCTCCCACAGCACTCGCAGCCCCGGCACAGCTCTCTCTTCGGGTGGTTCCACTAAGTAGGATGGGTTCACTGATGAAATGCACAATAAACATTTTATTTTCTTTTTCCCTCCAGGCATTTTACTTTGCAAAGGGATAACTGGGTATTTATTTCCCTTTTTTTGTAATTCTACTGTGGAGTTGGAAATCTTAAGAGCCCCACACGTGGTATTTTTAGAACTAGCGTTCGTATTGTTACTGCCACGACATTTTTATCATTTAAACCGACACAAAAGTCTGAGCTGTTGTTCTAGTCAAGTATTTTGATCCCTTCAGAATCTGAAGCAAGTTTCTAAATGTTTAGATAACACCGAGATAAACATTTAGATAACATATCTAACTTAAACAAATGAAACATTTTATTAAATGTTTAGATAACATTTTAAATAAGTTTAGATATATTTGCTTATTTTCTGTGCGTAGTTTGACTCAAAGCTAAGGAAGAAGGCACTCTGTGAGAGACAATAGTTGGACATTGTCTAGTGGCAGAGCTAGAGACGAGATCTAAGGTGTGCACGGGGCATAGACCCAGCAGAGCAGATGATACCCAGGTCTGGAATGGCTTAAATGGAGCTCCCAAGGGGGAGGATGTGGGTGGGTGCGGGGGGAGGCTGAGCACCGAAATGCAGCGTCCTCGATGGGGCTCCTGCAGTGGCCAGCGTGGCTCTCGATAAGTGCTGCAGCAATCCAAACGTACGGTTTGGAACAGCCTTTCCTTGCCAGGCTGTGCAGTCCGGGGGGGAGAGGGGAGCTGCGGAGGGAAGCGCTGGAGAGTCAGAACTTACCCTGGAGCCGCTCTTCAGACAAGGGTTGCCATTTGCTGAGCTTCTGCAGGCCACGTGTCTGCTGCTGATAATATTAATATATACAAGTGTTATTGAACAAAAGAATAGTAATAAAATACCAAACTTACAGCATATTCATTAAGATAATCAAGAAAAAGCAATGCAGACAGTATTTATGGGGATTTTTTTTGTAAGTCACAGAGAGGAAAAATGAATTCATTTAATTGAATTAATTTTCTGTTAGCATTACTAGGACGTTATAAAAATGTGGAGAGATTTGATAATATAAAATTACAGTTGTTCTGGAAGGTGTTAACGTTTTCCAAGGAGGAATGGTTAGAACTGAGCGGTAACTGCAGAGGAGTACAAGCTGCAGCCTGTGAGCCCTTACAAGCGAAGAAATTATTCAAAGTAACCTCATAAGCTAAGGACCTGCTGGTTTGATCTATGTGCTCTTACTGCCTCCAACAATGTATTTGCCTGCCCTGTGTTTCATAATCAAGGCCTGAATGCTAATAACCTGAAAAATGCAGCCTCTCTCCCGGTCTATTAAGCAGTACTGTGGTGAGCAGAAAACATTTTAAAATACTTTGCGTGCAGGAGCCCCTGTGAGCTGAGGGCATGCTGCGCTGGGAAACGGACGTGCGCTGCAGAGACGCCTACGGCGGTAAAAAGCGTAACTGGGAGCTGCGGTGCTTCGGGATGCTCTCAGGCTAGACGAGTGGAGGGGGCAAACACATTTGGGTCTTGTATGGGTGTAGGGCACGCATGGTGATGAAGGTAGGCGGGGAGGTTTACTGGCGGGCTTGCTGACTTCCCAGGCGCTGCACGCTGGCTCCCGAGTGCCTGCGGCGAGCTGCTCCGAGGCTGCTCCCCCATCGTCGTCTCCCACAGCACTCGCAGCCCCGGCACAGCTCTCTCTTCGGGTGGTTCCACTAAGTAGGATGGGTTCACTGATGAAATGCACAATAAACATTTTATTTTCTTTTTCCCTCCAGGCATTTTACTTTGCAAAGGGATAACTGGGTATTTATTTCCCTTTTTTTGTAATTCTACTGTGGAGTTGGAAATCTTAAGAGCCCCACACGTGGTATTTTTAGAACTAGCGTTCGTATTGTTACTGCCACGACATTTTTATCATTTAAACCGACACAAAAGTCTGAGCTGTTGTTCTAGTCAAGTATTTTGATCCCTTCAGAATCTGAAGCAAGTTTCTAAATGTTTAGATAACACCGAGATAAACATTTAGATAACATATCTAACTTAAACAAATGTTTAAACATTTTAAATGTTTAGATAACATTTTAAATAAGTTTAGATATATTTGCTTATTTTCTGTGCGTAGTTTGACGCAAAGCTAAGGAAGAAGGCACTCTGTGAGAGACAATAGTTGGACATTGTCTAGTGGCAGAGCTAGAGACGAGATCTAAGGTGTGCACGGGGCATAGACCCAGCAGAGCAGATGATACCCAGGTCTGGAATGGCTTAAATGGAGCTCCCAAGGGGGAGGATGTGGGTGGGTGCGGGGGGAGGCTGAGCAGGGCAATTAAGGCCATTTTAGAGAATGCAGGTGGCCGCTGTGGCCAGGAAGATTGCAAGGATTTTTATGAAAGTGAGTTCAGTGAAGCCCATCAGAAAATGAGATTTGGGGTTCTGAGCCTGGGGAAGAGATGGCCGTCCGGCAGCGGGGCAGCAGGAGGAGGCAGCGGATGCTGGGGGTACTGGAGAGCCACCCCCCGAGCCGCCTGGGTGAGGCTGACCTTCGTTTCCATCAGCTCTGACTGCAGCATGCCAGACCCTGCTGCAGCCAAAGAGCTGGAGCTCTATCCGTTCGCTTGAATTATTCTTCTGTTAATAAGATGAGCCTGAAGAAAATATTCCTAGGCTGAGTTGCCTTTTGGGACTGCGTTTTGTGTGTCTTGGCTGGGGTGTTGCTCTGACTCACTCCAGACTTTTTCCTCTTTTTAAATAGTGGAAATAGCGCTGTAGAGTTAATTTTTTTATATATAATTAGGTATAGAATAATGAATGCTGCGTAAAGGAACCTGCTGATTTAATAATCTGTTCAGCATTGCAGAAAATTAGTGATTTTAAAAGTATATCATTAAATATTCTCAGGTACCATTTCCTTCCAACTGCAGCAGAATGAAGCTTTTTTTTTTTTTTGCATGTATTACAAGTTTGTATTTTTTTGCAAACATTTGAATACAGAACTTAAATTAGCCCAGACTTTCAGTATGTACTTTAAAAACTGATTAACATGCTCCATCTGTTGGTAAGCTGAGCAACTGTCAAAGCGAGCAGCAGAGCCTACCAACATTTCCACATAGACTTGTCAGCCTGCAAGTGAAGTGGCAAGCTATTAATACCAAAATAGCACTCTGGCAGGGGAACGGGGGGGGGGTGGGTTCAATACGATCGTTCCAGCTCGTGGATGAGAGAGATGCTTGGAGTGCAGCTGCCTTGCAGGGCGGCTGCCGCCCCCGCAGCGCTGTGGCTAGTGAGCGTGTCGGTCGCCCATTTCAAGAACAGTGGTTTAGGGAGCCCCCGTCGCGTTCCGTTTCAGCGCGTTATGCGTAGCTGTGAGTGCTCCTTATGGAGCATCCTCCTGAGATCTGTCTCGGGGTGGGGTGGGTTGCCCCCCGTGCGGTCACAGGCTGGATTTCTGTCAGCTGCAGAAAGGCGTGTATCGCAGAAACGTGAATCTTTGAAACCCCTTATTTGCCATTTCTGGGTTGAGCAGCTACTGATACTTTGGTTACCGTTGTCCGATTGGTTTGTCTGCAGGTTTGAGAGCAATAACTTTTATGGTTTGTTCGCATAAACCTGGGGCGCGGGTAAATTACGTATTTTAATTAAACTCAGCAGCAGTCTATCCCCAAGTCAACGCTGTAAATGTGTGTTCAGATGAGCGTATCTGGCAGTGCACACTCACACAGCAGGCAGCAGAAGAGCGAGACGTTTCCTCCTGTTAAAGCAAAACAGCACCGCATCAAGATGAGGTAGTGACATACAGTGATAGATCACAGGCAAACCAGCCTGCCAGTACACCCTACCACCTGACACGGGGTTGGGGTCACTGTATGCTTTCCTGACAACTCTTCCTTCATTTGAGATTTTATCAAAACTCATTACAGCAAGGAGGCAGATTAAGCAATGGTTTGAGGTTTATTAATGACATCTGTCTTGGGAGAGACTGCGTGGCTTTCGAGGGTAAAATGATCTGCCTTGTCAAAATCACAAATGGCTTCCACCGCTTTCCGAAAGCTCAGGTGCTGCTTCCCTTGTATGGCTCTGGAGGAAGGATGGAGCAGCAGACGGCTACCGCTAGAGAGTGCATAAAAAGAAGAGGAAAAAGCTACAGAAGCTCAGATCTTCACACCCAGGCACACGTGCGTACCTGCGTGTATATGCCCATGTCTCACGTGTACATTGGAAGAAAGCGATGCATATCACCCAGCCAAATTCTGTGCTGCTGCTTTTCCTGCCTTATTTTTAGTTAGTTTGCTGTATTTGAATGACTGTATAGAGACTCCTATCGTGTATCAAAAGCATCTTCTATCCTTGGAGTAACGGCAAGAAGGGGAACTACCCAGCGTGAGGTCCGACGGGCAGCCCATCGGTTCAGGCTTCTCTTTTTAGTGCATCCCTGGGTAGATTTACTCAGCAAGGTGTCATTTTATAGGGATTGGGGGCAACAAGCAGTAGGAGTTAAAGCTATGCAAACCCAGTCAAATACAGGGGAAAAAAAAAAAAAGAAAATAGATGGGAGGGAAAGCTAGAAAGAAAACAGAAGAGTGGGGGAAGAAAGACTGAATGGATTGTGATAGCTGCGTCAAGGTAGGGAGTAGTGGCAGGGGGGTCCAGGAGGCACAGAAGCACTTTCTTGGTTCTGAGCTTGATTCGTAAGCATCTCAGCTACATCTTTCCCATCTCTGAAATAAAATGTAACTTTGGCTGCAGAGGATAATTAAGGCATGTTGATTTCTGAGGAAAATGTTTGCTTTTCTTTCTTAAGGGGAGAGATGGCACTTGGAACAATTGAAAAGAAGGCGCGATAGAATCAGTACTTTTTTATATAGCTGAAATGGTATTAAATTGATTTATGGACATCTTGAGATTTAGAAATCTTTCTGAGAATACGTCATTTGGAGTGAGGTATCAGAGTCAATCTCTTATAACGTGTTGCATTGGGAAAACAAGCCAAGGGAGGTCTGGGATGGACTCGTCAAATGGCAGCACCTTCTGAAGAAAAACTCCTCTAAAGAGTACACCTGCATCCAGGGAATAGTGTTTGGCTGGAAGCTCCTACTCGGGTCAGGAGCGGAAGCACATCTGTTCACGAGAAGCAGCTGGGGAGATTCAGTGCAGAGTTTGGCATTTTGCAAAAAGGTGTTTTCTCTAAATAGCTTTTCCACGTAAGTTTGTTTTCTTGTTCAAGGGAAGCAGTCGCAGTCACGTATGCAGCTCTGAGGGGCCTGTGGAATTCCTTTAATAACAGATGACATTTGCAGCAAGGATAAAACCCACAACCGTTGGCAGGAACTCCTACAGGAGCAAATAATTATTGAAAAGGCAAAGCATTGATTTAGGCTCCCTGTTGGCGATGCAATACCCGAGCACCGTCTGTGTGGGAAACGAACACTGCACTGGCAGTGGCTTTGTACCTGAGCTTCGGAGAGGAGCGGCGAGGGTGGCTGCTCTGCTCAGCTCCTCCCAGAGGAACTCCTGGGAGATGCAAACTGAACTGGGCAGGTGCCAAGAGACAAAAATGCCCCTTTTTCCCCTAGAGCAAGAGTGCTTGTAGAAAGGGGCGAGCATTGCTGCTTCCAGATCTCCCTGCAAAGAGACGAACGCCAAAGGAGCAGAGCTGCAGCCCGGTCCGAGTGGGGCTGGTAAAGAAGGCAGGCTGGGGTGCCCGGCTGGAGCGGGCCCCCGGGGTGAGATCCAGATCTGCCTAACGGAGTAAATTACGGGCTGCCCCTCAGAACAGTGCTTGTGAGCATTCCCACGTATGCCTGGGAAGCTTTCAGAAGGGAACGTCACTCCGTGCCCCGTGCAGGAGGAGGAGAGCTGGTTGTAAACCCTGCAGACAGCCCGGAGGAGACAAAAAAATACCCGTGGAGATGGGTGTAGCTGTGACCCCTGAGGAGGTGGAGAAAGCTTTTGGGGATTCCCTGCTTCTAGAGGGAAAAGGTTGCAGGCGCCGTGAGAGGCAACTGTGGCTCAGCAAGAGCGAAGACAAGGATTTTGGTGCAGTGGTGGCGTGGGTCTTTTGTCTCACGGCGTGGCTGTGGTTTCGCGAAACATTCCTCTTCAATTACTCTTTTGTTTTGTTGCTGGGGAACACAAGCAGAGAAGGAAAATAATAATTTAAATTTAACTCTGCTAAATATAAATGAGATTCCATGGGACAAAGAAAAGACTTCTCTAGCTTGAGGGGGTGTTGCTGTGCCAGATTTCAAAGGCCCTACTACAGCCAATAAAATTCTTGGAACAGCTTAGGAAAAAAACTGTAAGCGTTTTTATCAAATTTTTTTAGGCAATGCAAATACAGCCGTTGCCTCCAGGAGTGCATATGATCGTTCTGGAAGTCCCACACCAGTACATCCGTGTGTTGCTAATTGCTGCTGGATTGATTTGTGGGAATTAGAGAGAGTCCAGGATCATACACGTTTCAGGCCATACCCTTTAAGTTTTGAGAAATTTTATATGTTACCTCACTTTCCCCGGATGATTATGGTCACATTCTATACATTTAGCTATTCCAAGGGCAGGTTCTCTCTATTTTTGCTCTCCTCAGGACAATGAAGCCCTTTCCCAACTCTGGTTGCTGGAATTGCCTTCATATCAAGACTGCATCTGCAAGATTATGCTTGTAGACTTAATTTAACTCTTATTTCAGGAGGTTCAGAAAGATTGTAGACAATTCTCCATTATATAAGCATGTCTTATTCAAAAAACCCCCTTCTGTCTGGTACACTGTGTTATACTGAGGTACTTTTTGATAAATGGGTGTTGGTTTCAAACAGACTGTCATGAAACATCTTTTAAAAAAGATTAATTTGATAATATGAGTGCTGCTACAATAGTTGGATTTATGAAGTGGTTGGGGTGGTGGCAGGTTTATGTTTGTTGTTGCCTGTACTAAATTTAATAATGGCTTGGGGCCAAGATTTTAAGCCATTTAAGCATCCCCAGCTTCATCAGGGAACCTTCTGCTCTATACACCAAAAAACCCATCAGTTTTGCCATATGTAAAGGTTCACGTCACAAAATCTCTCTTTATTGCTTCTGGAACCAGTCCTATAAGGAGCGCTGCTAAGTCGCCGGGAACCGCATAGGAGCTGGGCATATCCTGCATTTCACAGACTAACGCACCCGCTTGTGGAGCTCGGGTTGAAATGTGCCCAGTGCCCTGCCCGAACTCCTGTGGTACAGAGGGGCTCTGTGCTCTGCCCACCGCAACGGGACCCTAAGTTTTAAAGATTTTTTTTTTTTTTTTTTTTTTTTTTTTCCACTCCAGCTGCTGAGAGCTGGTCTGGCGAGGAACAGTTGCATCTTGGAGAGGTGATCTGACGTCTTAGTCCGCAGCGCCTGCTGGCTGTGCCCCCGCCTGGCATCAGCACTAGATGGTGCCAGGCACCGCCGCGCGAGGGATAGCAGATCCAATTGCACAAGCACCGAAGCAAGACTTTCCATCTGTATTGAAGAGCTATAAAACTCTGCTGCAAGCAATGCTCATCAATTAAGGCATAAGTACTAGGTTAAGATAAAATCAGCAATTAAGGCCAAACGCTTATTAGGGATTAAGAGATTCAATGAGAGCTCACTGGGCCGTGAGGAGTAGTGCTGGAGCCTGGCTAATTCTTTCGCTTTTCCCAACACACCCCCAAATGGCTGCTGCTGTTTACCACTCGTGCTCTGGGAGACAACTGGAAACGGCAATTCTGAGGGAAGAGCTCTGCAACGCAGAGTACAAGCCAGCGACTAAGATCCGTGTATCTGAGTGCAGGAATACCGCTGTCTCGATAGGCCAATTCCTTCTGCTGTGTGCACACCTCGTTCAGTTTGCGGTGATGATTCCTGGTTTAGGTGGGTTTGGGGTTTTTTTTGGAGACCAAGGCAGCCACAAACTGAGCGTCAGAGATTGTTGCTCTGTGTGTCAAACCATGACCTGAACTTGAAAGATGCTTTTGTATTTTAAGTATATTTTAAGAGTGCCTTTCTTTGTCATAAACAAAAAAACCACAAGTTATTATTACACGATGTGGATTGGAAAGCACTCGTTATCATACTTGAGAATCTCATGTATTTATTTCTTCACAGTCGAAACCCCAGGATTTTAATGATAAACTACTGATCAGAATTTTGGCAGATTTTCTTTATTGCTCTAAGAGGAATTGGCACTCCAGTATAGGAAAAGCAGGAGTTTATTGAGCTGAGGACTAGAAGAGCTGTCTGTGTGCATTGTGCATTAACATTTCCAATTATATGAAATGTGTGCATTTCTAATTTAATTTACGTGTCAATAAAATAGCAGCCATTGCAACAGTTGGCATTTACTGCCCCTCCGGCACAGAGCTGTGCTCAACCCGACTCCCGGTATGCTCGTCACCTAATACGGGGGTCCTCTTCCCTGGGACTTCGCTGGTCTGGGGAGCACAGACAGCCTGGGCAGGGGAGGAAAGGAAGGAGAAAAGAGGGAACTGCAGCAATCTCCCAGCTCACTGATGCGCCTGGGTACGGATCAGGCGGGTATGGTTTCCTGGAGATGCTGGAGTCCTTCCTTAACAGGATAGGGTGCAGACTTCAAGGTGGACTAGGTGACTTCCCATGTCCCTTCCAGGTCTGTTAATCGCTGTAGTAAAATCCTGGTCTCTAATCTTAAGGAAAATGGAAGTGGACATAGTGTAGATGCTCCCCCAAAGGCAAAAGAAATATCAAGCCAGGTTAAGGAGAAGCTGACACAGGTCAGAAACGTGATACGTTTTCAAGAGCAAGTTGTTCTGTTAAGTCCAGGGAGGTGCTTGCGTCCTTGGGAGTTAGAGCTGGCCTGAAGTACCAGGTCTGTCCAGGGCAGTGAAAAACTGAACAGTCTTTGATGTGCTAAATTAGGTTACAAATTATTTAAATAATGCTTCCAGAGAAAACTCCAATGTCCTTACCACTGTGAATATGACTCTTCCTACTCTTGCCTTTGCTCCCTGTCCTCTGCCCCACGCTCGCTTCAAATTTTTCCTTGCTCTTTAAGTGCCAAATTGCTTCCCTCCCATCACTCCATTTTATTTTTTTTTTTAAGCGTTCAGTCCAATTAAGCCCTCTGAGCCAAGAGATGCAGAACAAGAGGGTCAATTGTGCTCCCACTTCCATGGGGTGAGCCCGGAGTAACTCCAGTGCATACACTGCAGTAAATTTCCATTAGCTTCAGCAGAGTCGCTCTGGACCAGCAGTTCAGGGTGAGCTGCCTCGGAGCATCAGAAGGGCACTGGAGAGAAGCCGCTACCGCGAGGAGCTTCTCACGGGGAGCTCTTACAGGAATGAGAAAAGGAAAATGCCGTGGGAGACAGCTAGGCTGCCTCATTACCAGCAGCATGCCCTTGTGAATGCTGCTGTGGAGGGGGCGCATGGTGTCAGGCTCTGTGTGGGAGAGGAAAGGGGGGACAGATGGACGTAGGGAAGCGTCTTGAACGGCCGTAGCTGCTTTCCCTCTCTGGGAAGTACCTTCACTGGTGTCCCCCTGCCTTCCTTTACAGTGCCCGTGGCACACACATGAGCTTCCCAGGGAGCAGAGCAGGCATTGCAGCACTTGCTGGCTGTGGTGGTGCAGTCAGCTGGGATGGAGTCAATTTTCTTCCTAGTAGCTGGTATAGGGCTGTGTTTGGGATTCAGTGCTAGAAGAATGTCAATAACACCCTGATGGTTCAGTTGTTGCTGAGCAGGGCTTACACCAGTCAAGGACTTTTTCATCTTTCCATGCTCTTCCAGGGGCACAAGAAACTGGGAGGGGGCATGGCCAGGACAGCTGACCCCAACTGGCCCCAGGGCTATTCCAGTCCATATGACATCATGCTCAGTGTAGAAACTGGGGGAAGAAGAAGGAAAGGGGGGGACGTTCGGAGCAATAGTGTTTGTCTTGTCACCTGTAAAGGCGTGTTTTAATTACAAAGTGAGTCTTAGACTGCTGCTAGACATACATCATTCTTAGACATAAAGTGTTGACCAAGTCTGAGACTTAAGAATGGACCCAGCTGCACCTCAATTCCTCTCTGACAAGGAGTTTAGGAAGCAAGGGGGTCTACTCTGAACCTCCGGACTCCACGGGAGGGTCCCCCTTATCCCCTGCATCCACGGTCTCTCTGTGAATCATTTGAACTCGAGTGTAACTTGATTTTCCTTTGTGTGCTTCGTCCATGCAGTAGCAGAGTGAACCTTGCCATTTTCAAAACTAAGTCGCTATTTTGATTAAAACAAATTTTGATGAATCACGTTGTTGATCAACTGATGGTTGAGTGCCATTGAAATGTCACAATCCAGTCCTGTGATTTGCCATAAAGGCACAAATAAATTCTAAACTGCTACTAAATCAAAATAGTGTAAAGTCACTCATTCGTGACACTGACTGGGAGAGACAGGAGTGGTCTCGTCAGGACTCAACCGCTCCCTTCCTGAGAGCAGAGCGGGGCTGGTGCCTTCCAACCTCCCTCCCGTCCTTGGAGGGCATGCTGGAAGTTCGGTTCTTGTTCCTCTGATGAGGAAAGTGATAGAGCTTTTCACAGCAATTGGTTTACTTTTGTGTCTTCTAAATCCTTTTTCCAGTGGACTGTGGTTGGCATCAAGAGCATTCCTGGGGGGAAGAGAGAGATCAGGAGGAAAAATGACTGTCAGGGCTGCTTCAGCAATGGGCCTAATTTAATGGGATGGCTGCAGCCCAGGTGGGAGGTTGAGTAGTGAAGTGATGCAAGTCAGAGAAGAGAAGATAGGTCATGTAAATAACATCGTCCAGTGTGTTTACTCTGAGCAAGCAGAATGTGAGTCAGGCAGAAATCTGTCTTTGTCAGGGACTCCTGCTGATCCATTTCTCCATGGATCAGCCGCATGTAAAGTTAATCTGCTTATGCAGCAGCTGAGAAACTAAGATGCCCTCAATGCCCTCATCTCATCCCTGCATCTAGCCAGAGTCTCAAAATACCAGGGGAGCGCAAAGTCCATCTATGTTCGGGGTGTGACCACCCCGTATCCCTCTCTTGTTGCCTCTTCTCTACCGCAAGCCATTGGGTGGGACAGGCTTGAGGGGGGGTGCCCACGTGGGGTACCGAGACTCCCCCAGGCAGCACCTTGCGTGAGGCTGCGTTTGCCCGTTTCCTATTCCAAGCCACAGCGGGGAGGACCGACGGAGCGGATAGGGATGTCCAGTGCCAGGGCTGGTAGAGGTGTACCGGGCAGGCTGGGGCAGGTGGGGAGCAGCGTCCCCAGGACTCCTGTGACCTTATCCCAGCCTGACAGGCGAATTACCCCAGCCACTATGGGCTGATGTGCTCGGCAGAGGGAACCCTGGGCCATCGGGTTTGACCAGCATCAGTGCGTGCCCCGGGGCATAACCACAGGGCTCAGACACCACGATATGAAAAAGGAGAAAACCTCTATTTTTGTCCTAATTTAAACTCAGCTAAAGTGTGTAGGTTGTGAGATTCAGTGTCATGTTTGTAAACATGAGTAACAAATGTGTAATTTAATCGGCTTCCTTTTTTATTTCTTTCACTTAGAGTATCATTTAGAATATCTCATCCTTTGTTTTATAATAACATTTATAGTAACATTGCAAGGGCCAGTCAGATTTAATCCATGATGCTTCCCGCTGATTCACTGTTGATTTCTAGGTAGAATCACTGAGAGATAATTTACATTAAATACAGTTATTATTTACTGCACACCACACTGACCTGTGTTCCTCGTCACCTTGCCTGTATTATGGGCCAGTACCATTACTTTCCCCTTGTAATCCAGTGCTACCTTCAGGTCCACGGAAGAGACGATACGGTGGCTGTTTAATTCACGGCGAACTCATCAAGGTCTGTACTCCCGTAATTTCCTGTAACGAACGCTCACAAGGTCATTGCTATGGGAATGATTCACGTTAGGCTCCCGGGGACGCTGCTACCTGCTCTTGCAGAGCTCTGCAGCATCAAGCTCTGCGTTGGGCACCTTCCAATTCCAGTTTGAAATATCTGTCTGGGCAAACCCGCTGACAGTCAGGACACTCCTTTTGGGCTGCACCACAACAGAACAGGTCCCCTTTGAAGGGACCGTTTAGCAGACTGAGGGAACGCTGTATTTCCACGGTGAAGCATTTGGGATCGGGAGGTGCCGGGGTCGGTTGGCGCACGTGCAGGCGCATCCTTGGCTTCCCTGTTGTAGCTGGTTTTCTCTGGTCTCAGCCACACACACGCCTGTTTATTTAGCTTTGCCCTCTGGAAGAGGACCATAGCCAGCACCTCCTGAAAATGCTTCTTCCCGATTGCTTTTTTTTTCCAGCCATATTTTAGCAGAACGGTAGGTCAGCCAGTGAGACCTCTCTGACTTTCAGCTAGTGTATCCTAAGAAGGACCTTGTTTTTCTAAGCCCCCCTCTTCCTCACAACCCTGGAGATTTTTCCATACAGCAACATCCAGTTCTCATCACCTGAACTCCTTCAACAGACACTCAGTCTCAAAAAGTTAATTGGATTAAAGTGTTTAAAAAATCACTTTCACAGTGAGACATGAGCAGAAAGCAAGATGCTTCTCTTCATTTATGAAAGCAAGAGTCATGTATTATATCAGTTAATTGCTTCAACTAAAACTTGGATGATTCAGTTACTTCAGAGCGACTGGGATTTTGTAATAAACCCTTCAGGTTAATGGCATGGTGGTGCATGAAGGTGTGCAGCAGGCTGCGCGTCGGCAGGGCTGTATGCACAGGGCTGCTGCCATCAGCCGTGTCCCGGGCGGTCCCGGGTGCTGCTGGAGGTGCCTTCAGCCAAAGAGCAGGCGCCAAGGGCACGATCCTGCTGTGGATAAAGGCAGGAGCAAACCGCAGGCGGCCAGAGAGGAGTAATTATTCCTGGGGACCTCTTCCAAAAAGGTCATCCTCAGATGGTTTCAGTGCAGCCTCTTAAGCCCGCTCCTCAAGACTGTTTCTGTTACAGTGATCTACATTTTTAGCCCAGTTTTTCCGCGAAGTGAAGCTTTACAGTCACACCGCCTGTCTGCAGGTCCCCCTCTGACAGCTTGCCTGCCTCTTGTCCGCCTGTGGCAGAAGCGTGCAGCTCCTCAAAGCCTCATGTTCCTCAGCGTGCTGAGAAAATTGATAACTGTTGTCAGACAGGCATAGAGTAATTTTCCCATTGAGCTGAAGGGTGAGGGAAGGGCTGGAGCCCCATCAGGAGGCGTATGTAGGGGCAGAACACAGGCGCTTCGGAAATCAGGGGTCGTTAGTTCTTCTGTTCGCTGAATTACTGTTCTTTCTCCCCAAAGAACAGGTAGGGGTCCAGACGCTCTCAGCTGCCTCCTTAGAGATATTTTTGCATGTAAGCAGGGCTGTACCCGTAATGTACCTCTCATCCAGTCCTTTCTCAGCCTGAATCCTTCCTCCCAGTATCTCCACAACCTGCGCTGCTGGGACCTGCCGTGCTCTGCGCCAGGATCGGGCAATGGGCACTTTCCGTGCTGGAGAACGGGGGCTCCGTCCTGGCTGTGCCCCACGTGCCGGCAGTCACCTGCAGCCGGGCTCCGCCATGGGGTGGCCCCTATGCGTCCCCACTCGCTCGCACTTCACCCTGCCGAGTGAAGAGCAGCGTGAACCCCTTTCTCTTCACAAGCAGGTTCTTTAATTCATTTCTTTTTAAGGCTGGATTAAATTGCCGAGAGCCCTTGAGCACAGATTCCGATGGCTCTGATCTTGCCGCGTATGCTGAAGCTGAGCTGCCAGGGTGTCGCAGCACCCCGTGCTTGCAGAGGAGCCCGTTCATCTGCAGGGCGAAACACTGCTGACAGCTTTACTTCCCCACCGCTGCAAGGTTTTTATTCCGGCCATTCCGCTGTGCTGACTTTCGGTGTCTTTGTGCCAAGTTTGACCTTGGGGCCTCCCTTTAATTTGGGCCAGACATTCAAATTATTGGTAGAAGTTCTGAGACACACCGACAAATCTTCCTGTGTACTTTAGATTTATGCGTGATTTCGAAGCAAAGGTCAATTGTTCCACAGTGCTTGGAGGGACTGTTTATTCAGATGTACAAAATGATTCATTTTTAGCATTAGACAATCAACTGCTTGTTCATCAGTTTTCTATGGAGAAGAAAGAAGACACCTCCCCCCGACGAGTCCTATCCTGTTGCACTAACCCAAGATCCAGCATCTGCAAGACTGGAAAATGCTTTGGAATGCAGTATCTTTTTTCTTTACAAGTCTACTTGCTTGTGATATACTGCAATATTTTTCAAAAGTTAACACTGTTGAAGTTTACTTTTAAAATTATTTACCCCAAAAGACAGTGGGGGAATAGGACAGGATAGGAACAGGCTCCTGAGGTACCCACCAAGTGGCATCAAGCATATGAGATTATACTGGAAGATGTTACGGTTTCTCAGTGGGGACTCTTATGTACGTTTTGTTATGGTCACAGTGCAGTTGTATTAATCTAAAAAGCTAATCATCACCTTCGCTTTCCACCCATGGGATAGCTAAAGCTTTACTCAGTGCAAAGATTTGTGAGGATACCTGGCCATGACCTGCAGGGATCAGTGGAACTGGATTGGTTTTGCCACCTTGGCCGTTTTGTCCTGGTTCAGTCTAAGGTGAGGGGAGGCACTTTGAGAGGGCTCTGTCTGTACCCCACGTTGACGCTGAAGAGGGTCAATATGCAGAGAAGTGGAATGTGTTCCTTGGCTCAAGACTGGGCTGCAAGCCTGGATTGCCGGGCAGTAAGAACATCAAATGCCGTCTAAGCCATGGCTCCGAGCCACAGTCCGCATTTTCTTCCAGCAGTATTGAAATGCTTCCCTCTGTCTAGACTATTTCATGTCCTTTTCAGTGCCTCTTTTATGCCCGGAATTTTGTGGCAGAAGCCTGGGAGCTAATACCCTTGGCCTGGAGAAACACCCCGTTGAGACAAAGAGAAGCGTTAAGGTTGTTTGCGCTCATTAAGGTTGTTTGCTCGCATGCAGTGTGGTACCCATAAAGAACAATTCCTGCCTTTCCGAGGCCATCTTGTCTCATACATAGTTTATGTAAATATTCTGAAAGCAGTTTTGTATCTAGCTGCTAGTGAATCCACTCATTTCCTTCTGCATCTCGCTGAACACAGAATCAGAAGAGTTAAGTTCCTTGTCTGGTAGAGGACATGCTCAAAACTGCTGGTTCAGAAAGATGTGCCTCCAGCACCTTGTTGTGTTGTGTTTATTAAGGATTGGATTCTTGCAGACCTGTCCTTCAAGTGCTGAGCTCTTCAGCTGTGATCTAGAAAAGTGCTTAGCAGCGTGCTCAGAATTAAGCACCTTATTCAGGAGTTGGCTGAACTGGGTCAGAATTCGCCATGCCTTGCGGGAACAAGCCTACGCTGCACAAAACACACAAGGGTACATCAAGTCCAACAAAGTAACTAGGGCCAGCTCCTACCTGGTTTAGCTCCGGTGTGATTGACCTGTTGGCTTCTCTACCTGCATCTGCAGATTCTCCTCCTGCACCCTGGGTCCTGGGTCTGCCTCGCTTACCTGGCCATTGCCAATATCAATGAACTGAACGTCTCAGCACCTCACCTACCCCGTCTATATCCAGAGCCAGGAGCCCTTCTGGTGCCTCAATAGGAAAGCTACAGCTATGATAACATTTCACTCGAAATCCTGGTTGCTTTTTAAAGATTGTATTTCAAGATGGACCGTGGAACGCTGCATGCATCAAACCAGCGTGTTTCTCGAGTAGACAGGGTCACGTCATCTCTGTGCTTTTTACAGAAATAGCTTCCAGATGTAACCATTGTGTCACGGTACATTTATGAAATTTGACAGGATTGCATGATGTGTGGGGTTTTGTGCAGGATGATAAATCCATGCTCCAGTCTCTTCTCTGACCTGCAGATGGGGTTTGTCCCAGCTGCTTGGGCTTTGTGTACTATCATTTTTCAGGACCACAGTAAACAGCCCTGGGTGGTGATGAGACAAAGCCAGGGCTTAAACACTGGGCCTGGGTTTTCCTCTGATGGCATAGACAGGCATGGAAACAGAGTGAAGGCATTTGAAGGCTCCCAAACACGCACAGAAAGGTATTTAGCAGCCGTCATCTCCTCAGGCAGCCACTCAGAAGTCCACAGAAATACAAAACTCCTGCTGGGCTTCAGCAAGATCCAGCAGAGAAGCCCTGCCAGTAGAGTAGCATCACCTCCCGCTCTGGGTGGGCCACAGGAGCTCCCGTGTGTTTCACCACCCCAGGGAGGTTCCATTCTGGTCAGCCAGACATTCCTCATTCCAGAGACCCACTCCTGGGGGATTCGGGGCCTCTGGCAGGGATCTAAACATTGGCTGTGAAGTTACTTGTCCACACACAGAATGTTAGAAAGCACATTAGTCTGCTCTACCATTAGCTTCTCCAGTGGGAAGACAGCCGGGTTTTCCAATCTCCAGTGAAAAATGAGAACAAAAGTAGTTCCCACTTTGCAACTACTTGACATTTTTTCATGGCCTTTTAATGCTGGTAAATGGTGTTAGAAAAATCCAAGCATGAATTAAACCGTGTCTGGTGAATGCTTTCATTCTTTCAGATGACAGGCACCAGGCATCTCTTGTGGACTGCGTCTGTTGGATTATTGTTACTGCTTTGAGGCATGAATTCTCTTTGGATACACTCTAGAGCTACAGCGTTGTCCCGAGCCATGGCGGAGGAAGCTGCTGTGTCCCATGCATCCTCCTCTGGTGGCAGCCACTTTGGGCAGGATGAGACTCGGTGGTGCGAGCCATCTTCAACAGCAAGTTAGTCCATGAGAAGGCACCAGGAGTGCTTTATTGCTCTGCTGCATGTCAAACCTGCTAACCCACTGAAAAGTGGGGAAAAATAATCATAACCCTTTACAAAGAGCTTTCTCATTCAAAAAAGCCCCGCAAGAGAAAAGAGGGCATCTCAGGTTTTTTCCTGGTCATGCGCGCTTCCAGCCGTCAAAGCATATGGTGAGTGATGAACAGTGACACACCTCAGTGTTGAGTTACATCTCATGCCATAGGAGGCAGCCTTTAAAGGGTTTTTCATCATAAAACTGGATTAAGAGAGGGTTTTCTCCTTGTGAAAGTTAAATAAACCAGCTTGCAGAGTCTTGGGAAGCTGCTTCCAGCGCGGATCCCTAAAGCCCCACAATCCCTAAAGCCCTAAATCCCTAAAGCACAGGTCATCAGATGGGTTTCTACCTCATGGGATCTCATTCCCGGCACACTCAGTGTGTGGTAAAGGCCAAAGCTGGTGGTGACAATACGCTCTGAGCACTTCCAGGGCTCTGCTACCAACAGAGGATTACCTTCTGTTGGGCAGGGCAGGAGCAGAAGATCTTACTTGACATGAGAATTTTTTTCCTTGGCTCCAGGAGGAATTATGGAGGTGGCAAGAGATGGATTAACTGAGGACACGGAGTGACACAGTCAGCCTGGCAGGCTGAGAGCGAGAGCCTCTGTGCCTGTGAGCTATTGCGGCACAGCCCGTTTCCGCACTGGGCAGAAGATGATCTGGTCCAGCAGTTTGGTGAACCTGCAGAATGGGTGGGCTGAGTCCTCTCCAGAGCAGATGCCGACCTCTTCAGCGGTGGGGCAGTGCCAGCGCACAGGAGTGCAGAGAGAAGGAGCTGGCAGCGGCAAGGGTTGGGTGTGTGGGCTGCTGGCTCTCGGCAGAGCCCATTTGGATGAAAAGCGTCCGTCCCTGTTGTACGCTACAGGCATCTTCACACCTAGCAGGTCAGGTGGGTGGTTATTCACTGCAGCCGTCACCTTCCCTGATATTTCACTTTTTGAGTATAAGATGATGCTAGAGGATGAGAGACAGTTGAATTCTGAAGATTAAAAATAGTAAAACTAGGCAATAATCTAGCATTGTGCTTTGTGATGGGTTGCTCAAGCGTAAAATGATCTTGAAAACACACAGAAGTGTGAGGTCCAGTCTGGCCCTATGTGGACCCCTCTGTGAGTCCTTAGCGGACCCTGGGGTCTGGGTGCTCACATTCATGCCCTCCAGGTTATGCTGAAGAGCAAAGATAAGGCTGCTTCGCTCAAAACCCCGGGAGATGTTGGCCTCCACATCTTGCCTTGCTTTTGAAGTAACAGATGTAACCTATTTGTTGGATGCCTGAAGGGCGTTAGGAGAAGGTCAGCACTTGGAATACAGATTACATACTTTAAAAGTGCATTAAAATAGCACAATGCATTAAACTATGAGGAGCAGGATGTTTGGAGTTAAGGGTGGGATCGCTTTTATAACCCCCTTTGAGCTTCGTGGCCCATTTTGTGTGGAGGAACTTGAAACGCAGGTAGCTTTGCATGCCTTTTTTTTGCCTTGCTATAAAATATTCATCCTGTAGTTCAGGGGAGCTGAAGTCAGGACTTCTGAGTCTGCTTCTGCGACGGACGTGATGTATGCCCAAGTGTTGTCTATATTCTCTTTTTTCCCAATCCGTAGGCTAAGGGCCAAACCCCGTTTGTGATCCCTGTGTGACTGCCCCACTCGAGTTTTGCCACCGGCGAGCGGGATAACCTTCCGCCGCTCGTGGCTCTCGGAGCACCCACCACCGACGCGTGCCTGCAGCCTCACCTCTCGCTGGCGGCCAACTTGTGGGTGGGACTATGCAATTTAAAAAAAAGTGGTAATTCCTTCCCTAGGAGAGCATATTGATGCTGAAAATGCTCTTGTGGTCTACCACAGAGTTACATATGCGGACGAATGGGTAGACCGCAGAAGTCATCATAAAACATATCCTAACAAACTTCACTTCTAGGCTGCCAGAAGCAGTTAGGCTGCACTCGAACCTAAACTCTGTTTCTTTTTTAGTCATTTTGAATTCTACAAGGTCCGAAAAAAATGAATGTTGAGATGACAAACCCGTTCTCCTGGGATCTTGTTTTTCTTTAATTAGTGTTTTAACAGGGTTGCTTTCAGCCCCCTGCATGTTTTCACGGATCTCTGGGGAGCCCCATCAGGAGATGCGCATCGGAATGAGTGAAAAGCGCGGCACGCCGACCCCAGCCACGCTCCTAATCATTGCCTTTGGAGCATCAGCGACCCTTGGGACAGCAAGAAAGGTGCTTCTGGTACAAACACTAAGAGCTGTGGTTGTCCGGTGTCCTTAATGCAAACACGGGGCTCTGAGCATAAGCAGAAGCAATGGCTCGAACAGGTTCATCTCCAGCAGAATGCCGTGCGCTCAGGCAGGCTCCCTTTGGCACTTTGCGGCGTGGGGATGCTGTTGGGTGTGCGCGGGAGGGTGAGCTGTTACAGTCAGGGCTTACTCTAACAGCTCCCTTTTATCTTCAGAAAAGCTTGACCAGGAGCAAACCCCTGGCGTTACAATGGAGACGATTGGGTTTGGTGTCAGATCCCGCTCGGTGCATCAACTGCCGTCAGCACGGTCACCTGCGGGAGGGGCAGAAGTGAGGGCTGAGAGGCTGCCCAGGTAGCCTCGTCTTTGCGTTCAGGAACTTCAGCCGAGTATTCCCAGCCATCACAGTTCAAGGGCAGCTTGTATGGAGGTTTTTGTAACTCCAAAATTTCCGCTAGGATATGCTGGAGTTCTAAAAACCTCCGTACAATAGCTGCTGTTTCACGCGTGCTTATTCCCTTTTGACAAGGTTTTGGTCACTTCCTACCCTGTGCAGAGCCGACGCAAAGCCTTTAAATCTTTTTTAGCAGCTACTGGGGTGGAAACAGGCTGAGACAGGTACCTTCAGACAAAAGGTGGTTCCCAGGGACAGGAATCAGTCTAATGGTGGCTTGAGTTTGGAAAGAAAGGAGTGGTGGAAAAGACCTCCACGAAGGTAAAACTGCTCTCTGCATTATATGCTCCAGTGTGCTACTGACCTGGTCTGCCTTGCTTTGTCCCATACCTAATTCCCCTGCAGGAAGATCCTTAGCCTGGATCCTCATTTTCTCAGTCCCATTCAGTTGTATCCACTGCAGCAAACCAACCTTTCAGCTGGAAGGACTCTTCTCATCGTCACCGCGTTCATGTTATTGCAGCAGCGTATTAGGGGTGTGAGATGAGACCGTACGTGAGCCCATATTGCTTTTCTAGGGGCTGGCACTGCCATTTTAAGCTTAATGCAGCTGCTGGTGTAGCCTCAGGAACAGCGACGAGCGGGCTCTTTCCTTCCCTGGTACCTGGGGAGGTGACACTGAGGGGTGCGCTCTCACTGTCTGCAAAAGCAATTTGAAATGGGACAAATCAAGATTTCAAGCTGAGTCCACACCCATGTTAGGATGGGGTAACCCTGAGCTATCCTCAGACTCCTGCAAGGCTCCACCGGGGTTGTCCCAGGACAGCCCAGATCAGAATTTGGCTCAAAAGAAGGAGCTGTTACAACACTACTGTCCCCTACTACAGATTCCTGCATCTTCAGTCCCTGAAGAAGCAGTTGCAGAGCAAACACCGTCGGTGACAAGCAGTCTGTCAGCGCATCTTCATCGTCCTGTCGTTGGAACGCCATCCTTGGTAAGAACAGATCATCTTCCTTCAACACGTCCACGTCCCGAAGGAGGGATTGATTTGATTCTCTAACTCCACATTGGAAACTCAGCCCCTGAGCCATGAAAGCAATGGCAGAAAACAGCTCCCTCTATTCTTCAGAAATAAAAAAGTATTATAGCCTAAGCCAATCAAGCTAATAAGGTCACTTTGTAGTTTAACAAGAGTGGCCCAGTGAAGCAGCCAAGGGACTCTCCCGCTGGGAATGCTATCTGCGGGGCATCCATTGCTCAGCAGGAGCCCCTGCTCCTCAGCAGCACGGACCAGGATCCATGCTGGCATCCAAAGGATGAAGACAGAAGAACTCATCCAGTCTCCTGCAGCACAAGGAGAACAGACAGCAAGTCCATTACGACCATTTCCTTTGGCCACCCTGGAGATCTGGTGCTCCAGGCAGCTGCCTGCCCTGCCTGCACCCAAAGCCACACTCTGAGCAGCACCGTGGCTGGGTAGGGAGGCCCTGCAGGAATTGTGGGATGTCTCGTGTCCTCCTGTCTCTGAAACACATAGGAGTGGGATGGAAACTACCTGACCTGATAGTATCCTGGTGTCAGGACTGTCACTAATTCTTCCTGAAGGCAGCAACAAATGGCTTTGCCGTGGCCAGGGTGGTCGGTGGTTGCTGTGAGGATCGGAGGAGGCAGGGATGCTGCTCAGTGCCTCTGCCTGGACCAGTGCCTGGTGGTTCTGCATGGAGCCTCTTAACCCTGGCCAGCTGAGGGAATGTATCTCAAACTGTACAGGGCAGTTCTGTAGCTCCTTGCTCTGGGTTTCATCAGAGTGCTACCAGCAATGGACGTGCAATGGGCAGGAGGGGCTTTACCCTCACTCTTCTTTGTTATGCTGGAAAAACTGAAATACTGGATGTGCAACACCATCAGGGAGAGACAGGCCAGCCGTCCCTTGGGGACGGGCAGGAGTGCGTGGTCCTCCTGATGAGTCAGGTGAGGGATGCTGCCCTCCCCGTGACCCACCCGGCCGCGCTGGCGCTGCGTCCATCCAAGTGCTGCAGAGCAACCAGGGGTCCGGCTGCGTGCTCCTCAGCTGGGCAGGCTGTCCCGCCGCGGGAAGAGCCTGCCACGCTCGGGGTGCTCTTTAGGCTGGCCAGAAGGGTCTGCAGAGCCCCCGGGCCAGGCGCGGGGTTCACTGCTGCCATGGGGAGCAGGGATGCCTCTGCCACCACCGAGGGCGCTCGCAGGGAGCGTGGCCGGGGGAGCAGGGGATGCCCATGCCCATCTCCGATGCTTATTTTAGGAGTAGCTTTGCACGGCATCAATAAACCTGCTGCCGTCATTTAGCAGTCACGAAGTGAGGCAGACTGGGGAAAGCAGGCTATGGGAGGAGGGTGGGAGCGAGGCATGAGCTGGTTTGGAAAACAGGCTCTGCAGCATCAGGAGCGTGCACGCACGGAGCTGCCTGCCTCTCCTGAGCTGAATAATTCACCGGTATTGTAAGTGGCCCTGTTATAATTAGCAGTGTGCTGACCTGCGTGACAGCAGCGAGTTGTCAGATGCCACCCACGGGCTAGTGAGCCGGATGAGTAATTTGCACCCCCAGCGTCTCTCCTGCTTGGGTGGCGGCGCTGGCGGCTGGAGGGTCCCGGCTGCCCAGCCTGCGCCCCGCGCCCCACCGCTGGGGAGGATGAGGAGGACGGGCACTGCTCTCACCTGGTTACTGTTGCTTGGGAAACCTCTCCCTCCGCATCCGCCTGTTCAGTACCGTGGTTCTGCCTTACAAAAGGCAAGATTGTGATGGGGCGGCTTTAGGGGAGGGGAAAAAACACCCAGCACGGGTGCAAGAAAAAGCGTAGGGATGGAAACACTCGTGAGTGTTTTGTGAGAAGAGGGAGTGAAAAATATTTGTGTTTTCATGCGCAGCATCAGAGAAACAGACCGGTAATGGTGTGGATGTGTGCTCCGGGCTGTGGTCTGCTGGGCTCTGGAGATGAGATTTTGGCCCCACAGAGATAAGTGACCAAATCCCATGGATCTCCCAGGGCCAGGGCTTTGCCGGGGGCCAGGAGGAGCATGGGAAGGGCTTAGCCAGGCTCTGCCCCTCACCTCCCTTCTGCTCCCATGTGGATCTCTCAGGCACATTTGTGCCGGGGAGATTTTAACTGGAATATTTGTGAGGACAGATGGTGCCTGGCTAAGGAGAGGAGAAGTCAGTGCTGTGTGCTGGGGGGATGCGAAAAGGTTGGGGGCATGGGGGAGTCCCTGGCTCCGCTCTGTGCAACGCCCCGAGCATCTCCTTCGGCAGCAGGGTGGCGGACCTGCATTTCCCCAAGAAACTTCCCAGGAGGGCTCTCTCCTGCTGTAGCGGAGCTGGGCAGCCTGTGGGGCTCTGCTTGTGACTGGAGAAACCTGCTCTCCCAGGAGAGGAATTCAAGCGTTGCCTTAAAAATTCATTATTTCCTCTTAATAAAAATTTGGAAAGTTTAAACGCCTCTCTCAATGGGCTTGGTGAAATGGTCTGCGTGTGATTCATCTGGGCTTCCCTTAGTAGCTGCTCCCAGATGCCGACGGGAGAGGCAGAATGTTCAAATGGAGCTTGTCATCAAGCAGTTTAGCGTTCGGGTGGTGGGTGGGCGTCTGGCTGTCTGCCTGCTCCAGGGAAGCTTTGCTGAGCCCCACCAGCCGCTCTCCCCCCCGGCCCCTGCGGCTGGATCCCCCCCGCGGGGG
>NW_009258965.1:182161-185468 GCF_000687185.1 Egretta garzetta | reverse complement strand
CCCCGGACTCGCAGCCCCCGGGCTTGGGACAAGATGGAGAGGCCGTGGGCATGCACAGGACTGAGTCTGGCCAGGGGACCACCCCTCAGGAGATGGCCCCGAGCCTGCTGGGCTCTGCGTGGGGGACCTGTACCGGGCTGCGTCTGTCTCGCTGCCCCGGCAGCCCTTGTGCTCCGAGGGCGGTAGCTACAGCTTGCTGGAAGGGTGCAGGGGGTCATTTTGCAGCCAGCCTGTGAATTTATCCACTCTTTTATCCATATGGGCTTGAGGAGGCAGTGTCTTTGCATTAACTGTGCTGTGAGTCCTAAAGAAAAAAATTAGTCATTTCAGTCAATTTTTGTTTGCCTTTTACTGGGAGGTCCCCCTCTGGTCACCGGGGAATTAGATGCGGCTTTTTTCGGTGTTCAGCTCATCGGGGGGAAGGTGGCCATTGGCTGTGGGAGCCTTTGGGTCCTGCAGGTAACCCTTCCAGCTGGCAGCAGCACAACCTTCCCCCTAAAATCGGTCCCTGAGCACAAGAACTGGCACTTCTTGATATTCCTAAATGACGACATTAATTATTTGCTATTTTTATTCTCTCTGTCAGAAACATTCAGTAATTCCCTTTTGTTTCTCTTCCCTCCTTCAGGCTGCTTTCCAGGGGCTTTCAACCCCCTCTTTTCCCTGCCCTCCTAAGCTAACAACCGACTTCTTCATTGACTTCTCTTCCTCACTTTGCAAAAAACGTTACTGGTTTTTAAATGGTGAAGCTGCTTGTGCCGTACAGAAGAGCCAGGATTGCAGCACCTCATCCATCCCCAGAGGGACCAGCTGCATCTGGGGCAGCACCGGGCCCGTTTGCTGCAGAAATCGGGTGTCCAACGTCAGCATCTCCGCCGAGTCACCATCCGCTTCCAGTGTCACTTTGATCTGACAGAAAGAGAAACATCTCTCTGAGCTAAAGATCTTCCCATCTGAAACTCCGGGACACTTAATTACCGTGCAGCAAGTACATTTTATATTGCCATTACAAATAATTTAGCTACAACAATATGGCAGTTTAATTTGCCTTATTTATCTCAATCATTTTGCACGAGAGAGATAAATGCCGCAGCATGATTTCACGTGGACGCTTTGTCTCCTTTAATGTGGTTACAGGTAAAGGCTGCACAATACATCCCTGCATAAAAATTAATCTTGCAGGCAATTGGCCTGAATTAAAGCACCCAAACCAGCTAAACAGAAACCGTGCTTGCATCGTGGCTGTGCACCATGCCAGTGCCCCAGTGTGAATTATTTTAAAAGTACCTTACCTTCAGAAGAGGGAAAAAGGCACCATGCCCACGCCTCGGTGTCCACGTCGTCCTGCTGAGCACATACTTTGCTGCTTCTTTCCTTTTTTAGTTTAGAAATGTCAGCACTTTCCGTTCCCATGGGAACCCTGTCTTTTCCATTGGCGCTGCATTGTGTTTAAAGATGCTGGGACTGGAGGGGCTGTGGTCTTTCTGGAAGCGGGTGCCGACCCTTCCTGGCTCCTGGCTCAGCAGCAGGGGCTGGATGTGGCAGCCCCGGTGCTTCCCCGGGCGTCCAGCTCCTCTGCCTGCCCTGGCAGCACTGGGCTCGGCAAAAGGCTGGGAGAAGGGGTCAGAAGCTAATTGGAAACAATCATGGGCCTGGCTAGAAGTTCTCTTCAAAGTTGCCAGTGAAGTCACGGGAGAGTACAGGATCTTCCCAGTACAGAGGGAAGCATGGCGGATTCGTAAGCACCCTGGTGAAATGCCTTTCTGATGATGAAACTCTCGTTTGTAGAATAAAAACCTGATTTTGCTATAGTTACAAATCTCAGCTTGCCTGGGACCAAGTGAGGAGGGTCTGTTTGCTACTGAAGTCATCTGTAGTGTGATAAAATACCCGTAACGGACTTGGTGAGGTCCAGCCGGTCAGTACTTCTGGGGGTTTATATTCTGGAGCATGTTGAGTTAATACAGTTCACCAAACACACCCTGGGGTCACTGGGTTTATGGGTGCCAAGGTGGGGTGGCAAGACAGTTGTCTTCATGGCTCGGTTTTAAAATGCTGCTTCTTAAAAAAGATCCTTTCAGAGCAGTAGGACGTGTGAAACGATGCTGCGAGCTGCCGGCAGGTACCATGGCAATGGGCCCTGCGAAAAGCTGCGCCGCCCATAGGGGCTGCTGCTCCTATGGACTGAACTCTTTTTTGCTCCATATTTATGAGTATTCCCACTCCTGAGGGACGCTGACAGCTCACCCAGATACTGCTGCTGTCTGGGGCCCAGGGCATGCAGCCTGCACCTCTGTTTCTGCTGGGCACAGGGAATCTGGCCCCAGGTCTGTCTGTGCCCAGCACGCAGGTCGTGGCCGCTGGGAGCCAGGGACGGACACTGTGCTGAGGTGCCAGCCCGAGAAGTGACGCTGAGATCAGGGTCCCACCACCGATGCACCGCGACAGCGCTCGCATCCCGCTGTTCCCAGCTGAGGTCGTGCCCCAGCCGGCCACCCGCCGGCCTCCGGAGCCCCTTCCCTGCAGGCTGCCCTCGCTCCCAGCACGTGCTGGGGCATCTTTACCTTTGTCTGTCTGTCTCACTTGGTCTCTTGGCTCCCTTTGTCTTGCACGAGACCTTTCTAACGGCCGAGCTGTGCCACCTCACCCCCGGTTCAGAGGTGCCACGCACCGGGAAGGTGCTGCCAGCTGCACCGGGCCCTGCATCACTGCTCTCTAGTGGGGGGGATTTTTGCTAATTTGCTTCGCAGGTGCAAAAATACCATTGCAGCTTGTGAGAGCTGCCCATGTGTCGGAGCTGAGAACAAGAGACCACCTCGATCATTGCCCTTGGCACCGAAGAGCTCCGCCAGGCTGTGTGCCCGGTCCTCCTGGCCATGCCCGCCCCGTGCCAGGCTGGCTGTGCTGAGCCCCCGCTGTCACCATCCCGCGTCTCTGGCTCCTCCTGACCCCGTGGCCATAGGTCTTCGCTCTCAGATCCTGCCAGTAGTCATGCCTGCAGACACCAGGGGTTTCTGCCCTGCCACGGTGTCCCCTGCTGGGGTGCGTCCGACGCTTCGTGGTGCGTGGGGTTTCTGCGGTGGCACAGTAATGGATTTATTGTGCGAGGGTGTAATACAGTCGTTTCAGCTGACTAATAAAATGCGGCACTGCACAATGCAATCTTCCTGTTCTGCCGGGAGGTGCATGCAGACATTAGACCCCCAGGAAGGGTGGTTCACCCCCCTGAAGGGATGCTATGGCAGGGACGGAGGTCTTGCATGTACTTCCAGGCAGGAGAAACCAGCCCTGCCTGTGGCGGGGTCCT
>NW_009258965.1:173336-181948 GCF_000687185.1 Egretta garzetta | reverse complement strand
CTGCTCCCGGGACGCACGCTGCCGTACCCACAGTCACAACAGAGCCAGTGCAAAAGCCGAGCTGTGCCCGCCGCGGTGCTCAGCCGGCACCGCATCCCCGGCAGCGCTTCCCTCCCTGGCGCGGTGCGGCTGAGCTCGGGGAGCCAGATTTTCAGAACAGGAAGGTTAATTGCTATTTGCTTTTAAAGCCTTTATCTCATTTTTTAGCTCCTCTCTCTTTCATCTTCCTCGCCTGCTTTTTGAAGAACGGCATTCGCAAATCCGTTTTCCGGGGTCAAAACCAGCGCAGGCTCAGGAGCAGGGAGAATAAATGGAGGAGACCCATCTCGGGGCTGCCGTGGTCCCACGTGCAGGAACCTGTGTTCCAGTAAGGCAGATTTTGTAGAAATGGGGTTTAAGGGTGTGGGGAGTCATCGAGCCCAGCCCCCAAGAGTGGCCTGGCCCCGCCGTGAACCCCGTGTGCTTCATCTCCCATTGCAGCTTCTCTGCTTCAGCTCCCAGCCGTCGGCACCATCCCTGCCTTTCTGTGTCAAATAGAAGAACATTTAACCATCAGGTGTTTTCCCTACCATAAAGATATTTATATACTTCAATAAAGTCAACTCTCAGCATTCTTTACAAGTTAAACAGATGGAGCTCCTCGAGTATTTTTGCCAGCCTCTCAGTGATTTTACTCATTCTCTTCGGCGCTCTCTGCACAACTCTGTTAAGGGCTGATGCAGATTTCCAGTGTTGGGCTAAACACTGGGAAATTGATTTTTCCATGGGCAAATGCACTGCCCTGCTCTTCTTGCTGTTGGCTTTGCTTGCCAGGGAGCACCCTGGACGCTCCTGGCGCATTGCTTTGCGCCCCCCGCGCCCTCCCAGGGCTTTCCAGGAGCAATCTCTGGCATCGTCACCGTGCCCCGCTGCCTGGGCACCGCTGGTGGATCCTGCGCTCGCACGTCCCGTGTCATTCTCAGCCTTATTACAACACTCCCCGTTTGGATGAGCGGAGCATTCCAGCACGCTCGCCGCCTCAGCTGCCCCCCCCGCTCGTGCTGTCCTGCCAGGCTCTTAATCATCCATATGTTTTACCAGCAGTGCTCTTGCATTTGCTAACAATTTGCTGATTAAAAAAAATTAGTACCAGTCCGTGGCGAAGCCCTCTGGAAGCTTAGTACGGAATGACATTCTTAGTACGATTATACACACAGGAACTTCTTCCAGGCATGAGGTGGATCCATCCATACATCCGTATTGACGCTCCGGGCTGGACCACCCTCTTCGGCTCCTGCTAAATGCCATCGGGCGGTGACTGCTGACCCCCGGGCAGCCCCGCGCTTCCCCCACGCTGCCCAGTTCCTCTCTGTTCCTCCTAATAAAGTCACGAAAAGAGCTGCAGCCCTCGGGGGCTGCCTCAGGCCTGAGGAACCCCCGCCCCCCAGCACCGAACTGCTGGAGCCAGGATGCGGCCCCCCCGGGCTGGGTTAGGATGAGGCAGCAGCGAAGCAGAGGGAAGGGGAAGAGGAAAGCTCTCTGGATTGTGAACCTAAAAGGGAGGGCAATGTTGTGATAATAGCCCAGATACATGGGCTTCTTGCGCCTGGGAAGGCAGCTAACAGAGGTGCCCATTGCTTTCCTAAACATGCTTCCACTTGGGTACTTTTCCTTACGGGAGCTGCTTGCGGTTCCTGTGCACGATACCCACTTCTTAATTCCTTTTCTGCAGCTTGGCACAGTCTCTGACTCCCAGACAGCGTTTAGAAATCCGCAGGGGCAGAGGAATTTCATATCGACTCTAAATAAAAGGGTAACTTTACACAAATAAAACAAAAATAAAAAAATCCAAACAAAGCAGAAGCAAAACCCCCAGGGTTTCCTGAAGTGGAAAGGAAAGTTTAATTTGTTACCCAGTGCCGAGCACAGCCCTGCTGCAGCACCACGAGGCTGCGTGAGCTCTCGTCCTCCCCCGGCCTCGCCAGTGAGTAAAATCCTTTAAAATGCATCTTTTTCCTTATAATTCATTAACCCGCAAGGAGGATCCATCTCGCGGAGAAAAGGCCATTTACTGAAGAGCAAGTGGACATTGTCGCTACATTGATTTTCCAGGGTCTTATCACTAGAAACAGGATTAAGTAACTCGGTCAGACTGGAGGCTGTGGTCTAACACGCTGGATTGACCTCGTTAGGCTCTAACGAAAGCCGGCTCCGCCGCCAGCGTGTTTCCAGAGGGGCGGAAGGAAGAGAATCAGGGTGCCGGCAGAGCTGGCTGGGTGCATCACCCGCAGCCTCAGCCTGCTCGCCCCGCTTGCCCAGCCCGGGGTTCGGTGTCCTGGCTTGCTGCGCACCCCGAAATACTCAAACACGTTTGTGTCATCAAAATGCCACGATCTTGGAAGATAATTTAGAGGGGCAGCAGCGTCTCAGTGAGTGCATTCGCTGCTTCCAGGCGGGCCCCGAACGGCTGTCACGGATCCCTTCAGCTCTTCCCACCCAAAACGTGCAGTACATGCAGGAGCCTCAGCAGTGCAGGGGATTACACCCCCCCCGCCGCTGGCAGCCTAATGACCTGTCTGCAAACGCACAGATTACCTCTGCGCTCCTCTTGCAGCTACGATTGCCAAAAAATCTGTACATAAAATGGAGATAATAAGCAGTAAATATTCAACCCAGGCTGTGGAAGTTCTAGATGTAGAAGCACCCCGGGAGTCCATTTTTTTCAGACAACAGGGTTCGGCTAGAAATATTTTGAAGAAAGTAATTTTAAACAGATTTAAGAGAAAAATAAAAGCAAGTTAGGAGAAGCAATGCCTGTTGCCTGAAACAGGCGTCATGCAAAGGCGTTTTCTTCGCATGGTGCCCAAGCACTGGTGGCTGCAGCAGGACCTCTGAGGCTTCCTCCCCTCTCTTCCCTTGGAAGATGGTGTTTTAAAGGCTCTCGGATCTGCGCAATGTGTGCTTCAATGACGGAGCTTCGCCCATTCCTCCCTCCTTTGGAAAAACACTCATTGAGCATTCGGTTCTCCCGCGCGTCGGCGGGATAGCGCCGTCCCCTGCAGACAGCCCATCGGCATCGCGCAGCGGCATCATGGCACGTCTCGGCCCGACCGGGGGTGGCAGGATGAGACCCGCGGGCTGGGAGCGCGCCAGGGCAGGGAGGTGTCAGTCCGCATTTGTCTGCGGAGCCATCGCCTCCAGCAGCGCGCGGGGGCTGCAGGAGCAGACGTCCTCTTCCCACCACGGCTCGCGCCTGTCCTGCCCTGCCCCGGGGTAGCGCCGCGCGCCCAGAGCCTCGGAGGGTGTTTCGCCCATACGGGGAGGCTGTACGAGAGCCGAAGCGACAGCCCCTCCGCCTGCCACGGGAAGAATCAGGCAGAGTTCAAAGCAGAAATGCCACGAGTAGTTTAGATTAAATCCAAATTAAATCCAACGCTTGTCAAACCTTGTGCTGTTACGAGGAGCGGCTGGAGCAGAGCGCTCGGCTATTTGCTATTAATAGGGTCAGGCTGCTGCTGAGCAGGCTCGCGCTACCTCGGGGCAGCACCTCCCTGCCTTCCTCCAGGAAAGAGATATTTTAGGAAGGGTTCCCAAGGCTTGTATCCTGCCATTACCTTGCAGAGGCTGGGGAGAAAGCATGAATTAACACTGTGGGTTTTTCTGTGGGGAATGCGCCAGCTTGGCTGCACTCTGTGCCCAGCTCGGAGCCTGGGTCAGCTCAAAACGTGGCTGGCAGCCCGCAGGCAGATGGGGCCCGTGGTGGCAGCTGCTCTTCGGCGGTTTGGAAAACCATGGCATTCGGGCAATGGTGGGGTTTGGTTTTATTTTTGCAGGGGCTCATCGAGTGCCTCCCTATGAGGTGGCCTGTCCGGTTAAGGTGCGCAGAGTCACACCCGATACCTGTCCCCCCCAGCCCTGCCCCCGTCTCCCGGTGCCATCCCCGCTTGCTGACATCCTCCCGCCCATCACGCCACGCGCAGCAGGACCACACGCTGGGCTTCTCCTGCTCATCTTCACCAGACCCAGCCCCACAGCTCCCAGTCGGTCCCCACGTGCCTACCCTTGGCGGCTGCTGTGTGTTATTGCCATCTTCCCCTGCAATGCAATGCCCCCCAGATTCCTGCAGTGCCTGGGGTCCTCCTGTACGTGGTCCCCTCCCACCCGTTTTGGCTGGCTGGAACGCTGGCCCCAGCGTCGCAAGGGCTTTGCCAGGGAGCCCGGCCCTGGGGAGGCGGCAGGACAGGAGTCCCGTGCAGACGAGGGTTCCCACGGGCACTTAAAGCAGAGCTGAACGGTTATGCTGCCCAGACCGCGTTGGATTACATGCCCAAGTCCACCAAGCGTCCTTGAAAAGTATTTACTGGCACTTCAATTCTTGCGTGCGCTTCAGGGCCAGCGTTAGCAAATCCAAGACTTTGTGCCCGAAAACCAGGAGCCAGGGGCTCAGAGTCTGAGATGGAGAGCAAAAAGCCCCAGGGCTGCTTTCCCTGCTGTCCTATTTCTGACCCCCGCTGAGCGCCCTCTGCTCCGTACACCTCACATTTCCAAGCCTTCTTTTGCAATCAGGAGGGATAGATTTATTTTCTTTTTTTTTTTGACAGAGACTGTGATTACTTCTTAGTCACGGAGAGCAAGAAGTGGGACTTTGCGAAAAATACCGCTTAAATGTCACGAGAATCACAAAAGAAATCACGAGCGCAGGCCGTGATGCCCAGTGGTGGGTCATGGCAAAATTCCCCTGGGTGCACTGGTGGGGGCACGCGTCCCCAGTAACGCGTGCATACGGACCCCCCAGCTCACAGAACAGTCTGCAGACACGCACAGAGATACCCCTCTCGCTGCCTGTGACAACATTTACAGAAGCGGTCTGTAAATAGAACTGCAGGAATATTCTAAATGGATTTCTGGGCTGGATTCAGAGCTATTCCCTATTTGTATTCCCTAAATATAAACCAGAGCGTATCTCACTAGCGAAAAACCGCCGAGAGCGGTTTTCAGTGTTACCTCTGCGAGTACCCAAGGAGACTGAAAGTTGTATTTGCACTTTTAAGGATTGGTGATGTAAATGTCTGCCAAGCCGGTGACTCAGAAAGAGGAGAGGATTCTGCGTGCCCCACCGAGCCGGGCGCAAGCACAGCACCTCCCATCCGGAGCCTCTGCCGCGAGCGCGTGGAGCAAAGCTTTTTCTGCCACACTTGTGATTAGCTCTGCAAGCAGGGAACAAAGTCGGCGCCGTTGTTTGCTGTGAATTGCCGGCTCCAGCAGTGGCACTTCGTGCTGCCTCCCTCCTTCGCAAGTGCCGACCTCTGCGAGGGGAGACGCGGTGGCGCCTCGCACGATGCCGAGAGCGGGGTGTGAGCTCCTGCCACGAGGAGCTCCCTAAGGAAAACAAAGAAATCCAGGGGGGAAGAGCCTAAAAAGGATCTTTAGGACCAAAAAATAGGCTGGTGACTTTGAGCCCGCAGGGGACCTCCTAAAAGGCTCTGCCTCATGAAGGGAGGAAACCATTTTTCCCGAAGACCGGAGCCCGGCTGGATGCGACCCGCAGCGGAGGTGGAGTGGGGAGTGAGCTCCCTGCCACGAGGAGCTCCCTAAGGAAAACAAAGAAATCCAGGGGGGAAGAGCCTAAAAAGGATCTTTAGGACCAAAAAATAGGTGGTGACTTTGAGCCCGCAGGGGACCTCCTAAAAGGCTCTGCCTCATGAAGGGAGGAAACCATTTTTCCCGAAGACCGGAGCCCGGCTGGATGCGACCCGCAGCGGAGGTGGGAGAATGCCGATGGAGGAGAAGGAACAAGGTGCTCGGGAGCGACCCAGCGGCACCGACTGCGTCTGCTGCGAGAGGACTCCATCCCTGCAGGCATCCTCCAGCCGGGAGAAACGCCCCGGGCGGGAATTCTGCCTTGTCCTGCTGTTCGCTGGGGAGCGTGGCAGCAAACACCCTCTGGAGAGATGCTCCTCCAGGCGGCAGGTTGTGCCAGAGAAGCAGCGTGCTACAGCGGGTGACATCAGGCGGAGACTCGGAAGTCTGGCGTGGAAATTACGTTGCTGTAAGCCGGGTTGCCTATGGGGGCTCATTGCCGGCCCGGCCGAGCAGAGGCTGCTTGGTAACAAATCCCACTGCTCAGAATGGAGACTGAGCAAGGTTCTTCCCAGGCTGTACCCGAGACGGTGGTCCCTGAGCACGGGACCACCCCTCCCCTTCTTTCCTCCCCTTGCTGACCTGCACTGAACCCGCCGTACCTGGGGCTGCGGAGAGGCCTGAGCTTCACCGCTGCTCCTTGCCAGGCCCTTCCCAGCACCGTCCCCAGCCCGAGAGCTGCTCTGCATCCCTGCAGCTCAAGGAGGAGGGAAAGGGTCTATGTGGCCGACTACTGCGGCCCGCCCAGCAGCACGGGCTCTGTAACGACTCCCTGAAATACCAACCAAAAATGTTGAGCTGGAACTGAAGGAGCCCTCTGCCTAATGAGCCTGTCCCTGCACGTCAGCAGCAATTAATGTGCATTGCCTGCTCCTAACAGGCTGCAATTTTATCCTCTGGTTAGAATTGCAAATTATGGTTAAAATTTTAAATGCCTGGGAGTTGGGAAGCTGGCTGCTACAGCCTGTTCCCCCGTGGGTACATGTGGGGCAGCTGCTGGGACGCTTCCAGCCCCTTCTTTCACTCCTGGTCCTTGTACAGCTGACTGCCATCCTCACCGCCCTTTTCTCCTCCCTCATCCCCTTTTCTTCCCTTTCTCTCTCATTTTGAGTCTCCTCCTTCCCTTGCCTGTCTTTGCCTCCCTCAGCTCAGCATGGAACACCCTCCAGGAGTGGGGTGGTTGATGATCACCCCTCGTGGTACATGAAGCCACCTCTGAGCACAGCAGCCCCTTCCTGTCAGATGGTGCTGCTAGAAATACTATTGGGATATAGAGAAATAATAAAGGGACCAAAGACACACATGCAAATACATATGGGGCACGTCATCCTCCTTCCCCCTGTGCTGGGAGAAATCATGGGAGAAGTAAGACTCGGGGTTTCTTGGTGGCGGAACAGCACGTCTCTTCCCCAGGCAGACTCCCCCCCCACCACCACTGCAGGCGATGTGTCCGAGGGACGTCACCTAAGCCTACATAACTAGGATTTATTGGCCTAATTTTGCTGGAGGAGGCAACTCAGTTGCTGGTCCAGATGTTTCCCATGGCCATTAGTGCTCAGCTGAGGAGGAAGGAAGTGCAAGCACTAACTAAGGGGCTTCCCCGCTCCGCAGCGATTAACTGGGAGCAGAACGCTCCTCCTCTGCCTCCCCTGGAAAAGCTCCTGGCTGTAGCCAGCACGCAGCTCTAAAATACTGGCCTAAAGCCAGTGATGGGCCCCCCCTCAGTTACCATGGTGTTGATAATCATTCCCTATTTAGACAAATACCGCATGAAGAATACACAAGCATTTGTTCCAGGTGCAGACCAGGTGAGTGCACGGGGACTCGGCGGGGCAGTGGTTACCATAGCTTGGTGAGAGGTTAAGGCTTCTTTTCCAAAACTTTTCATTAACAAAAAGTAATTTTGGGCTAACAGAGAATTTGGTCTTTGGTTTCTATCTCTTCTCAGCGTACAGAAAACGGAGAGCAAGTGCAAAGTGGTGAGTCGATGCCTGCTTCACGCCGCGGAGAGCCTGGGAGAGCAGAGCAGGGGCTGCGCATTCCGCTGGTTTGGAAGTACAACGATAACACCGACGGTACTGTTACTGTTGACCATTTAAATTATGGGCAAACCCTGTGAGCTGGGCCACGTTTTGACATCTCACCTGGATGGCGCTGGGCTCGTGTTGGAGCTCAGGTGATAAGAAGAACCGTTGTTCTTCTGTAATTTCAGATTCAGGTACCCGCTGAAAGGCACAGCAAAGCTGACAGCCTTGTTTCCCGGCTCCGGATGAAGCAAAGGCAGGAACTCTCTAACCAGAGCAGGCTGTGGTTAAACAAGAAATGCCCGTTAAAGCAGAGCTCCGTATTCTGGTCATCTTGTGCACAAGAAGCAGTCATTACTTACAAACATGAGCGCAATTTAAAGCTGCAGGGTGTTCAGAACGCGGCTGCTGGTTAAATAGAGGCATCCAGCCGAAGCCCTGGCGCCGGGCACCCTCCGCGGGCGGGTCTTGGCTGCCAGCCTTGCCTTTGCGAACACCCAGGGTCTGTCCCCCGCACCTCGTGTACCACTGCATCCGCTCCCAAAGCTACGGCTCGCTGCGGATGGGACATTATAATGGATGGTAAATGTGGGGGTTAGGGATGATAAATAGGTAATGCATGGCATTTTGTACTGAAAGACCTGAGACAGGCAAAGAGCAATGCATTCCTTTTGAATTGAAGGCAGTTTCTGCACCTTTGCTTCTGTTAATGTTAATTATGCAGACAGCTGAGTTCTTTCCAAACATCACCTGAGCAGAGCGGGCTGGATTGGTGTTAACTTTGTCAATGCACCATACATTATGGCACCACATAAATGCAAAGTAATACATGGCATTGGCTGTTTATACTTTGAAATGCGTCAGAGATACTTAATTAGGCCTGACCACGCCGGTTACCCAGGCGTGTGCGACCCAGGGCCTGAGCCAGCCCAGCAAGCCTCGGAGCCGCAGCAGGGCTGATGAGCCGGG
>NW_009258965.1:170934-173256 GCF_000687185.1 Egretta garzetta | reverse complement strand
AGCGTTCTTGCTCCTCTGAGCCACCCAGCCAGCCCCCTTCTGTCCTGCTGGGGCCTTGAGGCACAGGCTCTCAGGGATGTTTAACCTACTGGAGAAGACACACATCTAAGAATTCACTTTGAATGCACATTTGGAAAGCTGCATTTGGGGTATTTGAGCTCAAAACTGCAAGCAATGGAGAATCCAAACACAGAGAATTCGTAGGATTTACTGTGTTAATTATTAAAAAGAAAAAGAAAAAAAAAAAAAAAAGACATTACTCATCAAAACTGCATTCTTGTCGATCAAAGCTGAGGAACAGAGTATTTTTATAACGGCATCTCCCAGCCTTTGATCCGCTCGGTGGAAACCTTTTCAGGTGGTTTGAGAGAGGAGCGCAGAGCTGCCCTCGGATGCCTGGCTCCAGCGACGTTCCCCGCTCTGGGGACCAGCCCGAGGCAGCGGAGGGCGGTGGACTCAGTCGAGGGGCTCCTGCACTGCTCAGCGAGGGCCTTTATTAAAAAAATGCAGTTTCTCTGTGGAAAACTGGAACCTCAGCAAAACCGTTCGCTCGGTCGAGGAACGAAGCTAATAGCGGAGCCGTGGCGTGGGTGAGAGGCTCTCCGACAAAGCCGTGGCTGCTGTGGCATGAATGCGCTCTTCATTAAGCCGCTCAGCTGGCTCCGAAGCTTCTGTTCTTGATGAAAGCAGCACCTGCTAATGCTGAGGATCCCATTCTTCGTTAACAGTTCAGCTGGTTCAGAAGGGGAGCTCTGAGGCAGATGAACAATTTATGCAGAGTGGGATACATGACAAAGTAGCAGCTACTTCAGTGAATACAAGCATCTTTGTAAAAGTGCCCAGATGGTTGAGGAGCGAGTCCCATTCTTTGTGCAAAGCGCCGTTGTTGTTCCGGGCTCTGCATCACGCCTCCTACCAACGCGCCGGGCTCAGCCCATCTTCCTGGGGAGCTGCAGAATTCAGTCTCGCGATAGGCATCCCGCACAGGCCAAGTCTCTGGGCTTGCCATCATTTCTGCCAGCAGAACAACGTCGTCTTCAAGATGTTGCCCACTGCCCGCGTCTCACTGCTGCAGCACCACCGCCTGCGACACCTCCTTCCCACTCTGTCACTTATGTTAATTGGACGTTTAGATTAATTGCCTATTGGATACTAAGGTAACCGAGCCTGGTCCTCCCCCATGGTCCCCCCACGAGCAGAACCACGGCAGGGGTGCGCCCAGCCCGACGGGCAGACCCCGTGCAGCCAGCCTGGCTGGGAAAGGCTCATCTCTTGTCCCTCGTCATGGGGACAACTCCCAATCTGCGTGGCCCCAGAGGACAGTGCTGGGGTCCCAGCCCCACATGCCAGCCTGTCGGCTTCCCGCAGCGTGGATGGTGTCAGGGATCCGAGAGCCCGGAATGCCGCCGGCGCTTTGGAGCAGTTCACCTTCCTAGCGGAGCTGGGAAGGGCTCGGCCGAGCGGCGTGGCGTGGGAAGGGATGCTGCCCTGCAGCCGGGAGAGGTCGGGAAGGGCTGGCGGGAAGGGAGCCTGTGCTGCCTGGGGAAAGGAGGGGAACGTGGGGTTGCAAACCCTCTCTCTGGCTGGGAAGGCGGGGAACAAGCAAAGCTGGAGCAGAGATAATGTGGGGACCCGCTAGGCAGCTGCACAGCTGGAGTCTGAGGCTGGGGCTCCTGAAGGCAGGACGGGAGCTGCGCTGCAGCCTGTGCACGCAGCTGGAGGGGGTGAATGCGAGCCTCCAGGGAAAGATGAGCTGAGTCAGGCAGGCGCAGCGGGGACAGGGCCTGTGCTGCGCTGGGATAGACTGGAGGCAGCTTAGCACGGACCCTCACAGCGGCCCGTTTGCTTCGGGCATTTGCCAGCATGTGCGGAGCCGGGGGGCTGGGGGGAGCAAAGCTGAACCCCTCGGTGGGGGCCTTCCTCTGCGCGGGGATGGCCGTGGGTGGAGTGCGACACCCAGATGGGGAACGGCCAGGGCTGGAGCAGAGGCCGGCTGGGCTCCGGTCCCTGCTCACGGCTGGCACTGCCACCAGGTATCTCATCAGGGCAGCGCCAGCTGCAGCACCAGCCGCACCTGAGCAAACGCCGATCACTTTTAGAGTCCATTTTGTCCTAATAACCAGAGATTTAAAAGTTCCCTTCCACAGCAAATGGACACTAAGAGAGCAGTTCGTGCCCTGGGGGCTACCTCAGCATTTGGGCTGGCACCCCGCTCTGCTGGAAGGGCCGCGATAGCCGACCCCTCTGTTGGAACACCAGCCCGTTAACCCGGAGCCGTCTCTGGCGAGGGCGTGGGCCCGTGGGCCGGCAGCGCCGTGCGGG
>NW_009258965.1:167816-169367 GCF_000687185.1 Egretta garzetta | reverse complement strand
ACCCGCTGGCTTCAGCCCAGTCCGTAGGCAATGGAAAATTCGGGGCAGAGTTGTGAGTAAAGGTGACTCAACGCGCAAATCGCAACAACTCCCACCCTCCAGCCTGCGCCGGGTCTCCCCAGTTCTCCCCGTCCTGCAACTCCGGGCAGGAGGGAGCATCTTCTCCTTCACAGGCAGAAACATGGCTTTCAGTGCTAATGCTGAGGAACGGTCACCGAGGCGTGCTGCGGGCTACGGGAGGCACCGTCATTTTTTGCTTAAATAGCCTAAAATAGGTGAATACGGTGTTCTGTGCAGATAAGGGCTGAGGAATGCTCACGCCGCTCGTTCCTCCCTCGCCTCCCCACCTGGACCCAGTAAACAGCTGCAGCGGCAACCTGGGGGGGTTGCACAAGCAAAACTAATTTGTCTCTCGGAGGTTGCTTTTAGTACAAATTAAATGGAAGCCCGTAGTCTGGGAGAGAAGGTGTAGGCAATGCAGTTTAGAAAAATCTGGATTTTCTGTCCTTAAGATAATTTAACACGGTGTCGTCATTTTGCTTTTCGGTTTTGTTTTTTTTTTTTTTTTTTTTTTTAAGACCAAATACTACTTGATCGCACGCTTCAGCCGCTGGCTTTATGTTCAGCATAGCAAACAGCGAGCCCTGGTATTTAGCATGCGTGACCTAAGGCGCGCGGAATTAGCTCGCGTTACCCCCACGATCAAGGTTACCCCAGTTAAATGTTTGTTTGCTATTGCTTTCCTGCTGCCTTCTAAACCAGGTATTTATAGTCCGCGCGAAATTAAAGCGTACATCGTCGGAACGTATAACGCCTCGCAAGCGAGAGCCCCGTCGCCGCGGTGAATGAGTTTTGAAGGTCATTCCCTCGCGAGCGCAGATATTTCGCATCGTGCTGAGATCCGTAGTGTTTCCTCGCCCCGGCTGTTCCTACGCCTGTTGTTTCTAATTTATGTGCCTCTATTTTTACTTAAATACGGAGAAACCGTCCAAAGCATAAGTCACCGGTTTTGTACGCAGCGCTGTTAATCACGGCGCACATCTGGGGAGCGAAGCTGCTCGCTGGAAGTTTGTAACGTGGGTGCTTGCGCCGCTTGCCCTGGCGGCGTCTGGGGATGGGGATGGGCTTTATGCCCCCCCAAGCGTGGCCCATCTGACATCTCATCTGGCTTCCCCGTTGCTGGGGAGGAGAAAGAAGCGCTCGGAGGCAGAGCTGATTTTAAGAGGTCTTATTTACGTTTGAGATAATGGCACCGGTTAAACCTGTCAGCAGAAATCCACCTCTGGCTGTGCTTGATGACGGCCTTTGGCGGGGGTTCGGTGCTGCCAGACAGCACCCAAAAACTCTGTTTCTAAATAAAGCCTTTTTTATTTGATTGTCCCAAGTTTACTTTGGAATCTTCCTGTGCTGAATGAACGGTTCATTATCTGAGCTCGGATGAATCCTTCCTCTCTTTTGCCCTCATTTTCCCTCCCGACCAGCCCATCCGAGCAGGCGGAGGGGCCTGGGGAGCTCGGCCCCGGGTCCCCCAGCCCGGGCAGGCTCGGGGTC
>NW_009258965.1:164987-167728 GCF_000687185.1 Egretta garzetta | reverse complement strand
ACTTGCTGGGACTCGGGGGCTCCCAGCAGCTGCCTGAACGTGAAGATGCTTGGCTTGCTTGACTCAGAAAAGCTGATATTTTAATAACAGCACATGCCATGGAGGCGCCTTTTAAAGCAATAAAGGTGGTGGTTTGCAGCGTGGGGACCGCCAGGTGTGAGAGGGCAGCAGTGCCCATTAGTGCCCCGTCCCTTGGCACCGCTGCCTGCTGGCCAGGGGTGCTGGGGACCCCGCTCCCGCGGGTGCTGCAGCCCCGAGACGCATCCCCGGGGAGCGGCTTGGCCGGCAGAGGGGGGGCAGCCATTCCCGAAGGCTTTTTGTTCGTCTCCACGGCAAGGGTCTGGTCTGGCAGTATATTTAATTGGTATTTACCACCTTGTGCTCCGTGTCTCCAAAGGCAGAGGCGCAGCCGTTTGCCAGCGGGGCAGCCTTGCAGCCGTTGTCAGAATAAAGCCAGCTTTGAAAAAACGAAGCAATGCCCTCGCGCTGCGGCTTTGCCGTGACTGAGCTGCTTGTCCGAGGAAATGTTTTAAATTCTTCGCCGTGGTGTCAGTGGTGGTATAAAAGGCTTGAAATCATTAATGGTTGGCCGTTGCTCGATGCGTCAAGCGTTTGCCTGAAAAGACAGCGGCGTTTCGTTTCAAACCTCAGCAGTACTACGGGAACGTGGAGACGTGAGCAAATAAATATAAAACCGCAGCTTCTTAGATTCAGAATGTAAGAACTTTCTTGCCTAAGATTGGAAATGAATGGAAGTGAGCTCTTGACTACGCTCTTGGCCAAGCCCCGTGTTTCCCACATGAAGCCCAAAGTTCATTAGGAGACCTGACAGGCTCATTAATAACAGGCAGTCCTGTTACACAAAGGGGAAACCTTGGGTTTTTGCAGCACTGGCCCCGTGAAGGTTATTTGTTCATTATCTTCTTCTCTTCAGAGAGCTTCCCGTTGCTTTCGCCGGGACCCAGCTTGGCAGAGCTCCGCTTACGCAGCGGGGCCCCTGGGCTGGAGTCCTGAGCGCCGGTGATGTGGTGTGTTCTGCACCGGGAACCACGGGGCTTCGTGCCGAGGAGTTCGTGTCTGCTCCCAGAGCCTTCCCTGCCCTCCCGCAGCCCGAGCCCGGGGTGCAGGGACGGGGCTGATGCCAAACCTGTTGTCAGGGAAGCGGAGTAAGACGGGCTTTGGGTCCAAGGCTGTGGGTCCATGCGGCGGGTCGGGCTCGCTGAGCATCGCCTGGTCTCGTGGTCCAGCACTGGTGAGGCTCTGGCGAAGCCACCACGGCCCCGCCAGCGCCCTGTGGCAGCGAGGAGAAGTCCCTCCCCAAAGCCTCTGGGCTGCGGCGGGTGCAGGATCGCCCCCCGCCGGGCCGCCGGTCCCAGGGATGGTGAAAGCGATACGGGCAGGTTCCTGTGGCTGCTTTGCTGTTGACTCTACTCAAAGCCGCGTTTTTATTTATAGCAGTGAAAAGGTGTTTGAACAGAACCCAGCCGCTCTTGCTCAGCCCCGTGTCAGCGGAGCTGCGCGCTGGCCGGGCAGCCTCCTTCGTCCCGGCTCCGGCATTTACATAGGTACGGCTTGTGGGCTCCGCAGAAAACTGCCTGAAACGCCCAGGAAGTTTGCAGACCGAGTACCAAAGCTGAGCATTTCTTGGGTTTCATCTCCTTTTTCAAGTTTATCTCCAAGTATATAATCTTAAATACAAAGGATGCGACCGGCAGCTGAGGAAAACACCCACTAAAGGCCCACTGAGAACCTGGGCACATATTTATACGCCCATTTTAATGGGGGGCAGAAGCACAAGCCGTTGTGGAGACCCATTGCAAATATTCCTGGGGCTGCTGTTGCTTCACCAGCTGAAATGTCTTTGTTCTGTTGACCCTACCTGTTCTGATCGGCCGGCTCTTCCCCTCCTGGGAGCTGCCTTCCGGAAAGAACCGCTTTGCTTATCACAAGATGTTGAAGGCAAATAGGGAGACGTCACACACACACACGTGCACACCCGGTTATCCCACTGCAGAAAGCGTCACTGTACAGCAGCATCACAGAAGAGGACATTTTCTGCTCCGGTCGTGTAAAAATGAGGGAGTGCACAGTAGGAGGCTTTTTTTAAGGTGTCTGGGGAATACTGAAAGTGCCTTGAGCAGCCCACTCATTTTTAATTTTTGACTCACTCTTCAGGAGCTGGAAGGGCTCGTGCATACGGGAATGACGTCTGTGGCCACGTTCCAGCAAAGCCGGGACTTGCTCGATGCCTCGGTTTGCCCCGTACAAGACAGGAGGCCCCAAAAGTGTCTGTGATCCCCCTCCGTTGGTGCACCCAGCAGATCTGTTTTCTAGCTGCCGTGCATAAAGGTGGGCAGAGCCCGTGCATCGAGCCCGACCCTCGCTGAGACACCATCAGTGGTAGCGGGCAAGGTCCCGATGGAGATGCCCTCAGCCTGAGGAAGCTCCCCCACAGCTTGCGGGGGGGTGGGTGTCCTCTCCGGGGCATGAAGGTGGGCTCCCAGTTGTGGGTGGGGGTGCTGGGAACAGCCTCTGCCTGCCCAACGTTGGGTGAGTTTGGGTGTCGATGGAAAGTGGGGTCCCAGCTGGCTCGGGGGGCAGCTCCCTGGTAGCTGATAAGCCCTCGTTCTTACCTCTTGGAGGGTGGTCTGAAGTTGTGCCAGGGCAGGGTGAGGTTGGCCATGGGGAACAATTCCTTCCCCTTGGGGCTGTCAGGCACTGGAAGGGGCTGCCCAGGGAAG
>NW_009258965.1:163671-164828 GCF_000687185.1 Egretta garzetta | reverse complement strand
CCCCCGGTTTGTGCAGACTGGCGGCAGCCCCGGCCCGGCACGCAGAGCAGAGCAGAGTGACGGGGAGGGGGGCGCTCCCTCTGCCTCCTGCGGGGCGGCTGCCTCTCCGAGTAGGGGGGAGGCATGGTAGAGCAAATCCTCCGAAACCGCCGCGCTCCCGGTTCCCAGAGGGCAGAGAGAGGAAGCGCGGCGCTGCCATCGCTTGTTGGAAATGACGGCGCGCTCCTGGAGGAGGCCGGGGAACAGGCAGGGATTTGCCGCACGAGCCGTGCTGTGTTTTATTTGCTATCAAGTTGGTCAAGAACGGACGATGCCTCGGTAGCGCAGGGGTCGGACATGGGTGCTGTCGCGGAGAGAACTGAACGGTGCCTCTGTCATCAGCCGCTTGTTTGTGGTCAAAAAACCCCAATTATTGTTTGCTTACAGAAAGCTTTGGGGTTGCTCCTGCAAATAAGAAGGTTTCAGGTCAAATTCTTTTCTTTGAAATTTTTCCCCTGTAAATGATCGCAGCAGTAGGAGAGCAATTTCATATTGATGACCTGGAATTGCCTGCAAGGCTGATGAAGCCGCAGCGAGCGCCTGCACAGGCCGTGGCTCTTGCACGGCCAGGAGGGGGGAGCCGGTTCTGACGGGGGCAGCGACGCTGCCGCTAACGCCTGCGTTCCCGTGGGCCCCAGCTCGTCCTGCCAGGGCTGGGGGGGGGTTGAAAGGATGGGGCTAAATCCCCTCTCGTGGCAGGGTTTGTAGTTGTTTATTTGGGGTCGTGGTTTCCTACATCAGGAAAATATATCCCAAGTTGTTTCTTCACCAGCCGCCTCTTGTGGATTCCCCCTTGTATTCCCGACGGAGCCACAGCTGACGTGGTGATTTGGGCAGCCCAAATCTTGGTGAGTTTTTGAAAATCTGCTCAAATTTATGTGGCACCTTCATCATCCCAGCAGACATTTTTGTCTGTGCTCCCTCGCCGTGTCGGCGGAGCTCTGCCAGAGCCCAGGAGAACGGCAAGCCCGCCATCGTGCATCACGACGGGAAGGAATTAATGCCTGGAAGGTTTATCGGAGCTCTCACCTAAGCTCGGCAGGGGCTCGACCGACGCCGATTTTGCCCGAGTCGGCCGGTGCAGCCGGTTTATATTATGCTCCTTATGGGGCTGGAGG
>NW_009258965.1:160088-163278 GCF_000687185.1 Egretta garzetta | reverse complement strand
CCCCTGCACGAGCCCCGCGGCGTCTTTGTGCGGCGAGGAAGAGGAGTGCGAAGGGCAGCGTCCGGGCCCCACGGGGCAGGGGCGTGCGACCTGGCCTGACAGGGAGGTGAGTTTGCTGGGGTGCTGCAGGGAGTGGATTGGAATGGCGGGGTGAAGATCCCTGGCTTTGCCTGTATCTACAAAATAAACCCCCGGGTCTTAGGCAGGTTTATCTGCGTGTACAATATTTTGCATGTAAAAAAAAATTAAAGCTGAAATGAAATCTCAGGCAATACGGCACGGCAGGGGTGTGTCCGCCCATGCGGTTTGTGTTCAGGGGTGCTGGAGGGTGGTGGGGCAGAAGCGCGGGGCATCGGCGGTGGCGGGAGCAGGGCAGGAGATGCACCGGCTCTTCGGCACAAATCCCACAGACCAGCGCCTTCGTCGCCAGCAAAGGAAGCGTTCGGAAGCGCCTGCCTTTCCAGATTTCTGCGCCGGCAGCGGGGTCGGGCAGCGGTAGCCCCGGCTCCCTGGGAGATGGTTCTCCTCCTCCGTCGTCCCCACGGGGCGTTTGTTGTTCGGAGATTTGTGCGTGCATGGACTCACTGCCCATAATCCAGCCCCGGCCGGGCGGGCTCCTGCCCACCCAGCCACCTTGAATGCAAACAGATTTTTAAGCTTCACGCTCAAATTCTGCGCGTCTCCCCGCTGCCACCACCGCCTCCCGTTCAAACAAACCCGTCCTCTCACGCTGTGTGTTGGGGGCCATGGACACCAGGAGATCTTGCAGTTGAAGGCAGCTCTTGGGTATCCCTGCCGGCGTTTTCATTCCTGGATGGAAGAGGAGCTGCTGCCTTTTGCATTCAGGAGCGTTTGGAAACGGGGGGAAGAGCAGTGAGGTCTGCAGCCGCTGCGCCCTCGTCCCCCGGGCCCGTCGCTGGGCGGCACGCGGCAGTCGCGTGCAATCCTGCTGTCCCGCTGCTCTGGGCACGGGTTTTGCCAGGAGCTGATTTTCCAGGAATTTACTGGGTGAGCTGTACCAGGATATGGCTGTTTCTGAAGTGACCCCTGGGATTTGGGGCTGGCTGGGCAGTTCTGCGCACGGCGCGGGGGGGGCCGTGTCTGTTCTGTCACTGCGGCCAAGACCCGAATATCCGCATGGTCTTTAGAGTCCGGCTCTTCCCGGAAAGCACCGGGGCAGAGGGAAGCGGCGTGAGCCGTGCTTCAGGCTGCCGGTGGAGAGCCACTTGTTTTTCTAGGCAAAACCAGGGTTTCTGTAGCTACTGGAGGACCATACTGGTGTGGGCCTGGGGAGCAGCGGGGCGCTTTGGTCCTCCTGCCTCGTTGTTCTAATGATGCTGTGGGGCAGCGGGGTGCTTTGGTCCTCCTGCCTCGTTGTTCTAACGATGCCATGGGGCAGCAGTGCGCGGTTTCTGTAGCTACTGGAGGACCATACTGGTGTGGGCCTGGGGAGCAGCGGGGCGCTTTGGTCCTCCTGCCTCGTTGTTCTAATGATGCTGTGGGGCAGCGGGGTGCTTTGGTCCTCCTGCCTCGTTGTTCTAACGATGCCATGGGGCAGCAGGGCGCTTTGGTCCTCCTGCCTCGTTGTTCTAACGATGCAGACCGTGCTCTGCCCTTCACTGCCTCCTGGCCATTACCATCCATGTCGGTTACCTTCACTGGCGACCGCTGTCCTCCCTCGCACAAGCGACCCAGCGGCTGAAATTCCATGGGGATGTGGTTCATTCGACGCGCACACAAGGCGCAGGATGCCGTCGTGCTGCCCCTGGCTTGTCGTCTGCAGGGGACAGCAGGGGTGAAATACAGTGCAATCGTGTTTTACTCGATCAAGTCAGCGGCCGTCTCTCCGGCTGCACGTCGGGAGCGGCGCTGCGGAGCACGATGGTGCCATCTTTACATCGTCAGTTTGCAGAGCGGAGCCGTATTTTAAGCCGCGGGATCTTTTAGCTGATCCTCGGATCAACTCTGCCCTTCCATTAGTGGATGATCCCAGTTCTCCTTCTGGAAACCGGGGGGTCTGTCCTCCCGGATTGTTCAGGCTTTGGTCCTGACCAGGGAGGTTGATGCAAAAGGAGACTGCTCGCCTGCAGGCAAGGGAACAGGCTGCAAAACCGGGCTGGCCTCGTGCTTCGCACAACAACAACAATAACAATAACAATTATTATTACTATTATTTTATTTAAAATTCTGGGCTGGGAGCCTCCCTCTGCTCCCGGCCGGGTTGCGGTCTCGACGGAGCGGGGGTCTTGCCGAGACCCATTTTCTTTCCCTGGGAGAGCCAGTTTTTTGCATTGAGCATCTCAATGGAAAGTCAAGGCTGGCACCCAGCTTCATCTTTCCTATCCGGTGGGAACGAATATGAGCGCTGGGCTCCCGAGGATGGGGAAGAACCTCAGGCTGGTTTGGGCTGCGGGGGGAGGTGGGTCGGGACACCGGTGCCTCACCAGACGGACAAGGCATGTTATAAATGCCAGTTACCAAGAGCTCTGTGGTGCTGTGCTCTGGGGGGCCAGCGGGACTTCGGCTGGGTGTCCAAATTTGATCAATGCTGCAGCTGGAAATAGAATATCTCAGCCCCGTGCTGTCTGGTACCAAAGACTTTAATTACCGGGCCCTATCTGTCATACCGACGAGGTTTTTCTGTTTCTCAGGGTTTTTTAGCAGGGCTGTCTCAGCTCGTATTGGCGTTTAGCTTGGCACATAAGCTGAGATCCCGAAGGAAATATCCATCTAGCTGCCAACAGGATATTTTTCTTTAATAAAAAAATTACAAAAAATTGATTAAGCCATTCTGGAGCCAGAGAGAGACCTTAGGAATATATGGATTAGGTAGTTCCTAGCGACTGTAACTATCTGTTATCTATCTACTAAACTCATAGAACGGACAGTGTATCAGGGCTGCAGAAGAAAGCTGGGATCCCATATAGTTATGTTTGAAAAATAGATACCAAAGATGCTGAGCCAGTACTTTTCGTGAATCGATTTAATTCTCATTAGCATTGCGCTATATACCATGCTGACTAATATTTCTGGCTTGCAAACAGGAATGGCTTTCCAAAGGAAATGTGTAATGAGAACAGAATGTCTTTGGGGTCTGAAATCCAGGAGCCCCTGGAGCCGCTGGGAGTGGAGAGGAGAAGACGTGAGGGCAACAGAAAGCGCAGGAGTGGGGGCGAGGGCTGGGGTCGGG
>NW_009258965.1:159121-159955 GCF_000687185.1 Egretta garzetta | reverse complement strand
GACCCCATCCCTGCCTGCCTCTCGGGCTGATCCTCAGGATTAAAGTTCTTCTCCCAATCCAGAATGGACTTTCCTGCCTGCGGGGCCGGCTCCGTGTTGCCGTCCTTCCCTTCTCCCACGTGCATTTATTTACTACCTCTGTGTTTACAGCTTTGCATCAGTCTCCTCTCCACGTCGATCTAAAAACCCCAAACCTGCAGGGAATGGTTCCCAGTCCGACACCGCTTCTTGGAATGAACTCCTTAAGCCCCCCAGCAGGGCTTTACCCGGCTCTGACTTCTCTCCGACGGCAGATTCTTCACCCGGGGTTTCAGAACAGAGTGGGGGGGCCTCGGGGCAGCGGCCGGGGGGGGTTAGCGGCGGCTGGCAGCCTGCGTTCCGCCCGTCCCCTCAGCAGGGCTTTGGTATTGCCTGGGTGCCGCGACCCCCAGCTTCACATCTGAGGCTTCTTCTAGACAGAAATAAGGTGCTAATACTAAATGAATCCCAAGGTAGCCTGCTTTAAATAACCGTGACGGTGATTTCTCCCTGCCCTTACGGATGCTTCCCACCGCCAGCGTTAGCACGTTGGCCCCTGGGCAAAGTCCCCCCGAACTGATCAAAACCACAACTCACAGGGCCTGGAGGAAAGAAATAAGGTTGAGGCTTTGCTTAGTGACCCCCAGTGCCACCCACCTATTTCTACAGGGCTTTTGAATTAACACGTGGCATTTTGTTACGCGCGTGACGGGGAGCAACGTCGGAGGCGTCGGGGGCTGATTTGGTGTTAAACTTCTGCGGGCAGGGTGTCAGCTCAGCCAGCTCTGCTGGGCTTTTCCAGAGAGATGTTCCTCG
>NW_009258965.1:158675-158938 GCF_000687185.1 Egretta garzetta | reverse complement strand
TACAGGGAGCAGGAGAAGAGGGAGGTTTGGCGTTTGCCTGGCACCGCGCTTGGGTGCTTGGGCTCCTGGACTCGCCAGGGCCAGCACCGTGGGCAGCGGGGATGATTCCCCTGCACGGGGTCGATGCTGCTTTTGCAGCGGGGATGATTCCCCTGCACGGGGTCGATGCTGCTTTTGCAGCGGGGATGATTCCCCTGCACGGGGTCGATGCTGCTTTGCAATGCAGGGTTGCAAGCGAAGGAAAAGCAGAGCAGCCTGCGGCG
>NW_009258965.1:157825-158630 GCF_000687185.1 Egretta garzetta | reverse complement strand
CCCTTTGCAGGGTGTGGGACCCGGGGAGGGGCAGCCCCAGCAGCGCAGGGGTGAGCAGCGAGCGCCGGTGCTGTGGTCACAGCTCCTGCTCCACAACCAACCTGAGACCTGCAAACCCCCAGAAATGCAGTTGGAGCCTGAAACGTGGCTGCAGTATCTCTGAGGAGGAGGTGGTCCGTGCTTGGGTACGAAGCGGCACAGAGCCCAGCAGTGGCGAGCAGGTCCCCCCGAAGGGATAACTGCAAGGGGACAGCGGTGCCAAAGCGCGGCTGGCATCGGTGACAGTGCAGGGACGAGCGGAGGGGCGGCTCCAAGCTGGGGCAGGGCTTGTCCCCAGGGAGCCTCGCGGCAGGAAGGCTTATCGCGGCCAAGCTCAACTCAATTACGGTTCCTGCATCGCTGGGCGAGCGGGAGCAGGCGCGGGTTTTGCCATGGGAGTGCATTAGTAACGGAGAATGTAAGCAATTAAACCTCGCGCACTCAAGACAGGAATTTCCAAATCCCTCTGGCTCTCTGTTCACCCCTGGAAGTGAATGGGGAGAAGATGTGTTCTCCGAGACTAATCTGCCGTGTTTCTGTTTCCTAACGAGCCTTTGTAGCCCCTGGGCGTGGGAAGTGACCGAGCCTGGAGCAGGGGTCCTGCGTCCTGGTGGAGCCGGTGCCATCCCCGGCACGGGGCGGCTGGGAGAAGCGACGCTGGGAGCTGGCAGTGGGGATCAACCCCTGGTGGGGGCTCTGGAGGGGAGAGCCTGGGTGGGGAGGGTGTGCTGGAACGCCAGGAGGCTGCTGGGTGGCAGCTGGTGGG
>NW_009258965.1:155855-157478 GCF_000687185.1 Egretta garzetta | reverse complement strand
TCGTGACACCCACCCTTGAGATATTTGTAGGTGTTGGTGAGATCCCCTCTCAGCCTTCTCTTCTCCAGGCTGACCAAGCCCAGCTCCCTCAGCCTTTCCTCCTAGGGGAGATGCTCCAGTCCCCCCATCATCCTTGTTGTCGTGGCAGGTTAAATGGTTCCCTGAGAATGGGGGAAGTTTTGGGTGCCTCACCCTGCCTGGGCTGGGGGGGCAGCCAGCTGCCCCTGCCAAGCCACCACCTTCCCCCCGGGACCTTTTCCTGCTACGGCTGATGGAGCTCTCCAGGCTTACATTGAGCCAAAAAGCGCGTTCCCCGGGAGGGGTGTGAGTGTGGTACCCCAGGTCTAGGAAGCAGGCTGCTGCTCCCCACGCTCAGGTGCAGCATCCGAAAAGCTTCCCCAAGGCACTGGCGTTCCCCGCGCTGAGCCAGTACCAGCGGTGGACCTTAACTGGAATGATGGGCTGTTCTTCAACCAGCCCTGTCAAGGCAAGATTCCCCATGCCCTCTCTTTGTCAGCCTAAGGCAGTGACTGCGCGCTGACCCCCGCGGGCGCTGCCTGATTGTTTGGGTTTGCTTTGTTCCGCGGATCTCGATGGAGAGAGAGGAAGAGATGGAGAGAGAGGAAGAGCCACCGTCGTGGTGGAGCTGACGGGGCCGGGGATTGCCATGGGAACGGAGGGACGGGGCTGATGGTGAGCAGGGGACACCACCATCGCTGGGGAGATGCCCTCGTCCCCGCCGCCCTGCTGCTGCTGCTTCGGGGACATCGTGCTGGAACTTCATGTCCAGCCCCTGGAAGTGGTAGCGAGGTGCCGTAACCTGCTGGTGTTAGTCCAGATCCAGCCTTGTCCCCGCTGCCGGGCTGTGGGGACCCCTCCCCGGGGCTCCCCGGGTCCGTGCCAGCGTGGCCCTCGGCATCGGTCTGGTCCTGAGCACCAGCGACGGAGGGAGGAGGGGGCTGAGCTCCTCACTGCGGGTGGGTGCCCTGGGATGCCCACATCTCGTGCAGGGGATCAGGGCCGCTGACGGCTGGGCTCACGGCCCTCCTCTGCGTTCCTTATTTATTTCATCTGTAAAACCTGCAGCTTCTTCCGAGTGGGAAATGCCCCTGCGTGCGGCGGGGGGCTCCCGGGGGGCTAAGAGCTCTGCTCCTGCGGGCTGATGGTTGTGGTGCTGGCTGGTGCTGGGAGGCACCAAGGTTTGACACAGACCCTGATGAACCTGGCCTTGTGAACGTCACCTGGGTTCGAAGTGCCATTTAGGCAAATAAATCGTGCTGAAATAGCATTTCTTTAATTCATGCAGTCAGATTAAGCACTGCTGCAGATAAACCTCTCCTTAAATTAGTTATTACTTGAAATGCCGCTGTCCTGGCGTGGCGGGGATTTCAGAACGCCGTCCGCAGACCAGCAGACACAATTCTGCCCGGAGACTGCAAACTGCGTGGGGCTGGGGGCTGCGCTGCCCGGCCCGGGTGCCAGGGGTGGACGGGACTTCAGCCCTAGCGGTAAAAACCTCCCCGGGGGCACCTCTGGGGGGCACCTCTGGGGGCACTGCTGGGGGTGCTGGGTGCTAGCCCCTCGCAGGCTGTGTCTCGGAGCAGCCGGGCTGGCTTGCCGCCG
>NW_009258965.1:155108-155614 GCF_000687185.1 Egretta garzetta | reverse complement strand
CTTTGCTCCACCGTCTCGCCGGGTTTGGCCTCGCGGGCGGGCGGCAGGAGGGCACCTCGGCTCCCGCAGTGCGTGCTGCTCCCGTAGGGCCCGTGTTTGGGATGACGGCCGCCTGTCAGTTGCTGTTAGTCCTTTTTATAAATTTCTTCATGCCCGCTCTACCGAAATGGTCTCCAGCACCGTACGGCGCGCCAGGGTTCTGCAGGCAGCTGCCAGCACCGCTTCTTCCTCTTCTTTATGCTTTTGTAATGGTATCCACACTTGGATTTTTGCGCTACAATAATAATAAATAAAATGCGTACTTGAAGGATTCTCTTGGATCTGTTAAATTAGGGAGGGGGAAGGGAAGTTCATAATTGCGCTCGTGCATCCCCGGGCTGGAGGGGAGCAGAGGCGTTTGCTGTGTCCCCTTGTTCTGCAGCGCGACGGTCGCGTCCTCTCGCCCCCTCCCCTGCCGCTTCCCCGCGCGCCCAAGCGGGAGCCTGGCTGCAGGGTGACCCCCGGCC
>NW_009258965.1:153635-154826 GCF_000687185.1 Egretta garzetta | reverse complement strand
TTGCCTGGGTGCACGGGCACCGGTGAGGCTGCCCTGTGTGGTGGGGAGGCAGCCGGGCACGCCGGACGCAAGGGCTGATGATTTAGAGGGCTGACAAGGGCTGGTGATTTAGAGGGCTGTCTCGTTTCTGCTCGCCGTTCTCCACGTGCTGGCTCTGCTGGCCGGTGGCAGTCCTGGGGCTGGAGGGCCTGGCTGGTTTTCATCCCTGTGCCTGCAGGCTCTCCTCCTTCTGGCACACCACGATGGCCGTAGAAGGTCTGGTTCTCACTGGCCAGCCTCTCCTGCACACAGACCTTCGCGGCGTGACGTGGCACAGCGCGTGGCAAGGGCTGCTCTGGCAAGGCCAGGTGTCCCTCTGGCCGTACCTGGGGTACCGGCATCATCCCTTCACCCGGCAGCAGGCTGGGACCAAACTCCCCATCTCTGCGGGACCAGCGCTCCGTGCTTGCTGTGGGATGCTCCAGCGTGCCCGTTCCAAAGGGATGAGTTTCTCTTCGGCGTTGGCCGGGATCGACCCAAGTTGTCCCTGGTGACCGTGACAGCGTGGCTGCAAAGGGCAGGGGTGCTCACGGTCTGTGGCAGCCTCCTGGGCAAAGCTGTGCGGGCGCACCCCGCGCTGGGGGGCGTAGCGCTGCTGTGTTCCCTTTCCCGGTGTTTTCTCCGTGGCCGGGCAAAGGAAACACGGTGCCATTTTGCCGTTGTATTCTTCCAAGTGAGCAAGCTGGTGTGAAATAACACCCAGAGCAAGCGCGAGCGGGGCGAGTGCTTATGGCATCCTGTCTTTTAGGTGTGTTTGGGAAAATAAACCCATCTGATAAACTGCAGGAGCCAGAAGAGGCCACAAGGAATGCGCTTGATTCTTCCCTAAGTGCTACGGTTACTCTGGCCTCTGTGCAGAGCGTCAGCGAGCCGCGGCGATAGCACCGGGGTGAAAATACGATGCTTTCGCCTGGATTGCATCCACGGCCGAGGGAAGGGCTGAGAGGGCCAGTGGAGCTTGGTGCGAGGTTAGCAACAGATTCACTCGAGCCCTTCAAATATTTATGGCGTTGTAAGCCATCCACACTTTAAGCATATTGGACATCATCCTGCACTGCACTCGTATCTGTCACGGCTTACGGAGGGGCGCCGGGGAGCCTCCCGGTGCGGCTGGTGGGAGGTAGCTGCAGGTAGCCATGCATTGCGCCTCTA
>NW_009258965.1:150502-153068 GCF_000687185.1 Egretta garzetta | reverse complement strand
CAGGGTGCAGCAGCCGGGTTTGGGGAAGCTGTGCAGCTCTCGGCACAGCTGGGAGGATTTTGGGTTCCTCTGAAGCTACCAAACCCCAGCTAAAGGGGATGGAGCATCTCCTCGGCCGGGCGAGTCCTCCACACAGCTGCAAGGCAGCGCTCCTGCCTTCCTCCCTCCATCCTCCCTTGCTGGCTTTCTGTCATGTCCTGCTCGGCCGAGAAAGCATCCTCCTCTTCCTCCTCCTCCTCCCATGGTGGGGAAGCGCTGCCGAGGGCCGGGACACGCAGTGCTGGGCATCCTGCAGGCGCTGGGCTGCGGGTTCCCTGGGGCAGCACCACACGTGGAGGGGGACGGCGCCAGCCCCTGCACGTGGTCCATGGGGCCCCACTGAGTGCTGGGCTTGGAAACTGGGCTGAGATTATTGTGCAGGAGATCTAAAAAATCATCAGAACCGGCAAAGTTAATGCCTCCTTCCTCTCTGCCGTGGCACGGGGGTGCACTTGTTAATTTAAAAACTGCCTGAATTGCTTTTTTCTTATGGTAAACCAATTTTTTTTTAAAGGCTGAGAAAAGCCTCTTCTGTCAGCCGTACTCCAGCATCTTCCCTTTTCCTCTGCACTGTATCCTTCCCTCATGCCCGAAGCTGCTGCCTGCCAAGCGTTGGTCTTGGGATTCACCGCTGAGCTGCTCTGGGGGGGGGATCGGGGCGCAGCTGGACGGCGGCGGGGATGGATCCGCTCCTGCAGCCCCTGCAGCCGGCGGGGGCAGTGACGGGTGGGACAGGGGGCCCGGGGCCCGTGGCAGAGCTGCAGCTCAGTCCCTGTCGAGTGGCCCTGCCGGCTGCTCGGTGCTTTCAGCAGCTCCTGCCAGCCTCTGCGGTGGGGCAGAGGACCTGCGGAAGGACAGGAGGACATGGGCTGGGGGGCGGCGCTGCCCGGGGGTGGCTGGTGGCTGCCGCAGCGGGGATTTGCCTCGCGTCCTGGGACGATGCACTGGGAGGCCGTCTCACTGTGCCCGTAGCACAGGTTTGCCTCCACGGAGGGTGCTGCGTGGTGCCACCGCCTGCTGAAGCGGAGGCTCGGGAGCAGGAGCGCTGCCGTTCTGAGCGGCATCGGTGTGGCGAAAGCGCCGGTGCTCTGCAGGGCTGCAGGGACGTGTGTGTGCCGCGGGTGCGTGAGTAAATAAACCTCTGCTTGGGGCTGCGGGAGGGAAGCTGGTGTGAGACCATTCCCTGTTCCCGCGGTCTGGGGAGGAGGACGGGGAATTCTCCGCAGGGACTGGGGAGGGGGGCTGCTGCCAGCCCGGAGCACCCTTATTTGCGTGTGCATCGGCCCTTTCTTTTACCTTTTTCTCCCTTGGAGGCTGAAACTTCCAAGTGTTTCACCTCCTGGGCTTTCTCTTGACCCAGAAATATTTCTGCCTGCCTGCGGTTGTCCGTGGTGACCGCGGGCTGTTGTGCGCCGGGGCCGAGGGGCGCAGCGAGAGGTTTTTGTGCTCCTGTCGGTCTCCGTGGGAATGGGGTGGTAGGGCTTTTTCTTTTTCGGGAAGACAATCCCCACGGCCCCTTCTGGGGCAGCGTTGAGCCCCGGGCAGCCTCGTCCACCCCGTCGGGGTGTGCGGTGGGTGGTGGGGCTGCCGGCACGTTCGGCTCCTGCGCACGTCCCTGGGCTGGTGCAGGATGATGCCCTGGCGTTTGTCATCGGGACAGCGTCCCTAACGGGCTGTAGGAGCAGCAGGATACCCTGGGGGTATTTAAAAGAAGGATGGATGAGGTGCTTAGGGCCAGGGTTTAGTGGTGGGATGGCAGGGTTAGGTTTTAAAAGGTTGGACTCGATGATCATAGAATCATGGAATCACTTTGGTTGGAAAAGACCTTTGAGATCATCGAGTCCAACCTTTAACCCAACCCTGCCATCCCACCACTAAACCCTGTCCCTCAGCACCTCATCCATCCTTCTTTTAAATCCCTCCAGGGATGAGGACTCGACCACCTCCCTGGGCAGCCCATCCCAGAGCCTGACAGCCCTTGTCTTAAAGGGCTTTTCCAACCAAAGTGATTCTATGATTCTGTGATTCTATTCTATATTCAAAAGGGGCTTCTCAGACACGGGGGGCAATTCCAGAGACCCGAGCAGCATCCTGGGGATGTCTGTCATTTTGAGCACCCAGCCGAGCATCTCCCTTTCCCTGGGCACTGGACTGCATTCCCGGGGCCACCCTCTGCCCTCGGCTCCGTGGCCACGTGGCCGCTTGCCTTTGCGCTTTGGTGGCTACCAGGAAGGCAAGACGGGCCCGTTTCCCTCCCCGGGGCTGGAGGGGGTCCACGATCTCTGCGTGGATCCCCGCAGGGTTGCTCCGGTGGGATGGGTGACTGCAGGGCGCTGTCCCTGCAGGCGGGGAACACGCAGCTCCACGCCAGCCCGGGACGGGGGAGCTGTGGCACCCGGCCAGGGTGGCCCTGGGGCCGTGGAGGGGTTGCTGTAACCCGTCCGTGCGCGAAGGCTGGGCGGCAGAGACAGTGGCAGAGCCGGGTCCCCCGCCCAGGCGTGCCCACCCGCCCGGGCACCCGGCAGGG
>NW_009258965.1:146259-150410 GCF_000687185.1 Egretta garzetta | reverse complement strand
GGCGGGCCCCCCCAGCCGGGACACCAGGCAGGGGGTGCAAGGGGGCGGCCGGGCAGCAGCGATGGATCCTGCTGCTGGTGATGCTCCCCCACCCGCTCCGAAGGGGCAGGAGCTCATTTTCTAGCCAAAAAAAAGGGTGGGTTTTAACAAGGCCGTTGCCTTGCTGCTTGGGAGATAATTCTTGTCAATCTGCCACTTTTTACGCTGATGTGCTAAAAATAGTGCGTTATTTCCAGGCAGTAATTGCACATCCTGTAGTCGTAACGAGCTCTTAAGGTAATTACCTTTTGGTGGGAAGGAGCTGAGGACGGGGCGTGTTTGGCTGGTGAGGAGCGGGTTTCCAAGAAGGCTCCGGGATTCTGTGCTCCCGTTAAAGGGCAGAACAGGGGGAGGTGAAGGCGGTGGCACGTTCCCTGATTCCTCCATGGGTGCTGGAGTGACGATGGCCTCCGTCAGACCCCACCCCAGCCTGCGCCGCTTCGACGGGAGGTGCTGGACTAAGCGGCAGCATCGTTGCCGTGCGTGTCATCGAGGGACACGGAACGTCATCAGGGGAGGTGGCAGGAATCAGCTTCCCATCTACGAAAGAAGGTTTTAATGTGTTTAATTTCTTCAAACCAGGATTCAAAAGTGCTTTTCCACAGCTAGGGGCTATCTTAACAGGGGTTGTGGTATAGATTGAGAAAGTTTGACGTGCCACCCGCTCTATCGAGCTGTGCCCTGCAAGAGGTCACCCCAAAAGCCACCGCTCCCCCGCCCGTCCTCCCAAGCCTCCCCCCGTCACCTCTCGATGCCTGGGGGGCTGCCGGAGCCGGCGCAGGGGGGGGACACGGACCCGCCGTTCCCCTGCTGATGGTTTGCTATCCCTGGGTCAATAAATAATCTCCTGTAGCACGGCTTCGCCTCCCAGCTCTGTAAATCAATTTAGCGTGTTGTAGAGTGTCCAGAGCTCGCATGAAGTAGGTAAATTCCGTCTGGCACTGCTACGCCTTCGCAACCAAGCTGATAACGTCCTAGGTGTATAAACCGCTCAGGAGCTTTTTGTCTGAATCAATTCTCCTTCTGTAAGGCAGAGGTGCTGCTCTCCCGGTCCTGTGGCTTTTCTTTATCGCGGTCCCCAAAGTATTTCCGCAATTACGGCCAGATTTATGTGTCTGCAGTTGCGTTCCCGCACGGCGATGCGGGGCCATAAGCCCTCCAGCTTCGGGTTCTACGCCCGCCCCAGGTACGTGAGCGCGTTGCTGCGAGGGGAGAAGTTTGCAAAGCCGTAACGCGTGTTTTATGGAGACAGGATTTCCTCGTATTCCGGGTTTTTCCGAGCATGGCTGTAGCCAGCGAAGTGCCCGTATAAACCGACCCCCCTCCTGCTGCACGGCCGAGGTCGGCGGCTGCGGGTTAAACCCTTCTATCAGACACCAGAGAATCCGAGCGGGAGGGCTGTTTGGGAACGCGCTCCTTCCCACGGCGCCTCGTGCTCCGCTCGTGGTGCCGCCCTGGGCTAACGCGAGCGATGGGAATTTGAAGCCCTGGACCGTCAGGGTTGCACATTATTTTTCACAACCTTTTTAAAAATAAAGGCCCGTGTTAGGGATCGGGCGCAGCAGCCGCGTCGCGAGCGTGGCTCTTCAGGAAGGAGCTGTCGGAGAGGATCGAGCGCGGCTTGCTTGACGTGCCTTTGCCGGCTGTGCGGCTCCGAGGACAAAAGCTTATGCAATCCCTGCGGAGCGGGGAAGGATCCCAGCCCGTCCCTCGCCACCCTCGCCACGGCTTCGCTGCAGTCGGGTGCCGGAGGGGGATCCTCCGGGCAGGAGGCTGGGACGCGGCTGGAAGGGGCTGCGGCACCTTCGTGCAATTAGAGCAATGCGTTTGCAACATAAATATCATGGCTTTAATAAACGCAGGGTGATCTGTCGCTTGCAGATAACCGCTGCAGCGTGGCGTGAGCGCCAGCAGAGCATTGTGTTAACGGGAATCCCTGCCCTGGCCGTTAGAAGTACGCAGCGGGGGCGTACGCGTGTTTCGATGTGCGGGGGTACAGGCCAAGGCGTGCAATCGTTATCTTTAATGGGCTGACACTGTGTTTCATCACCCTGGCTGGCGCAGGACGTTCGCTGTAATTAACGCTAATGAGCACGTCTGTTGGAGGATGCAGTGCGAAGCCCTTCGTCCTCTGCACTTTTCTCCCTTTATTACCGTTTTGGTTTAGACCAGACCCCCAAAAAGCACGACCTGCCCCTGCCTGTGTGGGGGAGAGGCGCTGGGCCGGGGCTGCGGGTGACACTCGGGGGCTCGGTGTCCCGGCACGGGGCCGGGGCTGGGGGCGCTGCCGGGAAATTTGCCCCTGGGTGTCCTGGGGAGGGCAGGACCTGCTGCCCAGATGGGGAAATCACAACCAGGGGCTGCTCTGCAACGGCGATGGCTTCTTCCCCTCCCACCTTATCTCAGGTGGCTTTCTGCTGGCTTGCCTGACGCCAAGCCCTGGGCGTTTTGCTCCCAGTATTTGGTGTGCTGAGCACTGCTGGGGCCAGAGAGGTCCCCAGGGGCTGTGGGTGCTGTGCCCCAAAGCTGGGCTGGTGCCTGGACCACGGGTGCTCCCCAGGAACGGTGCCCCTCCAGCTCCCCGTGCCCCCCAGCCTTGCCACCGCCTCCGCGAGGGCCTCGGGGCGATGCTGGCTCCGTCGGTGCGGGGGAGCAGCTCCTCTCGGCTGTGGCGGCTGTTTGAGCACACGCGTGAGGCTGGTGGAGCGGGGCAGCAGAGCCGCCGGGGCGGTCAGGCGGTCCCACGCCGGTGGCGCTGCAAATGTGAGTTACGTCATGTTGTGAAACCAAGGTGAACGCTGCAAGGCGGCTGAGGATGGGTCGTGCCCGTTGCCATCCAGGCTCCGAGCGCCGGTGTAAGGGCTCTTGATACTGGCTGGGTGCTGCCTGGGCAGAAAGACGCCCTTGGGCAAGTACCGACCGATGGGTTTTTGGTTCGGACTGGGCGGTGAGAATATTTACGTTTGTTCCAAAGACGCTCGCTGTTCTTCCACGTCCCCTATCAGCTTCCCCCTGACGCCCCCCCGCTGTTTCCAGGCTGCTCCCCCTCTCTGGTGCTTCGCCCCTCAGATGCCCCCAGGTTGGGTGGGCGATGCCTGCATCCCTGCTGGGCACGCCTGGCTGCTCCCAGTCTGCCCTGCGCCCCGTGCTATGCTGGGAGCACTGGGAGGGACAGGCGACGGCTTCCCTCCTTGCTGAGTTCCTCCTGTCCCCCCCCGCCTTTCACTTGCAGTTACGGTCTCCGTGTGCACCCGGGGGTGCTGCGAAGGACGCGGTGTTGTCCAGGACTGGCAAAGCCCCTGGGCATGCTGAGAGAATCTGCCCTGGCCCCCACCAAAGCCTGGGGCTCTCGCGGGAGGAGGATTAGATACGTGCATCTCCGCAGAGGCTTCGAGTGCAATCTCCGCCAGCCCAGAGCCTCTATTTCCTTTGTTAAACTCCAGAACTTTGTCGGAGTGAGAGATAGGGAGCAGTGGATCGCCGAGATAGCCAGCGCTGGGAAAATGTGTTTCTGCATCAGGCCTGATAGGAGGACTGGCGTGCGGGGAAAGGCGTTGCCTTGATTGCAAGGGGAGATCGCAACTCTTGCGCCTGCCTGTCTCTCTCCCCCCGCGTCGTTCTGACACGCCATCAGCGCTGACCATGCAGCCGCCTTCATTTGTCAGCAGCTCAGAATGACAGGGCTGTCCTTCTCCGTCCATTTACCCATCTATTTCTGCAGGGTAAGGACCTAATTGAGCGAATAATGTACGAGCTGACGGCTCGGGAAAGCCATTGCCCAGCACTTTGTATTTTGGGGAAAGCTCTTTATTCTGAGCCATTTGCGGCGTGCCCACGCAGGGCGCTCAGTCGCTGAGGGATGGCTCCGGTGCCTGCTCGGGGCGAGCGTGGGGCACGCATCCTGCCAGGGACCCGGTCCCCGGGGCTCTCCAGTGCCTGATGAGGTGGTTACTGAGCGCTGCTTTGTACCCTGGGGACAGGGTCTGCTTTGGCCCCCAGGGATGCAGGATCAGTCCCTGGCATGGTCAGACCAAGCCCAGGAAACATCCCTGGTGCAAACATCCCTGTTCCCCTCGGAAAGGGGAGATGGGAGCTGGCAGGGTCAGAGCGGT
>NW_009258965.1:145555-146217 GCF_000687185.1 Egretta garzetta | reverse complement strand
TCTCCAGCCCTGGGGAGATGCTGAGCGAAGCCAGCACCCGCTTCCAGACATGAGCAAAGCCCCATCTGTAGCAAAGCCTTGGGAAGCCACTGTTGCTGAGCGCTGAGCCCGGAGGAGCGGTGCCTCTTGCAACGTGGTTCAGTTTTTGCTGTGTAGACATCAGCTCTTGGAGCTGGAAGAGTGAAACCCCCAAGCAGACCCCCCCGCCGCGTGGCTGAGTGAAATGCGGCTGCGTTGCCTCTTCAGGCAAGTGACCGGCACAATCCAAAAAGTCCTTGAGGGTTTTTAAAGGTCAGCAACGTGCAATGCGTAACCAGCCCCGCGTCAGTCGTGGCTGCGAAGCCGGCCGTTGCTGAAGTCGCAAGATGGTCTGCTCAGTTCCCGCTTTAATCTTCCCTGCTTCCCCGTGAAGAGCAAGAGCTGAGAGCAGGTCCGTGTCCCCAGGGCGTCGCTGAAGTGCTCTCTGCTCCCCGAGGTTACCAGGAGCATCTGGGCGGGTGGGATTTGTCACAGGAGCCACCCAGGGCTGAGCCCAGGCGTGCTGAGAGCTCGGATGGTGATCGGGGGCCGCGTCGGTGAGCAGGGGTCGGGCGATGGAGGGGCGGCGTGTCCCCCCCCCGCACGGCGATGCGCCTCAGCAGCGGCGGTAACGCGCAGGCAGG
>NW_009258965.1:144723-145096 GCF_000687185.1 Egretta garzetta | reverse complement strand
GAGCGCCATGCGGGACCGATGAGCGAGGGTCCCGCGCCCGGCGCTGCTGAGCAGGCAGGAGGGGCAGCTCTGGTGGCCTGGGGGGCAGGATTCGGCCGTGCGGGGCGCATGAAGGCAGCAGCTGCCCGCCAGACCAGGATTTAGGCAATGCTCTGCAGTGGAGCGGCACGTGCGGGAGGAGGCGTGCGCAGGACGGAGCGGGGTGTACCCCCCAAAGGGCAAGGTGCACAGCCGTCACTTTGGTGGGGGCAGGCAGCAGCGTCAGGGGGTCGGCCCCTCCCTGCGCCACATCCTCTCTCCTGCCCACGAATTAGGGGCCTCTGTGTCCTCGTGGCTTTAATTCTTCTCTCATCACTCCAGGGTTTGAGCTGGT
>NW_009258965.1:143344-144674 GCF_000687185.1 Egretta garzetta | reverse complement strand
ACGCTGCCTTTGCCCCCGCTGGCGGCACTGAAAGGGAGCTCTCAGCTCCCCCTTTCCCAGCTATTTAAGCCCAAATTCTTCTGTGGGGCGGGGGAGGTTCTGTAGCGTGGGGGCAGTGCATCCATGCAGCGGCGCGTTCTCTGTAGGACCCCACATAGCAGCACTTGGTTGCATTTTTTGACCTCTGTTGTCAGCAATAGCATCTCATTTTGAAGAACCACAGCTCCCAGCAACTTTCTAATATGGGAGTTTCCAAAAAAAAAACCCAAACCCGACCCCCTCACCAAATCCAGCACCTGCGTGGTGTGCACCGAGGCCGTGGGGCTGGGAGGGGGGGGCGGCTGCCCCTCGCGTCGGCCTCGGGGGTGGCTCAGGCTGGCGGGGGGGAGGGGCCACCTCCAGCAGCATCTCCGGAGTCAGCGATGGGGAACCTTCTTACCTTGGTTTCTCTGTCCCTTACGTGTGTGTGCAGGTGAATGTGTGTGTGCAGGTAAATGCAGACGGCTCCGAGACCCTCCAGTGGTTCTTGTAGCACAAATAATGCATCAGAGATGGGAAATGCTCATTCTCGGTCAGATTAACGCAGCTGGTGTTGGTTTCCCTAACCCGTGCGAGCGATCCTTAGGTGTATTTTCATTTTTCCTCCCGCCGGTTTCACAAGCCATCGCTTCCCTTTAGCAGAGACGCTCTCTAATCAGATGTGAAGCCCGCTCTGATGTGCGTAAGTGGAACAGACAGGCAGAACCTTCTTTACATTATACTCGAGCCGCGGAGCCGTGTGCCCCCAGCGTGCTGGATGAGTGCTATCTGCCGATGTGACGCCGCGGCTTTGCCTGCGCTCGGGGGAGACAGCCCCCGCTCGGTCGCTTCCCGAAGCCGTGAGCCCGAGCTGCTGGGAGAGCTCCCCTCGGTTCGCTCGGCGGTGGCCATGGAGCCAGAGCTCATCCCGTTGTCCAGCTTGGGTTTCTGTTCCAGTCTGACCGCCCCCTGCTTTACGTGCAGCTCTGCCGGGCAGGTTTGCTTTGAGGGCATCTCCAAGGCCGTTCGGTCCGGGAGCCGACCCGTCGTCGTGCTGACGCATCCCGGGAGGTCCCCGTGGGGCTGCAGCGTGGGGAACGCCGGCCGAGCCGGCTGCGCCATCGCTTTCTGTCCGGCAGACGACGGAGGGAGCGCCGCACGTGCTCTCCCTCCCCGAATCACCTGCGTGTCGCTGCCTGGGGCTCTGCTTCTTATGGCCCCAAGATGTGCCAGGGCAGGTTTAGGTTGGACATCGGGAAAAATTCCTTCCCCAAAAGGGCTGTCAGGCACTGGAAGGGGCTGCTGCTCCCCT
>NW_009258965.1:140924-143223 GCF_000687185.1 Egretta garzetta | reverse complement strand
CGGCCACGTCGGGGCTGCCTGGCCTTGGGAGGGGGGGTTTTGCTGGGGGAGCAGATTTGCTCCTCACATGCTCGTACGTTAAATTCTCCCCTCATCCCTTGGAGAAGCGCTCCGGGCTCTGGCGATGCACTGGGGGTGGGGGAAGGCTCAGCTCGCACACCGCAGGACTCGGCGTGTCCATGCCGCCGTCTCCTGCTCTCCGGGGCAGCCCTTCTCACCCCCTTGGGGGCAGGCGCTGGGACCGCGCGCCCGCAGGCAGGTGCCACGAGTGAGGGTTTGCTTTCGTTCCGTTGCATTGAGGAAAGCATCACGTTTTCCCCGTTTCAGCAACCTGTGCTACAGGCAGGGAGCTGGTAACCTGCACTGGCTGGGCGTCTTCCCACGCCGCTGGGACGGACACGAGGGCCCCTGGGCACGGGGGCTCTCGTTTGAAACTTTGGCCCAGGGTCCAGGAGACCCCTGGCTGCAGGGAATGATCCCTTTCTGCTTTGCTGAGGGACAGCATAAGGCGAGGAGATATGCACTGCAATGAGCTGTGGAGCTCTCCATCACCGGCAGCACCTCAAATCATTAAGCCTGAAATAATTTTAATTGGATCTGGGATTCACAAGAGATTTTTTGTGCCGTTGTGGAGCTGTGCTAGTTTCTCCGCTATCATGCCAGCCATCAGAGCACAGGCCAGGAGCGAGTCCCTGCTTGGCTTGGCAGTGCCTTGGGTCAGACTTCCAGCACCACGCTGGGTTTAAAGAGTGAGGGGATAAATATTTTGTTCCCTTTGGAGTGGATAAACACCACTCGAAAAGCTCTAAGGTGTTGATTTAAGTTCTTGGAATGAATTCTGCAGCTTATTGCAGAGACAGCCTCTCGCCACGGGACAAGGGCGCGTGTCCGCTGGGGGGACGTAGCGCTGCTGGGAGGGGGGGGTACACGCAGGGAAGGTAAAGCTTCAGTTCATCATCTTGCGTGTCCCAATTAAAGAGGAGGCATTTGTCTTTGCGACTGAGCGGCACATCAGCCTCCCCTACCCGCACAGGCAGGCTTTGCCAGTTCCTGCGTCTTGAGGGTGCGTGGACTTCTTAAAACGAATCGGGCGTTAACCAGACTGAGACGATTCGGTGCGACGACTACACAGAAAGCTGGGATAAACAGTAAAAATTAAAAATCCCATTTAAGGAGCCGGGCCTAAGAACATGTGCAGCCGGGTGTGCTGCAGCCCTTGCTCCCGTGTCCCCTGGCTGAGGAGACCCGGGCACCCCGAAAGCCCCCCCAGGATTGCAGCTGCACGTAGGCTTCAGTCCAGGATTTGGTGGCTCCTTGGGTCTGACCATCACAACAAACTTCCCATTTTGTGCTTCCAGTTTAACAGCGGGCCTATGGTCACGAACGCTGGTGCCCTCGTGGCACGGGCATTGGGCACCCGTGGGCAGCGGGAGATGGGCGGGGGGCTGCCGGGGGGGGATTTATCACTTCTCTGAAGTGCCTGACAGACGCTGTGGTTTGAACGGGAGCCGGCTCTTGTTCAGGTGTCTGCATCCCTGCTGATAAGCAGCGAGGGGAATTAAAAGCTGAAATTACCTTGAGAGCCCCTGTCTTATTTTTCCTGTCACCTTGCGGATCGGCAGGGTACGAACCGAGCACCAAACGCTAGCGCCGATTCAGCGGTGCTGGGCAGCAGCGGCTCTGCCGGCGCGCGGGGCTCGGCACAGCCTCGGCGTGTTTGCCAAAACACCGTTACCAGTGCATCCATCTGGGGATGCCAGGACGAGATTTCTTGCCGTGCTGAAGTGCAGCTCATGGGGCTGATGGCAAACCTGTCGTGGCGAAGGCTGCTCTGTCGGCGCAGCTCCGGCCCGGGCGCCCGGGAGGATGCTGTGGCTCATTTGTGGGGTTCAGATGGGATGGGGGGAGCCTCCTGGTCGTGGTCGTGATGGGGCTGTAAATGGTTTGCTTCCCAGCAACCCGGGGGTGTGTTCAAATGTACACAGAACAGTCCCAGAGAGCTCCAGAGGTTTAACTGTGTTTGAGGAGGACTCTGGTGGGCAAACAGCACTTGGTAGTTCCCCGTGGTCCCCTGCCTCGCTGCACTGCGACGGCGTCCGTGTGCTAATGCAGGCTCGGGGAAAGGAATGGCCGAAGCCCCGGGAAGGTGAACACCTCGGATGCTCTGGACCGCGTGTGGGCTGGTGGGCTGCTTGCACGGGGCGGGAGCGAAGGGCGATTGCAGGGGGGGTTGTGGGGAGAAGGGGCTCACGGAGAGCTCGGCAAGGCAGGGCAGGCTGGTGGGGACGGCGGTCTGGGA
>NW_009258965.1:138563-139663 GCF_000687185.1 Egretta garzetta | reverse complement strand
TTTTTTTGGGGTCCACCGGCCAGCCCAGCTGCGGCCACGGCTCCCGCAGCAAAACAAAGCACTCGCCACGCTGGGGCTGCAGGAGCAGTTTGAACGAACCCGAGCAGCCCCCCGGGCTTGGTCCCCCAGGCTTGTTCTCTCCGCTCATGGCTCCTCGTTACGCAACCCAGAAACTCCGGTCCTATTTTTATTCATAATTATTAGTTTGATCCGGTAAGAGCCTCCGTGCAGGGAGGACTCGGCTGGCCCTCGTGTGCCCTGGGAGGCTCGCAGGGGCGCTGGTGCTCCTGCCCACGCAGCCCTGCCCGCTCCGGTGCCTTGGCAGGCGTCGAGCAGAATTCCCTCGCGCTGCCCGACTGTGAGCTCCCTCCCCGGTCTGTCCCGCACGGGTTTCAGCTAAACAGCGCTGCGGGGAGCGGCGGCTGGTGGGGGTCCGGGGGCAGCCCAAGGCAGCCCCCGGTGTCTGAGCTGGCCCCGAAGCGACCCTGAGGTTAAAAGGTGCTGCAGTTGTGTCTGCCGTGAGCGAGGTGCTTCTGAGGTGCTGCTATTGCCTGGGCGCCCTGGCCTGTTAATATTCTGTTTTCTGTTAAAATCAAGCTGCAAACCCCCAGTGTCAGAGAGACGCGTTTTGGGGTGCTGGAGGTGATGCGCCTTGGCTCTTCGGTTTCCCTTCACATCCCACGCCGATGCTGCCGTCTGCCCCGGAGCAGGCAGCAGCCACCAGCCTGATCCCTCCGGACAGGAGACACTCCTCCTCCCGGAGCACTGAGGTGTCCCAGGGGAGGAGCAGCACTGGTTTCCAGGTTGGGGCTCCCCAGGTAGGGTGGGAAGGTGGGGGGTGGGGGGAGCTGCGGCCGCGCTGGCACAGCTCTGCCCTTGGCTGCATCTCGTTGGGTCGCCAGTGCCGTGGCTTTGGGGCTTTGGTTCCCCTCTGCCTTTGCTTGGAGGAGGAGGTGGGTGTTCGGAGGAGCTGGGCGGGTGTTCGGAGGAGCTGGGTGTTCAGAGTGGTGCCTTGACTTGGCTCGCACAGAGAGGGCTGCGGCTGTGCAGGGCTGGACTGGGCTGGGCTGGGCTGGGCTGTGCAGGGCTGGACTGGGCTT
>NW_009258965.1:137173-138222 GCF_000687185.1 Egretta garzetta | reverse complement strand
CTACCTGTTGGGAAAACGCTGTCTTAGCACTTGGAGAGGGGCTGGAGCGGGGCGGCTGTGCGGTGCCCAGGCGGGTCTCACCTGGGCTCGCCTCCTGCCCGGTGCCCGGCAGCAGCGGGCTGGGGGGTCCCAGCACCATCGCCAATGGGGGGTGGGCTGGGTGGCCTCTAGGGGTCCCTTCCAACCCAAACCATTCTATGATTCTATGAATATAGATGTCGGTGCTGAAGGCAGCCTGACACGTCTCCAGACGGTCGGGAACCTTCTCTCCCGCAGGGGGCTGTTCCTGCGTGTTCCCTTCCTGGGGAGGAGGGTGATATGTTTGTGGAGGGAACAGACGAAACATTCCCTGGGTCTGCTTCTGGCTCGTGCCCCAGCGCCCAGGGAGTGCTGGATGTGAGCAGCCTGCCGGATCAGCTGCCAAGCAGCAGCGCCAACCTCCAGGCCATGTCATGCTGTTGCAAGCCCAAATCAGACCGGCAAAGCTCTTCGGCTACTTTATTTTTTTGGAATTAGAAATCAAAATATTTTTTAGTAAATGCTAAGACTTAAAAAAAAAAGAGCTCCCATGGCTGGGATCCTCCGCTGCAGGTTCCATTCAGGGCCAATGCTCTCGACTCGCAGCCCCTGCAAAGCTGCTGTCTCCAGTCTAAATCGTTACACAATCCTGATTCTTATGCTTCGTTAGGGGAACATAACGTCAAAGGAGACCCAGAAACAATCAAGGTTCTGTTCAGAATCCAAGGCGTTTGGGGAGGATCAAGAGTTCAGCCTTGCAAACCGCTCCAGGGAGCAGGTTGGGCTGGGTCTGGGGTGGGGAAAAGCAGCTCCCTCCCGCTGCCGCCCGACAAAACGTTGTGGTTTATCCTGAATTTGTAAGGGGAGATAAAGGTGGGAATCCTTTCATGACCCAGCAGGCACGCTGAGTGAACTTGGAGTCAATGTGGGCAACGTGGGAAACAAATGAACACGGAGTCCTCGTATCTGCTGCCTGGACAGTGGGGAGCAACTGCTCCAGCGGAGGGGGATGCTGGGGGGGGATGCTGGGG
>NW_009258965.1:131442-136538 GCF_000687185.1 Egretta garzetta | reverse complement strand
ATGCTGGGGGAGATGCTGGAGCGGGAAGAGCACTCCCTCCACATCTGCCCCCACCTGCATCCCCCCCTCTAGCCGAGCAGAGGATTCTTCCAGGCCCAAAGACTTTTACAGTTTTTGAGATGTCGAACCCCGCAGGGTCCTGCTGTGCTGGGGTGATGGGTTGGGGGATTTTGCTGGGCTGCCCCAGGTCCCTCCCTGCTGTGGCTCGGGACGTCGCTCTGTGCTTCGGGGTAGTGTGGGGGCTGCGGGACGATGCCCAGCGCTCAGCGTGCATCATCCTACTTTAATAAACTCCTTCCCCAGTCTGTGGCACGGACTAATTTGGTCCCTGTATCAAAGAGAATTAAGCTGTGGCTCGTGACCCTGGCAGTCTGTTCAGCTGACGGGGGGGTTGCTGCCTCGGCAGAGGTAACCACGTTATCTGCGCAGCGCCCGTTTGGCCCTAAGGGGAAGTAATGGCAGTGTAGCCTCCCATTAGAGCTGATGGGCATCACCAGGGCGACTTGCCCCGCGCCGGGAAGCTGTGCCGTGCCGTGCCGTGCTGTGCCATGCCATACTGTGCCATACCGCGCCATGCCATGCTGTGCCATACTGTGCCACACCGCGCCGTGCCATGCCATGCCATACCATGCCGTGCTGTGCCATGCCATGCTGTGCTGCGCTGTGCCATGCCATGCCGTGCCGCGCTGTGCCATGCCATGGGAGCAGTGGGGGGGGCAGGAGCAGGGGCGGCGTGGCAGGGACCCACCCCGGGGGGGCAGGGGCTGATCCCCCCCTGCGAGGGGGAATGGAGGAGAGACTCCATCTCCCTGCTGGGGGGAACTGGGGGGCAGGTCCTAAAGCTCCTTTTCAGACTGGAGAAGCGGGGCCGAACCAGATACTGCGGAAATGGGTCGGTGCCCTCAGATGCGCATGGTGAGCTCCGGGGTTAAGGCACAGTAAGGCTGGGATTTTCTAAACAGCTTTTAATTTTGTGGGATCCGTGAAAGAAGAGCAAAGACCATAGCTCCTGCCAGGCCTTTAATCCTCACGACAGCCGCCAGCGCATCAGCTGCGGGATTAACCTCTGTTCTCAGGTTTGCCCTGGTTCGCCTCTCGGCAGAGTTACTCGTGCTCGGGCAGAGACGCATGGCAAGCAGAAGCGTACAACTGCCTGCTCTCTTTTCCTCCAAATTTCCTCCAATGTGACTGAGCCGGAGCCCAGCCCGGGTCAGCCTTTGCTGGCTGTAGCAAAACCATTTCCCTCTGCCAGGTTTGGAAGAGGCTGAGGTTTTTGGAGTACCTGATGGATCCAACAGAAGTACGAACGATCTGATGTGTGTTATTGGGAAGTCTCCATCATTTCTGCTCTTCCTCAATGTAACACAGTGAAGAGGAATGAGGAATGAGTCGGGGAGCTGAGCTTAACTGTAAAATGCTAGAAAAGAGCAGCAAATGGCACAAACGGGGGCAGCTCCTCCGTGCCCGATGGCTCCGGCCCCCACTAACCTTGGCAGCCGAGCCGGGCAGCCCCGGTGCGAGGGCGAGCGGCCAGGGACAATGCCCACAATGTGCGTGGCACAAAGGGGCTTTTCTTTACCCAAAGCACGCTCGGCCGCTTGCTCCAGCTCCTCTATCCCCCCCAGACGAGGCGGGCAAGCCGTTATTTGCGCTGGAGCTCCCCTCGGTTGCTCTCCTGGTCTCCCAGGCAGGGGCTGCCTGGTCTTGGCTGAGCTCAGCCCTGCGGGTTTCGTAGCCGCCTTAAAAAGCTCCCGTGCCAAGGGACAGCTGGTGGCGGTTGCTGACGTTCCACACAAGTCGGGCAGTTTTTGTCTTTTGGGCACCCAGGTGGTGCCTGTCCCCATGGCATGAGCCCCCAGCGCCGCTCCCAGGGACCCCAGGGGCTTGGCCCCCAAACGCACTCTGCAGGTGGTGGCATGGCCAGCTCGTGCCCCTTTTTGTCCTGTGCCAACATAATGAAAAACCCCATGGTTTTGCCCCGTTACGCGTGCTGTGGCAGCACTCCTGCGCCTGGAGCTGGCAGTGGAGCTCCATCCGTCCCCCAAAACCCCGCGGGAGGTCCCCAGCCCACCCTGCGCCTGACGCCGCGGGTCTGTCTGATGTCACCCACGTAAACAACACAGCAAGAGCACCATTTCAGGTCAAGGCGCAGTGCAAACCGTACGTACGGCATCAGGCGGTGGCGGGTACGTGTGAACAGCATCGGCGGGCAGGGGCCGGCCACCCCGAAGGGCCGTCGCAGGAGAGCTGATGGAAAATCTTCCCAACGTGGCGAAGGGCTCAGCTTCCCATCTTTCCGACTATGGCTTTGGATGGCAATAGCAAGAACCGCATCAGTGCTATGATGACGATAATGACAGTAATTACAGAAAACACTTTTTCATCTTTAAACCTATTGCTTTTATCTCGCTGAGTGCTCCGCGCACATCGGCTGCTTGGTCCATCCTGAGCTGAGCGGAGGAGCGCGGGTCGCTGGGCTGGGCTTGATGCCCCGTGGGGCGGTGCTGCTGCTTTTCAGGCTTGGTCGTCCTGCTCAGGAGCTCAGCCAGTGCAGTCGGTTTGGCAGTCCCCACCTTTGTACTTCGTTTCATGCTTTTGAAAGATTTATTTGAATAAATTGCCAGATGAAATACTGCTTTCAACGTGTTGACCTGCTGGGGTATTGTAGCCTTCCAGCAGCGCCGTCAGGGAAAATTCAAGCCTTAGAAGTTTGCCTGCTATAAAGGAATTGCCTTGTGGGTGTTTTGATGCCAAGCTGCATTAAGCAGAACGGGAGGTTTAGCGACTCTGTGTGTTGGTTAAGAAAGAAAAGAGAACTTTTCCATCCGTTCGAATGGCCGAGTTGTTTACCGGGGCCGCCTTGGGCTTGTCATGAAGCGGAAAGCTGGCCATGCTGCGGAGGGGTGACAGCTCACGGCAAATGCTGAATGCAAAACCAAACCTGGGGCCCAGTCCCCGTAGCTGGCGAGTTGTTGAAACGTGGTAATTGCTGGGATGAAGAGGTGCTGAGAATGTAATTGTGTGCATGAGATGAAATACATCTTAGGGATATCTTTAGGTGCTGTTTCTTCCTCCCAACCAAGCCCCCGCCCTGGGAAGGTGCCGGGAGCGGTGGGTCTGGGGAAAAAAACCAATAACCCCAGCCAGCAACCAGCTTCCCTTCTCCAGCCCCACCTGGGCACCGATCAAGGTGACATTTATACCCCTGCCCGAAGACTAAAAAGCCAATGGTCTGGTGAATGCTTCTTTTATCGCAGAGATGTTCAGCGCTCCTAAGTGCCGGTGAATACATGTCTTCAGCCTGCATGGGATTGGGTCTGGGCTCTCAGGGCTTGGTCATGTTGGAGGTCCCTGGTTTTAAGGTAGATTTTGGTGAGGGCGAGCGCTGTATCACTGCTGGAAGGGACAGGGGATTGCATTCCACGGAGGCAAACCTTGCTGGAGTCAGCCAAGGTTTCTTTCTGTACAGGAATAAATTTAGCAGCACAGCAAATGCTGTCTTTGTAAGTAGGAGAGTAATTCCAGGCTTTACTCACGTGGTTATGGCCTTGTCCTTGAAGTGCGCTTTGTGTGCCCAGCCAAACCCCATCATTCTTCATCGTCATCATCATCATCATTGTCATCGTCATCATCGTCATCGTCATCATCATTGTCATAGTTGTCATCATCATCGTCACCGTTATCATCATCATCATCATCATTATCATCATCGTCATCGTCGTCATCATCATCATCGTTGTCATCATCATTGTTGTCATTGTCATCATCGTCATCAGCATCGTCATCAGCATCTTCGTCATCATTGTCGTCATCATCATCGTTGTCATTGTCATCATCGTCATCATCATCGTCGTCGTCATCATCGTTGTCATACTTGTCATCATCGTCGTCACCGTTATCATCATCATCATCATTATCATCATCGTCATCGTCATCATCATCATCGTTGTCATTATCATTGTTGTCATTGTCATCATCGTCATCATCGTCATCATCATCGTCATCAGCATCTTCGTCATCATCGTCGTCATCATCATCGTTGTCATCATCATCGTTGTCATTGTCATCATTGTCATCATCGTCATCATCATCATCGTCGTCGTCATCATCATCATCGTCATCATCATCCACCTGAGCCAATCCTTGCCCAACCTGCTGGAGCGTGCAGCTCCCGCGGAAGGGAAAGCCCCAGGTGCGTTTGGGCCACGGTGGCACCAAGCGGGGCGTGGCACGTTGTTAGGGACGGCCCCGGTATTAACGGGTAACGCCTCCGCTCCGCAGTTCCAGGCGTGTGGGCGCGGGAGGCGATTGCCAGCGAAGCAAACCGCTCAGCTCGGAGTTGCGTCTCTGGCACTCAGCCTCTGAGGAAACGCTCTCCAGGTTTTCCTGGAGAGCTGGTTGCAGAGGCAGTAAAGGCCTGTGATAAATAGGATGCAACCGTTATTAACATGCGGTCCCTAGGAACTGGCCTAAAAACCTCGGCGCTTGGACAATAAAATCACGTCCCTGATTTGTGTGGTAGCGTGTTCCCTCCTGTTGCCATGGCTGCGGCATCCTCCAGCGATGCTCCCAGCTGCTGCCTCCAGCCTGCTCGCACCAACGACGATGCTTTCTCGGATCTGTGTCTTCTCGGCCGGGGGGATTTGCATTTAAAGCATCAGGGATGCTGCGCACGAGCTGCGGGATGCGCATCCATTTTACAAAGTATTCCCATTTATTCCCACCTCCTTTCCCAAACAGCATGGCTAACGTGAGCAGAATACCCTTCCTCAGGGCAAGGCTTGGGGGGGGGTTGCTGCCACCACCCCGCCGGGCAAGGGGAGCTGTCTCCAAAGGGAAAATTTAGAGCGAATTGGATCGTTTGCCTTTGTTTAAAAAATCGGTGTCTGTGTGAGCCGGTGGCGGAGCGTGGGTTGGTACCAGAGGCCACCTCTTCACCGGCCCCTGCGGCAGGCGAGGGCGGCTCTGGCACCGGTCGTGGGGTCTGGGCGGGTGCCCCTGTCCCCCCAGCCTCCTCCCTCGGCCCCGTGCTCAGCACCCGTCCCACCAATTCCTTCCTCCGCACCCATCCTGTGTTTCCATTACCCAGAAGCCAC
>NW_009258965.1:129729-131364 GCF_000687185.1 Egretta garzetta | reverse complement strand
CGGGGGCTGCGGGTGCGAGCGGCAGCGCGGAGGCAGCGGGCAGCCGGGGGCGTGTTCTGGAGCGTGCAGTCGGAGCAGCACCAGTCTTGATTCGGGAGCACCAAGAGCCGCGGGATCCACCACCTCCCGGGGCAGTTTATTCCCCCGCTTCATCACCCTTATTTTTAAAAACTGCGTAGTTTCAAATCCAAATTCTTTTGCTTCCAGCTCCCGGAGGCTGGTTCTCGTGCTGCTTTTCTCACTTGATTGAAGAGCCCTTTAGTAGCTGATATTTTCCCCCTGTGAAGGCACTTACCGATGATAATCCTGTCACCTCTCACTCTTCTCTTTGATATATTGGAGAGGCTGAGCTCCTCAGCACTCCCACTGCAAGGCGGCTTCTCCGGCTTCCAAACAATTCCTGTCTCTTTGTGCAACCTCCCCGGTGTTTTCACCTCCCCCTTAGCGCTGCGGCTACCAAGGCCGGGCAGAGCCTTCCAGCGTCCCCCCGGGAGGTCTGCAGAGGCAAAGCCTCCCCCCAGAGCTGACTCCGAGCCCCCTGTTCCCACCTCCAGCTACCACGCCGCTGGTCGGTGCCCGTGCCGTGCCATGCCGTGCCATGCCATGCTGTGCCATGCCATGCCAGGTCATGCCATGCCATGCTGTGCCATGCCGTGTCAGGCCGTGCCATGCCGTGCCATGCCATGCCGTGCCGTGCCATGCCATGCCATGCCAGGCCATGTCATGCCATGCCGTGCCATGCCGTGCCGTGCCATGCCGTGCCATGCCATGCTGTGCCATGCCATGCCAGGTCATGCCATGCCATGCTGTGCCATGCCGTGTCAGGCCGTGCCATGCCGTGCCATGCCATGCCGTGCCGTGCCATGCCATGCCATGCCAGGCCATGTCATGCCATGCCGTGCCATGCCGTGCCGTGCCATGCCGTGCCATGCCATGCTGTGCCATGCCATGCCAGGTCATGCCATGCCATGCTGTGCCATGCCGTGTCAGGCCGTGCCATGCCGTGCCATGCCATGCCGTGCCGTGCCATGCCATGCTATGCCATGCCAGGCCATGTCATGCCATGCCGTGCCATGCCGTGCCGTGCCATGCCGTGCCATGCCAGGTCATGCCGTGCCGTGCTGTGCCCCTGCTCCTCTGCCAGCTCTGCAAACGCAGCCAGGTATCACCGGGGTCGCTGACTTGTTGCATCCTTTATGGAATATCTTTTCTTTTTCAGCAGCTGCTTACATAGGCCGGCAGCGCAGCGGGTCTGTGCCTGTGCCGGCCCCTGCCAGACACAGGGGAGGGACTGGGGGGACTCTGGTCTGAGCTGCTGGGACGGTGCTGGTGGCACTGCTGCATGGCACATGCGGGCCCTTCCAGTCCTTCTCCTCGAGAGCAAACTTGCAAAAAGCAGCGCTCCGATTTCGCAGGCAGCCTGTACCGACGGTGCCTTCCTCGCGGGCGGGCGTGCGTGTGGGATGGCAGAGATGTGAAGTCACGGCGCTTGATGAACCGCACGTGCTTACCCCGTCACCTCTGCACCTCCTGGTTTTGCAAAGCTGCTTACCAGGACCCGTGTGGGATCCTGGTACCCAAAGCCGGTGCCGGCACGGGGGTGGCAGAGGTGACCGCCAGCAGATCCCCTCCAAG
>NW_009258965.1:127481-129515 GCF_000687185.1 Egretta garzetta | reverse complement strand
CCTCCCTCATCCTCCCTCTCGCGCGTGGTCCCAGCCTGCCTGGTGCTGCCTGTCCCAAAGCCGCTGACTCCGGTGACTGCTGGGGATGAGCTCCCCGCTCTTTTGCACTTCATGTTTGCATTTTCTTCTTTTTTTTCTCATTTTTCACCCGAAGGGTGCAGCAGGCAGCCCCGGGGCACGGCGTGGGCTCTGCGGCTGCGGGATGGGGCTGGGCCCCGGGGCCCCGTCTGCTCTCCCTGTGCCCTGCCAGAGGGACGGCACAAACCCCCGCGAGGTAACGGCTAAATAATAAAAATCTGCTGCTTTTTGGTAAGAGAAGCTCTCTCTCCAAAGGAAGGCTGTAGCCAGAGGGTGTATTTATTTCTGCACACCCCACGCGCCGGGGGTTGATGGGGTTTCTTCTGGGAGTGCGCTTTTCCAATTACCAGTTTTGAGAGCATCCTCCTATGGCTCCGCTGCCATCTTGCACTGGTGCCCGTTTATCCCCGTTCCTGACTGTCTGAATCCCATTGCTCGGTGCCAGCGTCCCCTGCAGCCGGGGGGAGCCTGCCTCCAGCCTGCCTCCACCCTTCAAAGCCACCGGCTTCATCTGCCCGAAGAGAAGAGCTCGGCAGAAAACAAAATCTCGTGGCAGTATTTCTTCTGTCCTGGAGAACGGGCAGGAGCTCGTGTGACTGCTTCCTTCAGCAAAGTGCCCCCATAATTTACCTCCAAACAAAAGAGAAAAATCGCAGATGGGCTAAACGGGGGGGATGAAGAGTGAAGACGGCGACGGTCGGGAGCATCGGTGCTGCGGGGGCAGAGGCGCCCGTCGCTGCATCCCACCCTGTGGCCGTGTCCCCGCGTGCCTGCGCGGGATTTCCCAGCTCCTTCCTCATCCGATGTTTTTGTGCCTGGGGAAGCAGCGAAGGTGAAAGTGTAAATGAAAACACAAAGAGAGGCTTCAGAGGGAACAAACCGGGAAACAAACTCGGGGGCAGAAGGGAGCGAGGCCGGTGGCGTACAGGCGACTGCATGGTCAGAACCTGAGCTCAGCCCCAAGCGAGCTGGTCGCGTGTTCGTCTCCCGAGCCAGTTACAGGAGGTTGGATCCTGTATTCCTGGGGGGGCTTTCTGGGGGGCTCTGGGTTGCTCCCTCTGATTTTAATGAGGGTCTGGAACTGGTTTGAGGTTTTGATTTTAAGGAGGGGCTGCCTTGGCGGGTCTGGGTGCTCCCGCGCCGGGCGAGGAGGCGTGCGGGGGGAGCAGAGCAGGGGCAGAGCCGGTGCAAAGCGCTCGGGGCGCAGCCCCGGCCGGGCTCTGCCTCACCAGGGGGGTTTGCAGCTGGTCCCCAGGCCCCGGGGCATCTGCTGGAAACGAGGGGGGTGCCGAGGTTTTGGGGAGAACAACTGCCCGCTCAGCGCCTGCAGCCCACCGGCTCCGTTCGCAGCGACCTTACCTTCTGCGCGGGCTGCAGGAGCAGATTGCTGCTCCCCCTGGCAGGCGCGCGGGCTCCTCCGTGGGCGCCTGTTGTGACATAAAACAATGTGACACTTTTGCGCATGATGTCACACCCGTACGAAAATACCCGTGCCTGTCCACCGAGATCTTCGCGCAGCTGCAGCCGGCAGCCGCTGAATCTGGGCCGTCCGCGGCCGTGGTGCCCGCGGCAGTGAATTCCCATATTGTCGTTCTGCAGTTCGTGGTTTTGTTCAGCCCGAGCCCATCTGCTGGAAACGAGGGGGGTGCCGAGGTTTTGGGGAGAACAACTGCCCGCTCAGCGCCTGCAGCCCACCGGCTCCGTTCGCAGCGACCTTACCTTCTGCGCGGGCTGCAGGAGCAGATTGCTGCTCCCCCCGGCAGGCGCGCGGGCTCCTCCGTGGGCGCCTGTTGTGACATAAAACAATGTGACACTTTTGCGCATGATGTCACACCCGTACGAAAATCCCCGTGCCTGTCCACCGAGATCTTCGCGCAGCTGCAGCCGGCAGCAGCTGAATCTGGGCCGTCCGCGGCCGTGGTGCCCGCGGCCGGGGAATTCCATAATTTCGGTCCG